>NC_068453.1:3059832-3423328 GCF_023373465.1 Oncorhynchus keta
CGCTCTGCATCTCTGCACCCGGAACCCTTAATTGTGCTCGAACATCCTCCGGTCCAAGTTTGTCGTTCCCAGCCACCAAGTCCTTAATCTTTTCATCCAAAGCCAAGTCTGATATGTCAGAATATAACGGTGCATGTGACAGATTGAAGTGTCTGGAAAAAAAAGAGTAACAATGGACAGGGATGAGGTAATGTATATCATCATAGTCATTTTAAACTCCTGTCTTGATTGTAGTCATTCTAAATTGTTTGATTGGTAAGAAACTGGAAACCATGCATCTGTAGTTTATAGCATTACTCCCAATCACAACTGACCTTAGACGACGTTTGACTGTCGATCGGGACACATGTAGAATATCTGCCATCTGAGACACACTGAAAGCACAGTTGCTCTTGAGTGATGGCATAACAAGGTGCACCTCTAGCTCCTCTCCAAGTCCGAGGAGCCCGGTACCGGAACTGGCTGTAACAATAATACAACACTGTGTTTAGGCTACTTAATGTATTGTGACACAGCCCACCCCCCTCATTCCAAAAAACACTTTTAAATTATAGTAACTGTCACAAATTGTGGCCAAGTAATGTTTTTATAATATTGGATTTTAAAGTCAAGACATAAATAGAAATGTTGACCAAGAACGAATACAATGGGCAGCAGGAGAACAAAGAGTGAAAATAAAATCACCAGTAAGCCCAACCACACCCAACATTTATCAGCCTCCCCTAGCCCACTCAAGGCTCCTCTGTATGGTCTCCATTCTGCAAGATGACAGTTTGGTGAAAATAGAGACCATGGATGGGACTGAGATTCCTGTTCAAAGTACTAACGTTAAAGTTCCTGGTTTATGTCTGAAGTTGTTAATTTCTACATCATAGGCTGAGATTAAATATTAATATTTCAAAGGGTATTCAAAAGTAATATCTGTGCTGTTGGAAAGCTGATATGTTGTAGATATTAGCAACGTTTTTACAGGGTTGTCCTAGGTCAAATGAGCTTTGTGAGCTTTGTAAATGTTTTCATGCTAATCGCGAGCTAGCGCGGCTAAGGCTAGGTAGCATTGAAAATATAGCTAGCCAGCAAGCCTGCCTGAAGTTTTAGACCTTCAGTTGCTGTTTTGCCAAATAATACAAAAACATGTTTGCCTTCAGCACTCCTCGATAATAAGTCACCTTTATGTAGCTAGCAGGGCTGTAACAATTTTACAAGACGGCGCCGTTCGCTGTGGCTATGGCCGGGGTGTGTGGATAAGGAACGTTAGCAAGCTAACTAGTAACTAATTTAGCAATCCAACCAAATACCAGCATTCATTAAAACAAAATATATATATACTACATATACTAGCTAAATATAAAATACTCCTTTGGCCTTATCAATATTAGCGAACCATAGGCCTAAGTTACTTGCACTGCTGTCTCAGTGTCTGAGCCTCTAATATAACTGCATAGCCATACACAGATCTGTTTTCTGTGTTAGCTAGCAGATCAACTTTATGATTAAGTAATAATAGTAATAATATTATTCCCCAAGATTCTGAGCCTGCTTGGCGGGGTTGGTCCTGCAAAGCCAAAGCCCCCTAAAGGGAGAGCTACACAAGGAAATTCTCAAAGCTGCTAATGAGAACCTTGATGACCTTGTACCTAGCCGGTGGGGATTCCGGTGGGGTGCCCCAACCCAGGCAGTGGCAGTGCTGGCAAAACTAGCTACAGTAACCCATGGGGAGGGGGTCACACTCGGACATTCAGAGAGGGGGTATATTATTGTGCCACTAGTGGCACAGAATCAAAGTCAGACTGCATGGAGATGCTTGGGAATATGGTCAATACGGGTGACCGTATTGTGAGTGTTTCAGGGAAAAGGTGTACATTTGACCTCCATCATCTAGGATGTGACAATGATAAATAAAATCTCTACATTTTTGCCTATTTTTGTGCGGTCTTGCAGGCCTTCTCATGCAGCTGCAACTGCAAGTGCATTTGTAAATCAAGACCTATCTTGAGTTGGGCTCTGGGGTGGTGCAATTGTTGAGTAAGTGAGCTTATGGTTGTGTGGGGGTATGGGTTGAGTGTGTGTGGGTGTGGGTGTATGTGTGTATCCCACAACTGTTGCGAAGAAGTAAAAGATGTTAGGGACAATAGAGGATGATCCACAGCTATATATAATACAAATCGAGGTGAGGGCGATGGAAATGCATTTGGCAGTTAATCTACTTCAATTCGGGAAAATGGCACTGTGTGCTCTTTTCAAAGGATGGATACCAATCGGTTATGGGTTATGGGATACAGGGAGTCGAAGGTGGTCTGCCGGGCATTGGGATGACAACACAACTCGGGATGAGGAGGGCTTTTAGCGGGTGGAATAGTAGGGACCACTTGGAGGTTTACTTAGTAGAAATGCAAAGATCATGGTACAGCTACAGTATATAGACACTCAATCATCATGTTACTTTTTAATGGTACGTTTACAAACATATATTTTGATAAAAAATAATTGAAAGTTGTGTCTCATTATGATAGGTGGTGAAATAAGTATAGCCAGTTACAATTGTAATGGCCTAGCAGATAATAAGAAAAGACAATCAGTATTTACCTGGCTAAAAGAGAAGGAATATAATATCTATTGTTTACAGGAAACCCATTCAACAGTTTTAGATGAAGTTTTGTGGAAAAAGAACTGGGGGGGGCGAAATATACTTCTCACATGGGCAAAGACATTCAAAAGGGGTGATGGTTTTAATTAACAATAATTTTGATCCAAATGTGCAAATTGTCCAAACAGATTATCAAGGTAGATGGATTATTTTAAATATGTTATTGGACAATAAACAGATATGGCTTATTAACCTGTACGGTCCGAATAATGATGATCCAAGCTTCTTTGAAAATATATATAAGAATTTATCAACTTTACAAGCAACACTAGACTCTATTATTATGGTGGGAGATTTTAATAAGGTCTTAAATACCTCTATGGACCGGAAAGGAAATCACACTACAAACTATCACCTTCAGGCACTTAAGGAAATCATGAATGTCATGGATATATTGGAATTAGTGGATATATGGAGACTTAAATACCGTGACCTAGTGAGATATACATGGCGGAGGCTTAAACAAGCTAGTCGCCTTGACTACTTTCTTATACCATTCTCTCTGGCACCAAAAGTTTAACCTGTTACTCCTACCCCCTTCTTTTTCGAACATTCTGTTAAAAATCGCGCAACATTTCAGCGCCCTGCTACTCATGCCAGGAATATAGTATATGCATATGATTAGTATGTGTGGATAGAAAACACTCAGACGTTTATAAAACTGGTTAAATCACGGCTGTGACTATAACAGAACGTGCGTTTCATCGAAAAGCGCAGGAAAATCTGATCACTGAAAATGGGAAAATATATCCATGCGCCACTAGAACCCATTGTTGAATGTGAACCACATTAAATGGGGCCGAGGTTGCAATACTACCTACAGCTTCCACACAATGTCAACAGTCTTGTCATTTGCCTACGATTTGTTTCTTGGTCAAACGGACAAGAGGCAGCACATTTCTTCCTGTCTCCGACCGGATATTTTGGTTGAGATTTACCCGGACATTATTTCCAGACGTACAGCTATAGAATATACATCGCCTCGTGATCAATTTGATCGATTATTAATGTTTACTAATACCTAAAGTTGCATTACAAAAGTATTTTGAAATGTTTTGTGAAAGTTTATCGTCAACTTTTTTATTAAAAAAAAATGACGTTACGTTATAAAACGCTATTTTTTTCCTTGATCACACAGTCTTCATAGATCGATATCTAGGCTATATATGGACCGATTTAATCGAAAAAAAAGACCCAATAGTGATGTTTATGGGACATCTAGGAGTGCCAACAAAGAAGATGGTCAAAGGTAATGAATGTTTTATATTTTATTTGTGCGTTTTGTGTAGCGCCGACTATGCTCATTATTTTGTTTACGTCCCCTCCGGGTCTTTTGGGGTGTTACATGCTATCAGATAATAGCTTCTCATGCTTTCGCCGAAAAGCATTTTAAAAATCTGACTTGTTGCCTGGATTCACAACGAGTGTAGCTTTAATGCAGTACCCTGCATGTGTATTTTAATGAACGTTTGAGTTTTAACGAGTGCTATTAGCATTTAGCGTAGCGCATTTGCATTTCCAGATGTCTAGATGGGACGCCTGCGTGTCGGGTAGGAGCAAGAGGTTAAAAAGTGTTGATAGGGGACAGAATTTCTGTCGGATCATCACATAATTGGCATATACATTACTCTTACAGAATTTCCACGTGGGCGAGGATATTGGAAATTTAATCAAAGCCTACTAGATGATAAATTGTTTAGAACAAGGACAGAAGGATTTATAACTTACTTTTTCCAGACATAACATATGTACAGCAGATCCCATTACTGTATGGGACACTTTTAAATGTGCCTTTAGAGGGAATGCAATTCAGTACTCATCTATACAACAAAAGCAATTTAGATCAAAAGAGTCCATATTAACAAAGGAAATTGAAGGACTAACAGTACAGTTAGATAGCAATAAAAATTGTACTATAGAGGCACAGAATAAGTTAGAGGAAAAACAAAAAGAAATGGAGGAACTTATTCAAGAAAGGTCTAGAGTAATATATTATAATAATAAAGCGAACTGGATGGAATATGGGGAAAAATGCACCAAATTCTTTTCCAATATTCAATATATAAATGCTACCAATTTTTTTTAATTACAACTTGTTACAAATGATGGAGTCACGCATGATTCACCAAATTATATTTTGAAAGAGGAAGTAAAGTACTTTAATAATATGTTTTCATTTCAGGCTCCTCCATCTCCACTAATTGAAACCAATTGTATGGATGTTGTTCCTAATATTAATGTAAAATTAATATATGTTCCGAAAGACTCATGTGAAGGCCAAATTACAGAGGGGGAACTGATTGAGGAAATTGGGGCCTTTAAGGATGGGAAAACTCCAGGGCTGGATGGCATACCCGTGGAAGTATACAAAACTTTTTTGGTATACTCAAAGGACCATTATTGGCTTGTTTTAACCACTCCTATATAAATGGTAGATTATCAGACACGCAACAAGAAGGTCTGATATCATTATTACTGAAACAGGACCCAAGTGGTATATATAAAGATCCAGTCCATTAAGAAAATTGGAGACCTCTTACACTTCAGCGTTGTGATGCAAAAATCCTGGGAAAATGCTTGGAACATAGAATTAAAAAAGTATTGTCAGATATTATTCATCCTAATCAGACAGGGTTTTTACACGGACAATACATTGGAGATAATATAAGACAAGTACTGGAAACAATAGAACACTATGAAATATCGGGGACACCAGGCCTGGTTTTCATAGCTGATTTTGAAAAGGCTTATATATAGTTTATATATAAAGTTTATATATAAATGCCTGGAACATTTCAATTTTGGGGAATCCCTTATAAAATGGGTTAAGGTTATGTATAGTAACCCTAGGTGTAAAATAGTAAATAATGGCTACATCTCAGAAAGTTTAAAACTATCTAGAGGAGTAAAACAAGCTTGTCCACTATCGGCATATCTATTTATTATCGCCATCGAAATGTTAGCTGCTAAGATTAGTTCAAACAATAATATTAACGGATTAGAAATCCGTGTCTTAAAAACTAAGGTGTCATTGTCCTTCTGTAGCTCAGTTGGTAGAGCATGGCGCTTGTAACGCCAGTGTAGTGTGTTCGATCCCCGGGACCACCCATACGTAGAATGTATGCACACATGACTGTAAGTCGCTTTGGATAAAAGCGTCTGCTAAATGGCATATATTATTATATTATTATTATATTATGTTTTCTTTTAAAACCACAATTAGAGTCTCTCCACTGCCTCTTAGAGGATCTAGATATTTGTTGCTATCCTCTCTGGATTAAAACCAAATTCTGATAAATGTACCATATTACGTATTGGATCACAAAAAAATGCACATTTTACATTACCATGTAGTTTACCAATTAAATGGTCTGACAGAGATGTGGACATACTCGGTATACAAATCCCAAAAGAAAGAAATGATTTCACTCCAATACATTTTTATAGAAAGTTAGCAAAAATAGATAAGATCTTGCTACCATGGAAAGGAAAATACCAGTCTATTTGTGGAAAAATCACCCTGATTAACTCTTTAGTTACATCACAGTTGACCTATTTGCTTATGGTTTTGCCTACACCTAGTGACCTGCTTTTTAAATTATATGAACAAAAAATATTCAATTTTATTTAGAACGGCAAGCCAGATAAAATGAAAAGGGCCTATTTATATAACGAATATGAATTCGGTGGGCAGAAATGATTAAATATTAAAGCATTAGACCTCTCACTAAAGGCATCAGTCATACAAAAGTTATACTTAAATCCAAACTGGTTCTCTAGTAAATTGGTACGAATGTATCATCCTATATTCAGGAAGGGCCTTTTCCCCTTTATTCAGATTACACCTGCTCACTTTCGGTTGTTTGAAAAGGAAATAATCTTATTAATATTTTTATTTTTTAAACAAGCCTTAGAAAGTTGGTTGCAATTTCAGTTTAATCCACCTAAAAGGACGGAACAAATAGTACAACAAATATTGTGGTTAAATTCAAATATACTAATTGATTTTAAAAGAAACTGTATTTATCGAAAAAAAAAAAAAAAAGGTATAATTTATGTGAATGATATCCTAAATAGGACTGGTGGAGTTATGTCACACATGCAGCTAACACAGACATATAGAAATGTCTGCTCTACCCAAAATTACAACCAATTAATTGCAGCATTACCACAAAAATGGAAGAGGCAAGTAGATAGGGAAAAAAGTAAGGAACTTGTATGTCGGCCCTGTATTAAAGAACATAAATGGTTAAAGAAAAGTGTGATAAATAAAAACATATACCAATTTCATTTAAGGACCAAAAAACTGACAGCTGTGCCATATAAATTGCTAAATAGTTGGGAAGAGATTTTCGATATACCCATTCCATGGCACATGGTTTATGAATTGATACTCAAAACAAAGCCGGATTCAAAACTTCAAATTTTTCAATATAAATTACTATACAAAAATGATTGCAAACTAATAGAATGTTATATATATGGGGGATACAATCTTCCCAGCTCTGCAGATTCTGCTGTGAGGAGGCAGAGTCATTAGATCATTTATTTTGGTTTGTCCATATGTAGCTCGTTTTTGGTCACAGGGCCAGGAATGGCTGAAGAATTGCAACATTTGCCTAGAACTAACGCTACAGACAGCAATACTGGGTGATTTGAAAAGCCATAGTCAATCAATCAATAATATAATAATTATTTTAGCAATTTTTTGTATTTTTAATGTACAATCTGTAGAAGCTATGAGAATAGGAAGGTTCAATTATTTTGTGAAGCATCACTGCACAGTTGAAAAATATATGGCAAATAGAAATCCGAAATGGCTGATGTTGAGAGAGAGATGGGAGGGGTTGAATGGAGCTGAAGGGAGGGACTATGTAACAATGTAAAGCATACAGGATCTGTAAAATGTATATAGGTTAGGAACTTTTGTGAAATAGCATAGTTACAAATAGAAATCAAACTAGATGGACATCAGAAATAGAGGAAGGACTAAGAACAAACAAGAGAGAACTATTGTGAAGTAGACTGTGTCTGTAAAATGTGTATAAGATGTATAAATTGAAGGTAAAAGCAGAAGTGTTTATTAGTTTACTCCAATTGGGGGATCGGCGGTAGGGTTTGCTGGGAATAATAATAAAGGTATATTATTTAAAAAAGTATGTATGTCCATATAGGTATGTGTATGTATATATGTGTATATGTATGCATGCGTGTATGGATATATATACAGTGCCTTGCGAAAGTATTCGGCCCCCTTGAACTTTGCGACCTTTTGCCACATTTCAGGCTTCAAACATAAAGATATAAAACTGTATTTTTTGTGAAGAATCAACAACAAGTGGGACACAATCATTTATTATGATTATTATATTATTATTGGATATTTCAAACTTTTTTAACAAATCAAAAACTGAAAAATTGGGTGTGCAACATTATTCAGCCCCCTTAAGTTAATACTTTGTAGCGCCACCTTTTGCTGCGATTACAGCTGTAAGTCGCTTGGGGTATGTCTCTATCAGTTTTGCACATCGAGAGACTGAATTTTTTTCCCATTCCTCCTTGCAAAACAGCTCGAGCTCAGTGAGGTTGGATGGAGAGCATTTGTGAACAGCGGTTTCAGTTCTTTCCACAGATTCTCGATTGGATTCAGGTCTGGACTTTGACTTGGCCATTCTAACACCTGGATATGTTTATTTTTGAACCATTCCATTGTAGATTTTGCTTTATGTTTTGGATCATTGTCTTGTTGGAAGACAAATCTCCGTCCCAGTCTCAGGTCTTTTGCAGACTCCATCAGGTTTTCTTCCAGAATGGTCCTGTATTTGGCTCCATCCATCTTCCCATCAATTTTAACCATCTTCCCTGTCCCTGCTGAAGAAAAGCAGGCCCAAACCATGATGCTGCCACCACCATGTTTGACAGTGGGGATGGTGTGTTCAGGGTGATAAGCTGTGTTGCTTTTACGCCAAACATAACGTTTTGCATTGTTGCCAAAAAGTTCAATTTTGGTTTCACCTGACCAGAGCACCTTCTTCCACATGTTTGGTGTGTCTCCCAGGTGGTTTGTGGCAAACTTTAAACGACACTTTTTATGGATATCTTTAAGAAATGGCTTTCTTCTTGCCACTCTTGCATAAAGGCCAGATTTGTGCAATATACGACTGATTGTTGTCCTATGGACAGAGTCTCCCACCTCAGCTGTAGATCTCTGCAGTTCATCCAGAGTGATCATGGGCCTCTTGGCTGCATCTCTGATCAGTCTTCTCCTTGTATGAGCTGAAAGTTTAGAGGGATGGCCAGGTCTTGGTAGATTTGCAGTGGTCTGATACTCCTTCCATTTCAATATTATCGCTTGCACAGTGCTCCTTGGGATGTTTAAAGCTTGGGAATTATTTTTGTATCCAAATCCGGCTTTAAACTTCTTCACAACATTATCTCGGACCTGCCTGGTGTGTTCCTTGTTCTTCATGATGCTCTCTGCGCTTTTAACGGACCTCTGAGACTATCACAGTGCAGGTGCATTTATATGGAGACTTGATTACACACAGGTGGATTGTATTTATCATCATCATTAGTCATTTAGGTCAACATTGGATCATTCAGAGATCCTCACTGAACTTCTGGAGAGAGTTTGCTGCACTGAAAGTAAAGGGGCTGAATAATTTTGCACGCCCAATTTTTCAGTTTTTGATTTATTAAAAAAGTTTGAAATATCCAATAAATGTCGTTCCACTTCATGATTGTGTCCCACTTGTTGTTGATTCTTCACAAAAAAATACAGTTTTATATCTTTATGTTTGAAGCCTGAAATGTGGCAAAAGGTCGCAAAGTTCAAGGGGGCCGAATACTTTCGCAAGGCACTGTATATATATATATATTTACCCCAAAAATATGGGGGATTGGAAATGATGCAGACAATTACATTGGAAGCAACATTCGTTCCGCAATATTAAGCTGATCCACCCCTTAAAAAAAAAAAAATATATATATATATATATATATATATGTATTTATATATAAATAAAAAAAATTGTATTTAAAAAGAATCAACCTTGATTAACGTGGACTGAAGGGCATCAAGTCCAGGATTATCGGAGAGCAGAAGCCGAGTGCAGTCATTTAGGGTCTGTTTGCAGCGGCTAAGGAAGTTCCTTCTCACCATCTTCAATTGTTGTGTTGTTGCATCAAACTGACTGTACACCGATTTAATGAAAGGAGGCGCTAGGGAAATTGGCTGGTAAAATTAGCGTGTGTAGGACCACTTGCAGCAGTTTATTTAGCACATGTTGGACCGCCTGCAAGTGCTTATTTGAGGCGTTAATTTAGCACGTGAAGATGTTAATTTCGAGCCGGACTATCACATTTTTTATTTTATTGAGAATGGAGTTGAGCGTTCCTCAGCTAGTGTATTTCGTGTACCTTTCAATCAATCTATCGCCTATTTTAGCACATTTTGATCGCGCAAACGGATGTCCTAACAAAATCTGGTTTTCTATTCGTATTGATCCTCACCGTCATAACTGATTCAAAATAACCATTTTCCGCTGCGAGCAGGGTTCGAACCTGCGCGGGAAGAACCCATTGGATTTCAAGTCCAACGCCTTAACCACTCGGCCATCGCAGCTCATGCTTGTATCAGATGATATTATAAATAATGAACAATTCCTGTAGGGCGTCGACGGAACGTTATAAAACCAGGCAGTTTGGCTAGCTAGTTTGATTATAAGCTACCATCCATAACGTGGATAGTATTTAACTAAATAGCAATTGCACTGTCTGACACAAATATCAGTAAACATCGCTGATCTAGCTACAAGCATAGCTAACTTAACGTTAGCCATCAAGAAGCTAACGTAAACATCATAATGTTGTGCGCCACTGTAAATGTTGTCGACATCAGATATTGCAATGAATGTAGAATTAAAGATTAAATGCATAAATCATATACCAACCAACCTGATTAACAAATTACTAGGGTCTGATAATGGGACGCTTTCGAGTACATAAAATCCAAAATATTGCAGTAACTAGGTTTAAATAGCTTAAATACTTACATCAGCAGTATCACGTGGGGATGTAGCTCAGTGGTAGAGCGCATGCTTCGCATGTATGAGGCCCCGGGTTCAATCCCCGGCATCTCCATGTTTTCCTAAGATCATGTTTAACTCTTTTTTATGTCACCTTTTCCCGGGTTCAATCCCCGGCATCTCCATGTTTTCCTAAGATCATGTTTAACTCTTTTTTATGTCACCTTTTTTTAAACAGGTAGGCCAGTTGAAAACAAGTTCTCATCAACAAACTGTGACCTGCCGTAGATAAAGCAAAGCAGTGGTACTCAACATCCGGGAAAAGCATTTAGCCACACTAGCAAGGCGTCAGGAGTCTTATGGCTTGGGGGTGGAAACTGTTGAGAAGCCTTTTGGACCTAGACTTGGAGCACCGGTACCGCTTGCCGTGCGATAGCAGAGAGAACAGATGAGACAGCCTATAGTGAGGTCAGAGACCTGGCTGTGTGGTGCCAGGAAAACAACATATCCCTCAATGTGAGCAAGACAAAAGAGATGATCATGGACTACAGGGAAAGGTGGGCAGAACATGCCCCCATTCTCATTGACAGGGCGGATCAAGAGTTTCAAGTTCCTTGGTGTCCACATCACCAACACACTATCATGGTCCAAACACACCAAATCAGTCGCGAAGAGGGCACGACAGCACCTTTTCATCAGGAGACTGAAAAGATTTCGCATGGGTCCCCAGATCCTCCAAAAGTAACTGCTCGGCACACAACCATAAGGCACGACAGAGAGTATTTTTTATTTTACTAGGCAAGTCAGTTAAGAACAAATTATTATTTTCAATGATGGCCTAGGAACAGTGGGTTAACTGCCTGTTCAGGGGCAGAACGACAGATTTGTACCTTGTCAGCTCGGGTATTTGAACTTGAAACCTTCTAGTCCAACGCTCTAGCCACTAGGCTACCCTGCCGAGCGTAGTGCGTATGGCCCAGTACAGCTGCCTGCCATCCAGGACCTATATACTAGGCGGTGTCAGAGGAAGGGCCGAATAATTGTCAAAGACTCCAGTCACGCTAGTCATAGGCTGTTCTCTCTGCTACCACACGGCAAGCGGTACCAGGGCGCCAAGTCTAGGTCCAAATGGCTTCTTAGCAGCTTTTAGCCCAGACCATAAGACTGCTGAACATTTAATCAAATGGCCACCCGGACTATTTACATTGATCCCCCCCTTGACCAACCTGTACTCCCGCACATTGACTCAGTAACGGTCCCCCCTGTATTTAGCCACGTTATTATTATTTTATTGTGTTACTTTTTTTATTTCATTTTTTACTTTAGTTTATTTAGTAAATATTTTCTTAGCTCTATATTTATTGAACTGCATTGTTGGTTAATTAAGGGCTTGTAAGGAAGCATTTGTATTCGGCACATGACAAAGCAAATTTTATTTTGTGGAAAATTGTGTTTCTTAAAGAAAGTACTGTAAAACTACAATTAATAGCCCAGGCATGTATTTGCTTCAATCACTGAACACAACCGGCTCTTATTAGAGATAGGTTCCTGTTTGAACCAAGTGTTTATTTCCTAATTGCACACAGCTTTTGCTCAATACATTGTTGAAAAGACTACGACACTGTATATTGTGACCAGTATGACCATTATAATAACAAATCCAACACTGATCAGAGGTGCATTTAATTGAAGTTTTATGGTATGCATATTTTACATTTTTTTTCTTGCCTTCTCGCAATTAAACCGAGTTAAGGAGGAAACGGATGCATTTGCAGCCTGAATGGAAATTGTTTTATGTATGAACCGTCCACAAGCGATCCGAGTGTATAGCCGGCTGCATAGAAACCCTTTGGATGGTAGAATGAAATGACTCAATATCGCCACCTGCAGGCTTTTGGGCTTAAACTCAGTCAACTACTTGTTGACAGTGGCTCACAAGAACCTTTTTATTTTTAATATTTTTTATTTATTTCACCTTTATTTAACCAGGTAGGCAAGTTGAGACCAAGTTCTCATTTACAATTGTGATCTGGCCAAGATAAAGCAAAGCAGTTCGACACATACAACAACACAGAGTTTACACATGGAGTAAAACAAACATACAGTCAATAATACAGTAGAAAAATATGTCTAAATACAATGCGAGAAAATGAGGTGAGATAAGGGAGGTAAAGGCAACAAAAAAAAGCCATGGTGGTGAAGTAAATACAATATAGCAAGTAAAACACTGGTAGATTTGCAATGGAAGAATGTGCAAAGTAGAGATAGAAAAAATGGGGTGCAAAGGAGCAAAATAAATAAATAAATACAGTAGGAGGAGAGGTAGTTGTTTGGTCTAAATTATAGATGGGCTGTGTACAGGTGCAGTGATCTGTGAGCTGCTCTGACAGCTAGTGCTTAGGGGGAGATAAGTGTTTCCAGTTTCAGAGATTGTTGTAGTTCGTTCCAGTTATTGGCAGCAGCAACGTATCAACATCAAACTCTGTATTAAAATAGTGTAGGCTGCCACCACCTAAATAGACACATGCATTAGTAATACTGTAGTGTATCACATAACTAACGTATGCACGTAAATTAAAATCATGGTTCCACTGGGGCTCGAACCCAGGACCTTCTGCGTGTAAAGCAGACGTGATAACCGCTACACTATGGAACCACTTGGAAACTCAGGTTCCGGTATGCCTTAAAATATGTTGCGTACTGTTAACTCTTACAAATGGGACTATACACGTTGCGATATTCATTTCAAGTGGCAAAATAGTTAGCTAACTAGTATCTATTTTACTGTTGCTAATAAAGTCAGTACATGCCAAAAACACAAACGTAAAGACATATATCCTGAGCTAGTTGTTTCGGAGCTACCATAGAAGTAGCTAACACATGTGCATGTACTGGGACACCAGCTAACGTTATCTAACTTTAACGGCCACAAAACTCCGATGCAAACTCCCATTCACCAGCTCTGCAAGCGTTATAATGTCAAAATACGTTCGTTGATTACCAAATAAGGAGTCCGGTTGAGCAACTATCTTCTCCATTTTCTGAGCTAAACTGGCCAAAACGCACCTCCAACAACAACCTTGAAAACCTCACAGAATTCTGCCCAAAAATAACATGACAATTTCTCTCAACCAGGGGCATATCGGCTTTTCAGGTCAGCGCGGATGCCACACTTTGATAAGCAGTTTCCACTTTGTCAAAGGCAGGGGCACAAAATATTTAGCTTATTCTTTCCCAGGGCGCCTCTCCAGGGTGCTCTCCAAAAACGTTCTGTCCCAAAAAATATCTAACATAAATCATGTAACAGATATAGGATATGCAGCATACAGGCTAGCCTACATGCTGGAGATAAAATGTATGGCATTGTAATGAGACGGACGGGTTTAACATCATGCATGTTTCAAATTAGCATAATCAAATAGCCTAATCTAAATGGCTCTCAATCCCCCCCAAATTGCTGTCATGTTAACAAACAAACAACATGTAACAACAGGACAGATCCAAGTTGTCCAAGAGTTTCATCTCATTGTCATAATCAGTGGTTTCAACTTTGTCTTTTTGATTAATTTTGGAGTATAGGCTAGACCAATTATGTACCATATTTTATATAATAAAAAATAAAAAACGTTTTTCTGCCATGTGTAATATGCGGTAGGCTATGTATTGTATGAAGGCACAATCATTATTTTAATTCCGTTTTTTTTTCGTGCTTTGACTCATATAGGCCATAAGCTCCAATATGCATACGTTTTTTGTATTTAATCATCACCTTAGAATTCACTTCTATAGGCTTTGAAACAAGATCCACAACTACCATGTTTTCCATTCAGTTTCAACCTGTTGTTGAACTTCTTTCTTCATATTAATCAATCACAGTGAGGTGAGTTTTAAAAGATTTTCGATGACATTTGCATTTACGTGGTTAGAGGCACTGGCGTGTATTCATGGATGCCAAAGGAAGCCAGGCTTTAGGCCTCCCTTGACAAAAAATGTATAAAGTAATAGCCAATCAGAGTGGAGCTAAACTGTGTGAGCTCAGCTATGAATGTTCTGGTGCAACCAAACAAGTTTGGATTTGGCCTCAAACCAATCACATCACAAGCCAAACGTCATTATAAACAGAGAAACAAAACTTGAATTGTTGCATCTCATTGTGTTGTTGTCCTCTGGTGTCTAGCTAGTTAGCAAAAGATTGTCCCTTCCTAAATTAGCCATCGATTTGGACAGTACCGGCCAATGATTATAACAGAGATTCTGATCCAACCATAAATTCACACATTGTACCCCTGCCCTGAGAGGATGGAAGTTCAACATGTAGCTAGATGTAGTAGGCGAATGTTAACTAGCTGGCCTGGCGTATCATTGCCCATGAAAGTAAGTTGGGCTAGCGAGCAAGTATTTTAGCCAAAAACTAAAAGCGTATACTGTAAAGTCATAGACCATTTAGGCAACATGAAAGAGGAGGATGGCATTGGCATTTCTCTACCAGTAGAGTGAGTCAACATGGTTTTCTACTTGCACGCACATACCACACACACACCAGTACCATGGCCATCATATTTAGCATATGTTGAAACAGTGCTGGAACAGTGGAGGCAGCTCCTGTTTTCTTTTGTAACTTGCAGTAACTCCGTGGTTCTAAATCATTCGTTTTTTAGTAGTCCGAAAATGTCAAAAACATAACCTTCCTTGACCATCCTGTAGGTCATGTAACTGTTTGTTACATGAAAGATGTTTTGTGGATGAAACAAATGTATGGTTGAATGTATGGTGTCTTCTTATTGTCTTGGTCTTAGGCCTGTATATCAGGGTGTCAAGGCATATAAACGAACAGGTTATAGAGCAAACAACGCAATTTTCGCAACACTTCCCCTTTAGCCACGCACCACTACTGGTTAGAGAGACAATAGAGCCTTGAGTACCAGGCCATTAGCGACCTGATGATTGTTGGCAAGTTGGGTACTACCAATGTCTCTCTCTCTCGTTGTCAACAAGCATCACAGATCCATCTGGCATCATGGGCAGGTAGGAGTAGGGCTTTGGTGGTCATGAAATTGTCAGCAAATGACTGCCGGGCTCATCGTAATTGACCGTTCATTAACATCCACGCATATCCTGCAAGACACTGATGCAGACCTTTGGAACATCTACATTCTAAAAAGTCTAATAAATCCATGTTATATAGCCTACACCATCACAATAAACCCATTAGTTATTTTAGGTATGTCTAAAGAAACATGATATGAAGAAATTGTATTCTATTTAAGAAGAACAGAATAGTGTACTCCGAGTTGTACTTATGTTAGTGTCAAGACTTCCGCCGAAGTTCGTCGGTCGACATCACCGACCTTCTAGCCATCACTGATCCATTTTTAATTTTCCATTGTTTTTGTCTTGTCTTCCATCACACCTGGTTTCAATCCCATCAATTCCATGTTGTGTATTTAACCCTCTGTTTCCCCTCATGTCCTTGTCGGTGATTGTTTGTTGTATGTGTGCTTGTTATGTTCTGGTGTGCATTTTGCACCCTCTTATTTTATTTTGTACATTTTGGTTTTCGGATGTTATGAATACTTAAATAGCTCAGTTTATACCAAGTTCATTCTCCTGCGCCTGACTTCCCTGCCACCAGCACGCACCCCATTACAGTTTGGCTCTGATCTGGCTATGCCATATGGCTGTGGGCTACACTAGTTCGCTCCACAGCCCCGTCGATGTTAATGTTGGGCCTGTTCGGCCCGCCTTTTCCTGTAGTCCACGATCAGCTCCTTTGTCTTTCTCACATTGAGGGAAAGGTTGTTGTACTGGCCCCGTGGCAGACGTGTTGTTGCCTACCCTTACCACCTGGGGGTGGCCCGTCAGGAGGTCCAGGATCCAGTTGCAGAGGGAGGTGTTTAGTTCCAGGGTACTTAGCTTAGTGATGATCTTTGTGGGCACTATGGTGTTGAACACTGAGCTATAGTCAATGAACAGCATTCTCACATAGGTGTTCCTTTTGTCCAAATGGGAAAGGGCAGTGTGGAGTGCGATTGAGATTGCATCATCTGGGGACCTGTTGGGGTGGAATGCGAATTGGAGTGGATCTTGGGTATCCGGGATGATGCTGTTGATGTGAGCCATGACCAGCCTTTCAAAGCACTTCATGGCTGCCGATGTGAGTGCTACGGGGCAGTAATCATTTAAACATGTTACTTTCGCTTCCTTGGGCACAGGGACTATGGTGGTCTGCTTGAAATATGTACGTATTACAGACTCGGTCAGGGAGAGGTTGAAAATGTCAGTGAAGACACTTGCCAGTTGGTCCGTGCATGCTTTCAGTACACGTCCTGGTAATCCATCTGGCGTCGCTTCCTTGTGAATGTTGACCTGCTTAAAGGTCTTGCCTACATCGGCTACTGTCGTGCAAATATTTGGTCAATCATATTTCACAAATACCGGAGCATGTGAGTTCAAATAGACTTTTTATTACTTCATAATAAAAGTCGAGCTGGATCATGAATACCACTGCTTTCCAGTCTCGGCACAGACTTCTTATACTTTTGTCCTCCTTAAGTCATACTCATAGTAACTCCTCTTAATGACTCATCACCTCTGGCATTTAGCCACCGTTATCATATTGCATTCATATTAGGACATGCAACGTGTAGAGTCACAGAAATAGTTTCATGCATGTAGGACCATAGCAACAAACCTTGGCACTCTACAGGAATAACAAATACATGTCATCATGCTAAAAGACCCAAGAGGTGTAACAATAGCAACAGTACATACTTGGCCATAACAGTTACAAGAATAACCAACAGGTGCATATCTAATCGTGTCCAATGACCTAGAGCACATATAGAGTACTAGTTTTACTGACTCCTTCTGAAATAAATAATTGCCACATACGTACTGGAAAATTCACAATACTACCGAGAGCATATCACACAGTTGTCCAAAACAGCTGGTGCTCTCTTGCATGCTTCAGAGTTGCTTGCCTCGAAGCGAGCATAAAGGCATTTAGCTCGACTGGTAGGCTCGCGTCACTGGGCAGCTTGATGGTTTGTCTGAGGGCATAGCGGGATTTCATATAAGCGACCGGACTTTCAAGGAGTCCCGCTCCTTGAAAGCAGCAGCTTTAACCTTTAGCTCAATGCAGATGTTGCCTGTAATAAATGGCTTTTGGTTGGGTTATGTTGTTTATTTTAACCTTATTTTACCAGGTAAGTTGAGTGAGAACACATTCTCATTTACAGCAACGACCTGGGGAAATTTTTACAGGGGAGAAGAGGGGAGATGATTGAGCCAATTATAAGCTGGAGATGATTAGGTGACCTTGATGATACAGTGCCTTGCAAAAGTATTCATCCCCCTTGACGTTTTTCCTATTTTGTTGCATTACAACCTGTAATTTAAATGGATTTTTATGTTGAGTTCATGTAATGGACATACACAAAATATTCCAAATTGGTGAAGTGAATGAAAAAAATTCCTTGTTTAAAAATGTTTTTTTTTTTTTAAGTGGTGCGTGCATACAGTATGTATTCACTCCCTTTGCTATGAAGCCCCGAAATAAGATCTGGTGCACCGATTACCTTCAGAAGTCACATAATTAGTTAAATAAAGTCCATCTGTGTGCAATCTATGTGTCACATGATCTCAGTATATATACACCTGTTCTTTAAGGCCCCAGTATCTGCAACACCACTAAGCAAGGGGCACCACCAAGCAAGCGGCATCATGAAGACCAAGGAGCTCTCCAAAACAGGTCAGGGACAAATTTGTGGAGAAGTACAGATCAGGGTTGGGTTATAAAAAAATATCCTAAACTTAGGTCATCTGACGGAGCACCATTTAAATCCATTATTAAAAAATGGGAAGAATATGGCACCACAACAAACATGCCAAAAGAGGGCCACCTGCCAAAACTCATGGTCCAGGCAAGGAGGGCATTAATCAGAGAGTCAACAAAGAGACCAAAGATAACCCTGAAAGAGCTACAATGCTTTGAAGATTGGAGTATCTGTCCATAGGACCACTTTAAGCCGTACACTCCACAGAGTTGGGCTTTACAGAAGAGTGGACAGAAAAAAGCCATTGGTTAGGCAAATACGTTTGGTGTTCACACAAAGGCATGTGGGAGACTCTCCAAACATATGGAAGAAGGTACTCTGGTCAGATGAGACTAAAATTGAGCTTTTGTGCCATCAAGGAAAACGCTATGTCTGGCGCAAACCCAACACCTCTCATTACCCCGAGAACCCTATCCCCACAGCGAAGCATGATGGTGGCAGCATTATGCTGTGGAGATGTTTTTCATCGGCAGGGACTGGGAAACTGGTTAGAATTGAAGGAATGATTGATGGCGCTAAATACAGGGACATTCTTGAGGGAAACCTGTTTCAGTCATCCAGAGATTTGAGACTGGGACGGAGGTTCACCTTCCAGCAGGAGAATGACCCTAAGCATACTGCTAAAGCAACACTCGAGTGGTTTAAGGGGAAACATTTAAATGGCTTGGAATGGCCTAGTCAAAGCCCAGAATTTGAGAATAGGTGGTATGACTTAAAGATTGCTGTACACCAGCGGAACCCATCCAACTTGAAGGAGCTGGAGCAGTTTTGCCTTGAAGAGTGGGCAAAAATTGCTGCAAAAGGTGGCGCTACAAAGTATTGACTTTGGGGGTTGAATAGTTATGCACGCTCAAGTTCATTTTTTTTTTTCATTTTTTTTTCTTATTTGTTTCACAAAACATATTTTGTATCTTCAAAGTGGTAGGCATGTTATATAAATCAAATGATACAAACCCCCAAAAAATCAATTATAATTCCAGGTTTGTAAGGCAACAAAATATGAAAAATGCCAAGGGGGGTGAATACTTTCGCAAGCCACTGTATGAGGGCCAGATTTTAGCCAGGACACCGAGGTTAACACCCCTACTCTTACGATAAGTGCCATGGGATATTTTAGTGACCACAGAGAGTCAGGACACCCCTTTAAAGTCCTATATGAAAGACGACAACATACACAGGGCATTGGGATATTTTTTTGGACCAAATTTGCTAATGGCCCTCCAACACCACCTCCAGCAGCATATGGTCTCCCATCCAGGGACCGACCCGACCAGGATCAACCCTGCTTAGCTT
This sequence comes from Oncorhynchus keta, assembly GCF_023373465.1. Classification (NCBI taxonomy): domain Eukaryota; kingdom Metazoa; phylum Chordata; class Actinopteri; order Salmoniformes; family Salmonidae; genus Oncorhynchus; species Oncorhynchus keta. The sequence goes on from NC_068453.1 coordinate 3,079,635, forward strand.
CAGAAGCAAGTCAGTATTGGGTTGCATAGTGGTATGCTGCTATACGTACGTTCACTGTGGGGACGACGTCATCGATGCACTTATTGATGAAGCTGATGACTGAGGCGGTATACTCCTCAAAGCCATTTGATGAGTCCCGGAAAATATTCCAGTATGTGCTCGCAAAACATTCCTGTAATATAGCATCCGCATCATCTGTATTGAGAGAGTCACTGGTACTTCCTGCTTTAGTTTTTACTTGTAAGAAGCAATCAGGAGGATAGAATTATGGTCAGATTTGTCAAATGGAGTGCGGGGGAGAGCTTTGCGTACATCTCTGTGTGTGGAGTGAAGATGGGCTAGAGTTTTTCCCCCTCTGGTTGCACATGTGACATCCTGGTCTACTCGGCTACCCTGGAGGATCCCATCGCTCACGTTCGAGCAGTCCTGGAATTTCTCCTGGCTAACCACCCATTCGTCAAGGCTGAGAAGTGCCAGTTCCATCAGAAGGCTGTCTCCTTCCTAGGCTACCAAATCAGTCTGCAGGGAGTGAGAATGGGCGTCAAGAAGGTAGATGCGGTCAGGTCATGGCCAGTCCGAACCACCATAAAGGGGTTACAAGGTTTTTTGGGGTTTGCCAACTTCTACTGCCGTTTCATTTAGAACTTCAGCTCTGTTGCTGTTCTTCCCTCCTCATGGGTGGTCCCTGTAGGTTGGTGTGGAGTCCAGCTACTGACAAGGCCTTCCGTCTAGTCAAGTGACATTTCACCTCTGCCCCATTGCTCAAATACACAGATCCCACGATATCCTTTGTGGTGGAGGTGGACGCTTCAGAGATGTCTCAACGACAAGGCAATCCACAGAAGAGAGAATAAAGTAGACGGCACACGTCAAATGTTTGATTCATGACCTTATGTCAGGATGACGTGTGCATGCCCATATTTGGTCATCCTGTCAGGACATCCTGGCGGTAAGTGAACACGTGCTCTAGGGAGTGCCCATATTTGGGAACTTATCACGTGCTTATGCCCATATATTGGCATCCTGTTCTGACGTGTTAGAGGGTGTGCTAATTTATGCATATATCGCATCTATTCCTTTGAAGTTGTCATAATGATTGACGTCTAGGGACCTCTTTGAACTGGGGGGGATGTGTTTGAACATTTCAAAGAGTATTGCCCCCCACCCCCTGTTTTATTTTGGGACTTAGGGCTGTTGTCTATGAAACAGGAATGTCCGGGGGTATTGGGTGTGGCAGACGCATTATAAATAAAGCCCAGAACAAGACATGCGGCCCCAGAACACTAAACAAAATGTTGTGATCAGTGGCAAAGCTGTGATGACTGTAACAACGGAAGCAGGACCGCGGCTGAAACATAGAGAAAGGGCCAAGTATAAAGCCACAATATACGATGCGCCAAAAAAGCGGTTTCTAAGTGTGTATAGAACCCAAATACCGCCTGCAACTGCACTGAAAGATCAAGTGCTGATGTCTAATGGACAGCAATTGGGGTATCAGTTTGATTACCTGGCCTGTAGAGTGAACCTCCTATACGGTAGCCGAAGGAGAAGAATATACCGACCAGACTTTAGGAGTGGACTACGGGCTTGAAGACTGGACGGTTTTTTGCAAGGTTATGTCCCGAACTGAGACTTATCACCAAGGGGTATAGCTTGTTCACGGGCTACGAGACCCGTTGGGAAGGTGCCCCTGACTCCCCAGGAAGAATATTTCACAGGGTGAAAATACAAAGAAAGAATGCACTTCCATTATGGCTGCATGGAGTTCTATATCAGCAACGAGGAAACACCCAACCAAAACATTTGTGATGGTGGCCTGACTGGGGATTTTAGGTTGCACATGCTTATTCCTTTTAAAAGTTGGGATTTAATGGAATTGAAAATGTTAGAGTTGTTGGATGCTCTTTTTGTACAGAGCCAACAGCGGCAGAGCATTTGTTCATGTAAGGAAGTGCATAATATATACGAATCCCGAGGATGATGATTCAAAGGAGCCCCAAGAACGGTCATCCTCAGAAGGGTCAGCCCACGAAGAAAACTAAGTACGCGGCTGCGTTAACCATGCCCTGATACCCAAAGGACTGGTTCAACAATAAAAGGAGTGCCCTTAAAGCCTCCAGTTCTTCATTTCTGCATATACCATGGATATTCATACAACATACCAGGACTCCGAAACGTCATGGGGGCCAGACCATAAGGACTCTATGCCTCGCAGCCCAACATTCTATTCGCCCCTGGCAAGACTCGCGAAAAATCCTACATGAAGATGTGTTTGATGGGGTGGTCAGTACTATTTTTGTGGACACCATCAAAGCCTCTGTAGCCCTTTTAGACGTGGTGATTGGAGAGTATTTACGTGAAAAATGCATCGGTTGTGAGATCAATCACCCCAGCCAGCGCTGTCATCCGTGACTATATGACCCCCCAAGATACCACTTCTTCAACCATTTTGAGGCGCAGGTGAAAAGACTTTGGTCCTGCAGGTTTATACCATCGCTGGTCAGAGCCCTGGAGTCTATGGGTCTTGTGCCATCTATTCCCAGAGTTTACGGGGTAACCGAGGCGTTCCTACATGAACTGAACGAGGCAATCTACATCCATGAGAAACTCAAAGAAATCCGACACACCCTGGTGGACGACAACAAATACAGGGAAGATGTGGTGGCTGATGTGATGACTTTCTGGCTCAATAAACCCCAAGAGACCGAGTTTGTTATTTAGATGTAAAGCAATGGGCAACTGTGTGTATACGATTTTAGAGAGAATAAATACATTTTTTTCTTTTGAGAGAACTTACAAATGTTATGCATCAAATTATTGAAAATAAAGTGAGCAATGTAGCGTTCTACACAACCCAAAATGCCTGGGCTAATGTAGAGAGTGTGCTGAAAACGGAACAAATCATGAATCATGTACGACATACGCGCAAGAGTCTACAATGGACACAACTGGTATCCCGTCTTGTGGATGATTCTGAAGAACTAGAAACAACTCTGTCTAAGATTTTACTTTATTTGTTTGGAACACCATTTAATTGTAACACGTATCATATTTGTTGTTTATATACTTATATAGCGGATGTGTGTATTTTAAAAATTCCGTGACACAAGCCTGTTAATCTAGACCAAATATACAGTGGGGCAAAAAGTATTTAGTCAGCCACCAATTGTGCAAGTTCTCCCACTTAAAAATATGAGAGAGGCCTGTAATTTTTTATCATAGGTGCACTTCAACTATGACAGACAAAATGAGAGAAAAAAATCCAGAAAATCACATTGTAGGATTTTTAATGAAATTATTTGCAAATTATGGTGGAAAATAAGTATTTGGTCAATAAAAGTTTATCTCAATACTTTGTTATATTACCCTTTGTTGGCAATGACAGAGGTAAAATGCTTTCTGGAAGTCTTTACAAGGTTTTCACACACTGTTGCTGGTATTCTGGCCCATTCCTCCATACAGATCTCCTCTAGAGCAGTGATGTTTTGGGGCTGTTGCTGGGCAACACGGACTTTCAACTCCCTCCAAAGATTTTCTATGGGGTTGAGATCTGGAGACTGGCTAGGCCACTCCAGGACCTTGAAATGCTTCTTACGAAGCCACTCCTTCGTTGCCCGGGCAGTGTGTTTGGGATCATTGTCATGCTGAAAGACCCAGCCACGTTTCATCTTCAATGCCCTTGCTGATGGAAGGAGGTTTTCACTCAAAATCTCACGATACATGGCCCCATTCATTCTTTCCTTTACACGGATCAGTCGTCCTGGTCCCTTTGCAGAAAAACAGTTTCCATCTGGGTTTGCATCTGGGAAATTTAGCCTGGAGGAGTAAAATACCCCCCCCCCCGATTGATTTAAAGCACTCGGCAACACACACTTCGGATTGTGGTGTCGACTGTTTCCTTATTGCAACAATGAATTGATATTGAATAGCTATTGATGAAATGACAAAGTCTCTCTCACTTGATTAGAATATAACATCACACAGTTCTTCCACAAATGTGGCAATGTCATCTTTTTCCGCCCTCTCCTTCACGTTGTGTATTCTAATGTTATTTTATCTTTTATTTATTTTCTAGGTAGTCAGTTTTGCTGGATATATCTTTCAATTTTTTTTTTAACTGCCTCATAAAGCAGGGTCGCTCTCCTCGCACCAGGCCAATCTCTCCTCCGCCTCCTTCAAGCTCTCCATGATGGCATTTAGGCCTTGCTTTATCTCTTATGTCCTTACTCAGTTCATCATGTGTGTTTTCTGTCTCTGATCTGAAGCTCTTGAGATCATTTCCAAACTCCCCCAGTGGGCCTCTGATTTATTTCATGAATTCAGTGATTTTTTATAAAGGGCTCCATCTTGGGTTCACTTTGCTTCTCTGATTATTCGTTTCTTCCCCCCTGATGGCTGTGAGACTGCTCCAAAGCGCAAATTCATCACCTACTAAATGCACCACTCTGGCTATTTTAATCAATCCTATATTTAAGTTTAATCAACCAAGGTGATTGGAAAGATCAAAAGTATGCTGCCATCTGTGTGCTTACTGCAGCTTATTCTGAGCTAGCTTCAATGTGGCAGCAAGGTGGAGGTCTTCAGAGTTGTGATGTTGTTTTGGCAGAAACAGGTCCGTCAGTGTTGTCTCCATTATTACCTTGAAACAAACAGTGGTCAGGACACTGGACAGACAAGGGACCTATACATCATGTAATTATGTACACTACCGTTCAAAAGTTATGTACACTACCATCAACAGTGAAGAGGCAACTTCGGGATGCTGGCCTTCTAGGTTGCAGAGTTGCAGAGAAAAAGCCATGTCTCAGACTGGCCAAAAAAAGAAAAGATTAACATGGTCAAAACAACACAGACACTGGACAGAGGAACTCTGCCTAGAAGGCCAGCATCCCGGAGTCGTCTCTTCAATGTTGACGTTGAGACTGGTGTTTTGCGGGTACTATTTCATGAAGCTTCCAGTTGAGGACTTGTGAGGCATCTGTTTCTCAACCTAGACACGCTCCTGTCCTCTTGCTCAGTTGTGCACCGGGGCCTGCCACTCCTCTTTCTATTCTGGTTAGAGCCAGTTTGCACTGTTCTGTAAAGGGAGTAGTTCACAGTGTTGTACAAGATCTTTAGTTTCTTGGCAATTTATCGCATGGAATAGCCTTCATTTCTCAGAACAAACATAGACTGCTGAGTTTCCAGCTACAATAGTAATTTACAACATGAACCATGTCTACACTGTATTTCTGATCAATTTGATGTTATTTTAATGGACAAAAAAATGATTTTCTTTCAAAAACGAGGACATTTCTAAATGACCCCAAACATTGAACTGTACTGTACACCAATAATTTCACACCATTGTGCTCAGTAAATCCATATTATTTGAAAGAGTGTGACCTGGATACTTGCTGAATCTGGAACGCTCAAAAGAAACAAATCTGTATTAGTGATGATACATTTGGCAGGAACAGGAGCTTGGTAGTCCAGTGAAAATGGCTGAGTGTTTATGTGGTGTAAATCTTAAAATTAACAGCTGACATCTTAAGGTTTTTTAAATTAATGCATGTGAGACAGGTTCCATGTACAACAAGAAAGGCAGAGAGGAAGAGAGAAAAAGAACACAGAACAGTTTAATTACCTCTGGATGTGGACACTTTTTCCAGCAATAAAGCTTCCACGGCCTGTTCCTCAGACTGTGAAGATCTGGCAATAACTACATTTTCGACCCCTTGAAAATAGCTTTTTTTTTATATGAAAACAATAACTGAGATATGACCGTTCAATCTAAAGCAGCAGATGTCATTTTCAGGATACATCAAAACAGCACAGAATGAAAATATTTGATTGCTCGTTTTTACTTTCAGAATTATTTTGTTGATTGAAAATAAAAAATAAAAAATACATACATTTGTTGCAGGTTGGGGGTGGGGGGCTAATAGCTGAACAATAGACTATTCAACCTTTACTAAAGAATAGTCTAATAGCCGAGCTAAGTATGAAAAAACCCTGTCCTATCACAGACCAGATTTTCCCCATAACGACCAAGGGGGAGTTAGAGCACCGATTATGGTTTTGGGTCCCAATGCACTAACTGCCAATGAATGGGCAATATAAACCAAATAATAAACTGATAATTGTGCATGACTTGCAATGAAACAAGCAAGGAGCAGGACTATGCACCAAAAGCATGCTCAAGCAGCAGAGTCGATAGAGTGCGTCCTCATGGTAGCTTACTACTCAATGTAATAAAGTAATGACTTTTCAAATAGGTAACCTTACACGTTGTGTTGGCTGACAATTTGTTATCTACGCTGTCCTTACGAACCACGTAGCATATCATGACAGGAGTATGTACCGGTATGTTAGCTATCTACCTAACATTAGTAGTTATACATCAAACTTGACAGTATATTAAATATAGGCTAACTACCCGATGTTTATTGACTTGATAATTCCTGTCATTCTTAGCTTAGCTAAATGGTATAGTTGTTGTGTGTTCTCAATAGACATTTGGGTTCTTTCGTAAATTTGCTCCGGCATTTACTCTGATTTCATAGCACTCTTGTCTGAGTGTACCAGAGCACTGAATAATGAATTTACAAGTGCTCAACACCCATTGAATATGGCCGGTGTCAGTAAACGTCGGCAAAAAAGCGTAATTAAATTGTTTCCAGCAGCACAGTTACAGTCACCAACACTCTGGTTAACACGAACTGCCTAACTAGCTCTGCTAGGGCGAGTAAAATGGTCAGAGTGGTCTCATTTGTGTCTGGAAGTAGCTAGCAAGCTATCCAATGTTAGCTTGGGTGCTTGACTGCCATTGTAAGGCCAGAACTCTCAAATAAACCCAAACATCCAGGGTGCGCTCCAAGAGCGAAACTGTCTGAATTTACCCAAAGGGTTTTTTGTTTTTCATGGAATAGTATTAATCAAATGAAATAAGGAAGTATGAGTCAAAAGTTTGGACACACCTACTCATTCTATATTTTTACTATTTTTCCAAACTGTGAAATAACATATATGGAATCAGTTATGAGCAAATTATTATTTACAAGGACAGCCTATTCCTTCCTCCCCATCGGGGAATTGAACCCTGGTCTCCCGCGTGCCTGCAATATGAAAGACTATCAAATGCATCTCAAAGATATCCTCTGGTGGTCAAACTAGCAATAACTTGCATTAACAGAAAAAAAATCACTGACAATTATATAACGTGCCACAGAATACTGCAGCAGCCCGCAAGGTGTTCCGCAGTACGACGCAACTTTTAAAGGTGGAACCACTGTACATGAAATGAGGGTGAAATAAGGTAATTGACGGGGAGCTGTAATCTTTATATCACCTCATTGACTCTCCTCAGGACTTTGAATGGCCCCACAAACCACAGGTTCAGCTTCCGTCAGGGCTGGTGGAGGGGCAGGTCCTTCGTAGAAAGCCAGACCCTATCACCAGGGTGAAAGACCGGGGCCACACTGCGGTGACATTCGGCCTGCTCCTTCTGCTGAAGGACAATGCGCTGGAGACGGATGTGCGCTGTGTTCCATACCTCCTTGGCATGCTGGAACCAATCGTCTACTGCAGGAGCCTCTATCTGACTCCGGTGCCAGGAGCCTAGAACACACTGAAAGGGTGTGAGGTTAGTGGAGGAGTGACGGAGGCAGAAACTCAGTCCTCTCCCCCGGCCGGTCCTGACAGTAACTACGAAGGTACCTACTCAGTTCCTGATTTACCCTTTCCACCTGCCCATTTGCTTGGGGATGGTACCCGGAGGTGAGGCCGCCCGTGACCCCCAGTCATTCCATGAAGGCCTTCAAGACGTAGGTACGCCCCTCGGGAGTCTGGGTAGGTGAGGAGTCCTCCTCAGGACGTTCTTTAATCCCGGCCGATAGCAGAGGGTAAAGTCAAACATGGCGAAGAATTGGGCCCACCTGGCCTGACGTGGGTTCAGCCTCTTTGCTGCTTGAATATACTCTAGGTTCTGGTGGTCTGTCCAAACCAGGAATGGGTGTTGAGCACCCTCCAGCCAGTGCCGCCATGTTTTCAGCGCCTTCTTGACGGCTAGCAACTCACAAAGCTTCCGCGAGTAAAAGGCACATGGATGAAGTTTAGGCGGCGATCCAGTGCGTTGGGAAAGAACGGCCCCTACTCCAACCTCGGATGCATCCACCTCCATATTGAAGGTCAAAGACAGGTCAGGATGAGCCAGAACAGGTGCGTTCGTAAAACGTTCCTTGAGCGCACGGAATGCTTTATTGGCCTCCTCAGTCCAGCGCAGCTGTCGAGGCCTCCCTTCAGGAGGAAGGTAAGAGGGGACACCATTGTGCTGAAACCCCTAATGAACTGCATTAAATAAACCTAGGAAGCGCTGCACCGCCTTTATGTTGGATGGAACAGGCCAAGACCATACTGCACTGACCCTCTGCTCTTCCATCTCCACTTCCGCGGTGGATATCCGATAGCCCAAGAAGGAGACCGCCTGCTGGAAGAAAAGGCACTTCTCCGCCTTGGTGTACAGGTGATGCCCTATCAGCTTCTCCAAAATGGACCTGACATGAGAGACATGTTACTCGCGTATAGTGGAGTACACCTAGAGGTTGTCTATGTATACCACTACACAGCGACCCAACATATCTCTAAACACCTTGTTAATGAAGGATTGAAACACAGAGGGTGCATTTGTCAGGCCGTAGGGCATTACCCTGTATTCGTAGTGCCCAGTGCTGGTAATGAAGGCGGCCTTCCATTCTTCCCCCTCCCTGATGTGCACCAGGTTGTAGGCACTGCATAAATCCAATTTGGTAAAGTACTGAGCACCGTGCATCTGTTCGATCACAGTGAGTATAAGAGGCAGGGGATAACTGCTTAAATTAAAGCAGAAAGCACCAGTGATTAGATCCATAAAAAAAGTGGTCAGATGAAGCAGATTCTAAGCTATAGGACTGTTTTGCTAGCACAGACTGGAATATCTTCTTGGGATTCTTCCGATGACATTGAGGAGTACACTGCATCAGTCACTGGCTTCTACAATAAAGGCATCGATGATGTCGTCCCCACAGTGACTGTACGTACATACCCCAACCAGAAGCCATGGATTACAGGCAACATTCGCACTGAGCTAAAGAGTAGAGCTGATGTTTTCAAGGAGCGGGACTCTAACATGGAAGCTTATAAGAAATCCCACTATGCCCTCACACGAACCATCAAACAGACAAAGCGTCAATACAGGACTAAGATCGAATCGTACGACACCGGCTCTGACGCTCTTCAGACGTGGCAGGGCTTGCAAACTATTACAGACTTCAAACGGAAGCACAGCCGAGAGCTTGCATACCGCCCCAACCGATCCAATGGATCCACAGATGATGCAATCTCTATTGCACTCCACACTGCATTCTCACACCTGGACAAAAGGAACACCTATGTGAGAATACTATTCATTGACTACAGCTCAGCGTTCAACACCATAGTACCCTCAAAGGTCATCATTAAGCTAAGGACCTTGGGACTAAACACCTTCCTCTGCAACTGGATCCTGGACTTCCTGACGGGCCGCCCCCCAAGTGGTAAGGGTAGGCAACAACATGTCTGCCACGCTGATCGTCAACACTGGGGCCCCTCGGGGTGTGTACTTAGGTCCCTCCTGTACTCCCTGTTCACCCACGACTGCGTGGCCAAACACGACTCCAACACCATCATTAAGTTTGCTGACCTGATCACCGACAACGATGAGACAGCCTATAGGGAGGAGGACAGAGATCTGACCGTGTGGTGCAACGACGATGCACCACACAGAAATAGACAAACCAGACACACAACATAGAATGCCCACCCAGCTCACGTCCTGACCAACACTAAAACAAGGAAAACACACATGAACGATGGTCAGAACGTGACAACGTGACAAATATAATTTGATTTGATTCTTTCTTTTACACTGAGCAGCTACTCTACGTGTCCCATTCTTTGTCATTTAAAACACTGCAGTGCATATGGGACAAATTCTCTATCACTGAAACTAAGAAATTCTATCTGCACATTTCCAGGCAAAACTTTCGCAAACCTCAGCATCATTGACAGGCTTTCACTTCTTTGACCTACTTTCCTACTGATCAACATTTTGGCCACAATCACTCTGCCTTCCTTCACATTTTCTTTATCATCTATGGACATAGATATTGATGACTCTCTTCAATTTAGCATTATTACCAGGGACATGGCTTTCAATCTTCTTCCCATTTAAGCTTTTCCATTTTCAGAATCTGCTCTTGCTGAGCCTGGCTACCACAACATTTTAACAATCTACCATTTCCAATGAACCAAGCTAATTTGACTTCACCTACCTCTTTCTCTAAGGCTTTAGTTAGTCAGTTAGGGTGTAAATGAGGCCCTGTGGTCTCACGAAAACCCTCACCACTTTCCACTCCAACACATCATTACCCTTGCTTCCTACCTTGGCCATCTTTATGCTTTCTTTACTAGACGATCCAATGCTTTCTGTATCATGAGCTCTCTTCTTCCTTTGTCTTTCCACTACCGACCTTGACCCTCATCCTCCTGCTCCATACTATCAGAACTGATACCGATATTGTTCACATTCCAGCACAGCTGTTGATTCAACAACTTTATGTTCGTTTCCTCCATCTTGTCCTCACCACTCAATGCCATTTCCGACTATCCGACTCACATCTTTCTTCTAAATTCCCCTTTTCAATCAATAAAAAACCTTGAAGACAGAGGGGGTGGCAGGAATTGGGGATCTGTAATCTAAGATGACTGCCTGATATTGGCTGACCCCACAGTGTGATAAGGCACCTGACAACCTGGTCCCTAACAACAAAACAGTTTGGTTATGGCCAGAGTTGTGAAGGGCCAGTTACATATTTTGTCTCTTGAGAGAGGGCTGTGAGATGGTGTGCTAAGAGTCACTGGCAGGTCGTTCTGTAACACCATTTGTAAAGCCGAAACTTGGCGGTGTTGGCTTGCGTCAATTCCATTGAGGATCTGGTTTTGATTAATTTGGATTTACAATCCATGAAAAATGTATTGAGGATAAGAGTTTAAATTCAATATTATATAACCAGATTATTTCTATCAAATCAACGGTTGTAAAAGTAGGTCAGATGTTTTTAGACCATAATTGCGAACAAGATAGATTTTTACACCCCCAATTTTCATGGTATACAGTCTTGTCTCATCGCTGCAACTCCCATACAGACTCAGAGAGGCGAAGGTCGAGAGCCGTGCATCCTCCGAAACACAACCCAACCAAGCCGCACTGCTTCTTGACACAATGCCCACTTAACACGGAAGCCAGATGCACCAATTTGTCAGAGGAAACAACGTACACCTGGCAACCGTGTCAGCGTGCATTGCGCCTGGCCCGCCACAGAAGTAACTAGTGCGCAATGGGACAAGGACATCCCTGCCAGCCAAACCCTTCCCTAGACAACGCTGGGCCAATTGTGTGTCGCCCCATGGATTCAGAGCCAGCTGTGACAAAGCCTGGACTTGAACCCAGAATCTCTAGTTGCAAAGCTAGCACTGCAGTGCAGTGCCTTAGACCACTGCGCCACTCAGGAGGCCTAAATGCATTTTTATGTGATTTGATTATTTCTATCAAATCAACACTTTACTTTATCTGTCCTTCATAGTAATCAGAGAGGAATGGAAACAGTGAATTTCTGTTGAATGTCTGATATAGAACCTACTTTACCTTGGTGGAAGACCATGCAGTTTATTAGGCTACAGATGAAAAACCTTTATGGACTTCACAGCTTGGTGAATAAGCAAGGAGTTGAGTTTGATGCTCCGTTCCAATAAATATTGAGGGTCTTATTCTGGTGACATGATGATCGATGCTTGGCTGCCGTTTGACAATACAAATAATATCGCTCTTATCCATAATAATCTCAATGTACTGTATGTAACCTACCCAAACTGCATCTGCTAGCTGTTGGCTAGAGCGTATGGGTCAAGACAAGAGTGGGTACATTTGCTATACAACGCAACAGTGTTTGTGAAAACCATCAGTAGAGTTGGAAATGCGATGGGAGTCAATTTCACTTATATTTTTCATTTGGTACATAAAAGTTATTTTTATGTGCACTACGTCATCACACACAGTCTTTTAACCGCAAAAAAGCAACTTTGATGGAAACATCTCTGGTGGGAAAATGTGAATATTGTTTAATGCAGATTTTTGAATATTCACATGAAAATCTGTCACAAATTGGAAGGAAACCTAGCTAAATAGGCAAGTTTGGGAGAAGTTCAATCAACTTCAAATGTGTAAACAATTTGTTCATATGGAAATTATTTTTTAATTTAAATATTTTAAGACAAGTACATTAATGATGTAAGTCCCTTTCGACACCTTTTTAGTTTGTCATGATCCAAGGAATGGACTGGTCAAATCTGTACTGACAAACCAAGAACCATACAAACGTGTACAACAATCTGAGGGCGTTAGGTAGTCTAGCGTTTAGAACGTTGAGACCGTCGCTAGTTCAATTCCCTGAGCCGACAAGCTGAAATATCTGCCGATGTGTCCTTGAGCATGGTACTTAACCGTAATTGCTCGAAGGACGCCATTGTTAATGGCTGACCCTGGCCAGTGGCCCCACTCTTCAAGGGTGTCTCAGGGGAGGGGGCCTTGGGATATGCAAAATACAAGTTTTCATTTCATACACTTATACAAATATAAGCACCCATCAAATTTTTTAAGCATAATATTTCAGTCTCTGTGGTATGTTTTAACTGAACAGTGAAATACAGTTTGCGGAAAGTGTGGTCCCAGCAAACTAAGCTTTTTTTCTATTTGATTTGCAATGGTTCACACAACAATTTGTTATTTAAAAATCTGTTCACTTTGATAAACACAACAATTTTACAGATTTTACTGAGTTACAGTTCATATGATGAAGTCAGTCAATTGAAAGAAATACAATAGGCTCTAATCTATGGATTTCACATGACTGGGAATACAGTTGCCTGTTGTTCACAGATACCTTAAAACCTCAATGGGACGGTTGAACTAAGGTGCACTAATGTGATTAGCATGACGTTGTAAGTAACAAGAACATTTCCCAGGACATAGACATGTCTTATATGGGCAGAAAGCTTAAATTCTTGTTAATCTAACTCCACTGTCCAATTTACAGTAGCTATTACAGTGACAAAATACCATGCTATTGTTTGAGGAGAGTGCTCAACATCAAAAAATCTTTATCACGGCAACTGGTTTGATAAATTCACCTCTGAATGCACAAACTTGTTCAATCAACTTAAAATGTGTAAAACATTTGTTCAACAAACAAACAAAAATGTAAAAAGCATGTTTTTTGCTTTGCATTATCTTTTACCAGATCTAATGTGTTATATTCTCCAACATTAATTTCACATTTCCACAAACTTTAAAGAGTTTCCTTTCAAATAGTATTAAGAAAATGCATATCCTTGCTTGCATTTTTAAATAAATGGGCCTCACAATGGGCCTCAGGGTCTCGTCACGGTATTTCTGTGCATTCAAAATGCAATTGTGTTCGCTGTTCGTAGCTTATGCTTGCCCATACCATAACCCCATCACCACCATGGGGCACTCTGTTCACAACAGTGAAATAAGCAAACCGCACGACCACATGGCGCCACACACATGGTCTGCGGCTGTGAGGCCGGTTGGACATATTGCCAAATTCTCTAAAACTGCGATGGAGGCGGCTTATGGTAGAGAAATTAACATAAAATTATTTGGCAACAGCTCAGGTGGTCATTCCTGCAGTCAGCATGTCAATTACACGCTCCCTCAAAACTTGAGTCATCTGTGGCATTTTGTTGTGTGACAAAACTGCAGATTTCAGAGTGGCCTTTTATTGTCCCCAGCACAAGGTGCAAAGGTGTAATGATTATGATGTTTAAACAGCTTCTTGATATGACACACCTGTCAGGTGGATGGATTATCTTGGCAAAGGAGAAATGCTCACTAACAGGGATGCAAACTAATTTGTGGCCAAAATTTGAGAGAAATAAGCTTTTGGTGCGTATGGAAAATTTCTGGGATCTTTTATTTCAGATCATGAAACATGGGACCAACACTTTAAACATTGCATTAATATTTCTGTTCAGTGGTACACATTGATATCAGGGTGACAGAAGTCCCAAAGAAACCAAAGAAACAACATCTGTAAACATTCTAAAAACAACCCTAGCCATGGTCTAAAAATAACATAAACAGCCTTACTTTCCCAATGTTGTGGCAACATTAGGAGAATGTTCTGTGCTGATTGGGAAATGGTGGATGTATGTATAGGCAGTGCAACAATGCACACTCCAGAAGCACATTCATTCATTCAGTTGGTTTAACAAATGATCTGAACACAAATTCAAAGTCAATTACATTATTCGGATCATTTTTACTATTGAAAATGTATCAGCAACCCTACCATATTGGCAATGTTAGCAACCATTTTGTGCAATATTGGGTAAAAGCGTTTTGTAACGTAGGGGCGGCTAACGTGTGGGCAGTGTTACCGAGGTGAGCAGTGGTTTGCTATGAAGACTGGGGTTGTCTGAGCAGGATGGTATAGAATTAGCTTATGAGTGCAGAATGATGAGATGCTATGACATTTGACGTAACAGGCAGGGTAGGGGAGAAAGGCTGGCAAACATGGACAGAAGTGCAACAACAAGGGGTTTGACTGTCATTCTACTTATATTTTCAATATTATGACATCAATGATTCTAAATCTATAAAGCCCCCTTGGAGGTGTAAATTATAAAGTTATTATGCATCTCAGTAAAAATGACAAATAAAGCATTATTTGGTTCTCGTAGAGTAGGTAAATCAGTGCAGTCCTAGAAATCCTTTCTTCATTTGATTAGATCAGGGTTGCCATTTTGGATGCAGACCATGGTTTTTATTTGCCAAAACAAACTTCTACTTTTAACAAACTTCCATTTTTTCTTCCTGGAAGGAAATACAATAATCCAGTTATTTTGTTCACCCACAAAGGGGCATTAGATGCCCACGAAATCCTCAGCCAGTCCAGAACAACTGTTCTCAGTTCTCATTGGTCCATGGTGGGCTGGATGGTTGGTTCATTCATGAGTGAGAAGACTGCTAGTCTGGCTGGTGTGTGTGTGTGTGTGTGTGTGTGTGTGTGTGTGTGTGTGTGTGTGTGTGTGTGTGTGTGTGTGTGTGTGTGTGTGTGTGTGTGTGTGTGTGTGTGTGTGTGTGTGTGTGTGTGTGTGTGTGTGTGTCACCGCACAACCTCTGTGGTCCATGTCTTGATGAGGTCATCTCTGGGTCGCCCTTAGATGTCACGCATCATGCTATGAACTCCAGTTGCTTCCTTCAGTTAGCCTTTACATTTCACTCAGGGATTTATCTCCATCAGGTCTATGGTCAAAAATATAGCATATCCAAAAGGTGCCACTCTTCTTGTCAGAGCTTCATGCAGTCTCCTCAGTTTCTCTTCAAGTCCATTTTCAACTAGTCCACATAGGGTACAGGTTCGGTGTGTATATGTGTGTGTGGTAGTGCAGTTGAAGGCAGGCATGCAGAGACAATCTTCAGTAATGAGAGAGGAGCTGCTCTCTTCTCTCTGTCCCTCAGTCACAACCTGAGAGACAGAGACAGGACAACAGCGCCTCACAGTGGAATGACTACGCTTATAGCTTATATTCACATAGGGAAAGAGGGATATCGGCAAAACTGTGAGTTTGTGTTTTTTTTTGCACACAGTCCATTGTATGATGTATGTGTGTGAATTCTTGTATGTGCTGTCACAAGGAATTCTGTGCACCTGTGCGTGTTTGAGCGAGTAAAGGGTATTTACATTAGTTGCAAGATTCCATTTAGTTATGGCAGTGTCAAACATGTATACATGTCTGTCAATGTCCATCAGTCCATGATTTAGAGATTGTCTGAAGGGATTGCACATGATAAAGTAGTCAGTCATATTGTTATACATGCTGTGCTTGTGAATATGATTGTGTTTCTGTATTTACCACCTGTGTGTGTTTCTGACTGTAATATGATCTCTCTTATTATCTCAGTCAGCGCTTGCTGGTACAATTTCAGGCCCCCGGGTGCAGTTGAGAGTGCTGAACCCAGGCAGGGTGACCCGTCCGTGGGTGTAGATGTCCCTGTCGAGCCCCTGGTTCATCCTCTTGACCAGGTTCTTCTCGTAGAGCAGGGGGTGGTAGGCCCCCAGAGTGCAGGCTGCGTCGTAGAAGCGCTGGTAGTAGTGACACAGTTCCGTCTTCCTCTGAGATGGCAGGAACTCATACACGTGTACTACCTCACACAGGGACATCATCAAAACCGTACCTGGAGGAAGGGGAGAGGGAGGGGGTTTAGTTGAATGTAAACTGGGTCTAATCTGGCTCAAAGGCCCATAAAGAAAAAATGTCCCGGTTGGATTGTAATCTAGGTTAGCCTCAGGTAGTATATTGCCGCTATTGTGCATCGGTCATGATGCAATGAGGAGTTGAAGACCCCCGATGAGGAAGGGATAGGAATTAGGTCTCTGCTATCTACGCTTAATGAGCCTGACACTTTACATTAGGATAGCGCTGGATACCCATATGGAAAAGTAATATATGGGCATATATGGCCTAATATACAGTGGCTTGCGAAAGTATTCACCCCCTTGCCATTTTTTCCTATTTTGTGGCCTTACAACCTGGAATTAAATTGATTTTTGGGGGTGGGTTTGTATTATTTGATTTACACAACATGCATACCACTTTGAAGATGCAGAATATTTTTTCTTGTGAAACAAACAAGAAATAAGACCAACAAATTATAACTTGACTGTGTATAACTATTCACCCCCCCCAAAGCCAATACTTTGTAGAGCCACCTTTTGCAGCAATTACAGCTGCAAGTCTCTTGGGGTATGTATCTGTAAACCTGCCACATCTAACCACTTGGGATGTTTGTCCATTCTTCAAAGCATAACTGTTTCAGCTCCTGCAAGTTGGATGGGTTTCACTGGTGTACAGCAATCTTTAAGTCATATCACAGATTCTCGGTTAGATTGAGGTCTGGGCTTTGACTAGGCCATTTCAAGACATTTAAATGTTTCCCCTTAAACCACTCGAGTGTTGCTTTAGCAGTATGCTTAGGGTCATTCTCCTGCTGGAAGGTGAACCTCCGTCCCAGTCTCAAATCTCTGGATGACTGAAACAGGTTTCCCTCAAGAATTTCCCTGTATTTAGCGCCATCCATCATTCCTTCAATTCTAGATTGCACTTCAGATGTCAGCCACACTGAACAGTTGTCAATTGTGATTATAATTGTGTCACTGCAGGAGGAGCCACACACAATGGAACATTATGTGGGTTTCTGGAGGCAGAGGAGTCCACAGGACCAACATTTGGCATCCCTGATTCTCAAAAGATTAGAGGAGCTAAAAAGGACCGCAGAGGACAGTCTTATGATAATGGGGCCAACATGAGAGGCAAAAACAAAGGTGTCCATGCCAGACTCCTGTAAATGAATCCAAGAGCTCTATTTGTGCCATGTGGGGCTCACACATTGAACCTGGTTGTGGCTAATGCTGCTAAAAGTTATGTCAATGCCACAGGTTACATTGGCATCTTGCACAAATTGTACACCTTGTTCTCAGCCTCCACACACTGATGGGCCATCCTGAAAAAAACATGTGGATATCACTTTGAAGATATGGACTGAGACAAGGTGGGAGAGTAAAGTTAAGAGTTTTCGAGCCACTGAGGTATAAGGCAGCAACGGTGAGAGGCACTGATTGAGGTGAGGGATCAAACCATAGACCCTGTGATAAAGATTGAGGCCCGGTCCTTGTCAGAGGAGGTGCGATCATACCGCTTCAGCATCTGTACAGTGGTGTGGTATGACATCTTGAGCCAGATCCAACATATGAGCAAACTGATGCAGTCTCCCAGTATGCATGTGGATGTTGCAGTCAGTCTTCCCAGAAAGACAGAGAGAGGTCTCAGCAACTACAGGGCAACAGGCTTTATGACTGCACACACTTCAGCCAATGATATTTGAAGGGGAATTTATGTAGAGGCCGTTCTACAACAAAAAATGCTGAGGTCCACAAAGTGGCACTTTTCATATGAATCATTTGATGAGCCTTTGAGTGATGCCCATGAAGAAGCTGGAGGTGACATTGTTCAATGTCATTGTGGATGCTGCAACCTCAGCACTTCAGGAAAGATTTTCCACATTGGAAAATGTGGGAGAGGAGTTTGGAGTGCTGTCAACCTTCCAAAGTCTCTCAAATGAGGAGCTGACAGAACATTGTGAGGCCCTTAGTATGACACTGCACTATAAAGAACACTCACACTTGGATGGCAGAAAGCTTGCACAGGAACTGAAGAACTTGCCTGACATAAGGGCACACTTATACACAATTACTAATCACTGGGAATAGGGGCCAGGTGTGCGTAATGAATGTTCCGGAGGGATCCGTGACATTTGTGTGATATAGGATTTGTGCAATTTATTTGTGTGTTTTTTGTTAGCAATAGGGTAATAATGTAATAATTCAATTGTCTTTTTTTATTTGTATTTATATACTTCAATTTGTTTTTATTCGACTCTGTTACTTATTTTTGATATTTATGAGTCTTATTTTTGTATATATTTATATATTTAAATCGTTTTAAATGTTATGATTATGTAATTGTGTTGTTCCAAATATCTGAATAAAAATTACAGTTAGTGCAGAATGGTGCGGAAAGGGGGGGGGATTCGCCCAGGGAGCCATACAAGCGAGAACCTCCACTGCACCTGTATTTGGGGAGTTTCTCCCATTCTCCCAGATCCTCTCAAGCTCTGTCAGGATGGATGGGGAGCGTTGATGCACAGCTATTTCCAGGTCTCTCCAAAGATAGATCGGGTTCAAGTCCGGACTCTGGCTGGGCCTCTCTAAGACATTCAGACTTATCCTGAAGCCACTCGTGTGTTGTCTTGACTGTGTGCTTAGGGTCGATGTCCTGTCGGAAGGTGAACCTTCACCCCAGTCTGAGGTCCTGAACGCTCTGGAGCAGGTTTTCATCAAGGATCTCTCTGTACTGTGCTCCGTTCATCTTTCTCTCGATCCTGACTAGTCTCTCAGTCCCCGGCTCTAAAAAACATCCCCACAGCATGGGGGTGGCCATTTGAAGAATCTCAAGTATAAAATATATTTAGATTTGTATTACACTTTTTTGGTTACTACATGATTCCATATGTGTTATTTCATAGTTTGGATTTCTTCGCTGTTATTCTACAATGTAGAAAATAGTAAAATAAAGAAAAACCTTTGAATGAGTAGGTGTTATAAAACTTTTGACTGGTAGTGTATGTAATAAACACTTTAATACTATGTGTCACACATACACTGTACTCTCTAAGTCTTTGCTAGGTATAAAGCCCAGCCTTATCTCAGCTCACTGGTCACCATAGCAACACCCACCCATAGCGAAAACAGTGTTTTCGGAAAGTATTCAGACCACTTTACTTTTTCCACATTTTGCTACATTACAGCCTTGGTGTAAAATTGATTAAATAAATGCTTTCCCTCATCAACCTACACACAATACCCCATAATGACAAAGCAAAAACAGTTTTTTTCAGAAACATAAGTTTGCAGACCCTTTGCTATGAAACTCGAAATTGAGCTCAGGTGCATTCTGTTTCCATTGATCATCCTTGAGATGTTTCTACAACTTGATTGGAGTCCACCTGTGGTAGATTCAATTGATTGGACATGATTTAGAAAGCCATACACCTGTCGATATAAGGTCCCACAGTTGACAGTGCATGTCAGAGCAAAAAACATTAAATGAGGTCAAAGAAATTGTCCGTAGAGCTCCGAGACAGGACTGTGTCGAGGCACAGATCTGGGAAGGGATGCCAAAACATTTCCGCAGCATTGAAGCTACACCAAAACACAGTGGCATCCATAATTCCTAAATGGAAGAAGTGTGGAACCACCAAGACTCCTCTTAGAGCTGGCCGCCTGGCCAAACTGGGCAATCGGGGGAGAAAGGCCTTAGTCAGGGAGATGACCAAGAACCCGATGGTCACGCTGACAGAGCTCCAGTGGAGATGGGAGAACCTTCCAGAAGGACAACCATCTCTGCAGCACTCTACCAATCAGGCCTTTATGGTAGAGTGGCCAAATGGAAGCCATTCCTCAGTAAAAGGTACATGACAGCCCGTTTGTAGTTTGCCAAAAGACATCTAAAGCACTCTCAGACCATGAGAAACAAGATTCTCTGGTCTGATGAAACCAAGTTTGAACTCTGGCCTGAATGCCAAATGTCACATCTGGATGAAACCTGGCACCATCCCTGCAGTGAAGCATGATGGTGGCAACATCATGCTGTGGGGATGTTTTTCTGCAGCAGGGACTGGGAGACTAGTCAGGATCGAGGGAAAGATGAACGGAGCACAGAGAGATCCTTGATGAAAACCTGCTCCAGAGCTGGGGTGAAGGTTTCACTTTCCAACAGGACAACCACCCTAAGCACACAGCCAAGACAACACAGGAGTGGCTTCAGGACAAGTCTCTGAAAGTCCTTAACCTGTAGTGACGCCCAGCCCGTGAACGGGACCATTATCCTCATCTGACACTAATTAGCATAACACAACGGACATAAATCTTCCTAGAAAATCTTCCTATTCATGAAAATCACAAGTGAAATATATTGGAACACAGCTTAGCCTTTTGTTAATCACCCTGTCATCTCAGATTTTCAAAATATGCTTTACAGCCAATGCTAGACAAGCATTTGTGTAAGTTTATCATAGCCTAGCATAGCATTATGCCTTGCTAGCAGCAGGCAAACTTGTCACGGAAATCAGAAAAGCAATCAAATTAAATTGTTTACCTTTGATGAACTTCAGATGATTTCACTCACGAGACTCCCAGGTAGACAGCCAAAGTTCATTTTTTCCCAAATTATTATTTTTGTAGGCGAAATAGCTCCGTTTGTTCTTCACGTTTGGCTGAGAAATCGCCCGGAAATTGCGGTCACCACAACGCCGAAAAATATTCCAAATTAGCTCCATAATATCGACAGAAACATGGCAAACGTTGTTTAGAATCTATCCTCAAGGTGTTTTTCTAATATCTATTCGATAATATATCAGTCGGGACAATTCGTTTTTCACTCTGACCGATTGGAGTAATGGCTACCTCTGTATTTTACGCAAGAATCTCTCTCGGAGCCACCATGTGACCACTTACGCAATGTGGCTGCCTACGGCTATTCTTCAACAGAAATGCCTAAAACTACGTCACAATGCTGTAGACACCTTGGGGAATACGTAGAAAGCATAAGCTCGTTGATGGTACATTCACAGCTGAATAGGGAGTCATTGGAACGCAGCGCTTTCAAAACCTGGGGCACTTCCGGATTGGATTTTTTTCAGGCTTTCGCCTGCAACATGAGTTCTGTTATACTCACAGACAATATCTTTACAGTTTTGGAAACGTTAGAGTGTTTTCTATCCAAAGCTGTCAATTATATGCATATTCTAGCATCTTTTGCTGACAAAATATCCCGTTTAAAACGGGAACGTTTTTTTTTCTCCAAAAATGAAAATACTGCCCCCTAACACCAAGAGGTTTTAAGTGGCCCAGCCAGAGCCCGGACTTGAACCCGATCGAGCATCTCTGGAGAGACCGGAAAATAGCTGTGCAGCGACGCTCCCCATCCAAACTGACAGAGCTTGAAAGGATCTGCAGAGAAGAATAGGAGAAACTCCCCAAATACAGGTTTGCCAAGCTTGTAGTGTCATACCCAGGGAGACTCAAGGCTATAATCACTGCCAAACGTGCTTTAACAAAGTAATGAGTAAAGGGTCAGAATACTTATGTAAATATGATATCCCCCCAAATACAATATATGTGCAAACACATGAAAAACCTGTTTTTGCCTGGTCAAAAAATTGCATCAATCTTAGAATAAGGCGTAACGTAACAAAATGTGGAGAAAGCTAAGAGATCTGTATACTTTCGCTGAATGCACTGTATCTGGCTGTGTTGTTAAAATCACAACATATCCCATCAAGCCAAGCGGGGAGAGGCTGATAGTTGTCACAGTTCCAAGACCAGTCAGAAACGTCCAGCATTAAGTAGCAATGATATCCTTCGCAACTGTCATCTTATGACATATCTCAAACCAGTCATGACTATTCAACAAAACAAGTACCGCCCTCAACCACAAAGTGTCAACCTCAATGTTTACATATCCTACATTACTCTTCTCATATGTATATACTGTTCCATGCCATCTACTGCATATTGCCTATGCCTATCATTAGTCACTTTAAATAACTTTTAATAATGTCTACATATCCTACATCACTCATCTCATATGTATATACTGCTCTATACCATCTACTGCATCTTGCCTATGCTCCACGGCAATCACTCATCCATATATGCATATGTACATATTCTTATTCATCCATTACATTTGTGTGTATAAGGTAGTTGTTGTGAATTTGTTAGATTACTTGTTAGATATTACTGCATTGTCGGAACTAGAAGCACAAGCATTTCGCTACACTCGCATTAACATCTGCTAACCATGTGTATGTGACCAATACAATTTGATTTGATTTGATTTACAGCTCATTTCTTAGTTACATGATTGTAAAACTATCAAGGGAGTTTTGAAGTTGAGGGTGCAGTATTTCTGAAGTTTGCAATGAGGATGAAAACTAGCATAGTTCAGCTAGCCAGCTAGTTTAGCCAGGGAAAACCAGCTCCGGCCCTGGAGACAGTTTGTAGTTTTTATTCCATGATATCAGAAGCTGGCGGCAAAAAGTTTGTTTAAACAATTCAGATTACTTATATTTAAGGAGAGTGAATACAATCCCGAAATAAGCTGTAACTGTCAATAGTAAAACAAAGTTTAAAACTATGATTGAGTGAACCCTGAATAAAGAAAATTAATTGTGAAGTCGGTTTCGGACCTGGTAGACTCCTTCTCACCACTCTATAGAGTTGCTGCCATTGCTGTCTGACAAAAATCACTATTTTAGTAGTTCTTGAAAGCAACTGCTCTCTATTCCTCTCGATCACACCGTCTTCTGTCTATTCTCTCCCCACATAGATTGAACAAGTAGGCGTGCAATGGATTATGGTCATTGTAGTTAATTACCACATTTTATGTGCTAAACTATGCAGAATATTGGTCTGTTGGAAACTACAACTCCCTACTACATTGCACAGTTCAAGCTTGATCTGATGTTTTTCTAGACAAACTGCACATTGAGCTCACAGAAAAAAAACAGAACGAAATGGAAATAAATTAATTTAACCGATGTCGGTCAAGTTGTTTAAAAACCGAGAAATAACAGACATTTCGGTTAATCACTCAGCACTAATACTAATGAAGATTTTGGGTTAAGACAGGGCCCGGGCCTTAAATTTGGCAGAGGTAGGGCCTGAATGTTGCGGGCATGGGTACCCATTTAGGGCTCTAATAGGAACGGTGATTAGCAGAGTTGGGACAGGTGTAGTGAGTTGGCAGGAGAGGGGGCATGTCCAGAGGGTAATTGGGGTGTCTGGTTGCTGCCATGAGACTTCAGAACTGTTAGATAATCAAGGAAATGTACCTTTCATTAATATAGGGTGCATATCTAAATCAACTTCCTCTCCTCATCTTACTCCTAAGTATTGAAAGATGTGTAAGAATTGTAAAAGAGAGAGGTAGCCATTTTTCCTCCCGGTCCTACTGAAAAGCCAACCTTCCCGGTTGACATATTATCGAATAGATATTTGAAAAACACCTTGAGGATTGATTATAAAAAACGTTTGCCACGCTTCTGTCGATATTATGGATATAATTTAGATTTTTTTTCCGCTGTTGTCGTGACCGCTATTTCCGGTGGATTTCTGATCATAACGTGACAAACAAACGGAGGTATTTTGGGTATAAAAATAATCTTTATGGAACAAAAGAAACATTTGCTTTCTAACTGGGAGTCTCGTCAGTGAAAACATCCGAAGATCATCAAAGGTAAACGGTTAATTTGATTGCTTTTCTGATTTTCGTGAGCAACAAATGGCTAAGCTGTGCTTCGCTATATTTCACTTGTGATTTCATGAATATCAATATTTTCTAGTAAGATTATTTGACCGTTGCGCTATGCTAATTAGTGTAGTTGCTGACAATTCTCCCGGATCCGGGATCAGTCTTGGCTGATATCTTTTGATTTCCCCATGATGTCAAGCAAAGAGGCACTGAGTTTGAAAGTAGGCCTTGAAATACATCCACAGGTACACCTCCAATTGACTCAAATTATGTCAATTAGCCTATCAGAAGCTTCTGAAGGCATGACATCATTTTTTAAAAATATTCCAAGCTGTTTAAATGCACAGTCAACTTAGTGTATGTAAACTTCTGACCCACTGGAATTGTGATACATATTATATATTATATATTATATAAGTGAAATAATCTGTCTGTAAACAATTGTTGGAAAAAATGACATGTGTTTTGCACTAAGTAGACGTTCTAACTGACTTTCCAAAACTATAGTTTGTTAACAAGAAATTTGTGGAGTGGTTGAAAAACGAGTTTTAATGACTCCAACCTAAGTGTAAGTAAACTTCTGACTTCAACTGTACATATCCCAACCAGATGCCATGGATTGACTATAGCCAATATCGGCACTGAATTGAAAGGCTACAGCTGCCGCTTTCAATAAGTGGGACTATAATCTGTGCGCTTATAAGAAATCCTGCTACCCCCTCCCACGAACCATCAAATAAGCAAGGCATCAATACGGGACCAAGATCGAATCCTACTACACCAGCTCTGACGATCATGGGATGTGGCAGGGCTAGAAAACTATCCTGGATTACAAAGGGAAAACAAGCCACAAGCTTTCCAGTGACGCGAGGCTACCAGATGAGCTAAAAACCTTCTATGCAAGCTTTGAGGCTAGCAACAGTAAACTATGCATGAGAGCACCAGCTATTGCCGATGAATGTGTGATCATGCTTTCCATAGCCAATGTGAGTAAGACCTTTAAACAGGTTAACATTCACAATGCCGCATTACCAGGACTCACACTCAGAGTATGCACTGGCAAGTTTCTTCACTGATATTTTCAACCTCAGCCAAGGTAACCTGTCTAAATGACTATCGCCCAGTAGCACTCTGATCTGTAGCCATGAAATGCTTTGAAAGGCTGATCAACACCATGGCTCACAACACCGTCATCCCAGACACCCCGGACCCACGCCAATTCGCATACCGCCCCAACAGATCCATAGATGACGTAATCTCCATTGGCACACCGACGTGAGAATGCTGTTCATTGAATACACCTCAGCGTTCAACACCATTGTGCCCTCCAAGCTCATCACTAAGCTAAGGACCCTGGACTTCCTGACAGGCCGCCCCTAGGTAATGAGGGTAGGCAACAGCACATCCGCCACGCTGACCCTCAACACGGGAGCCCCTCAGGGTGCATGTTTAGTCCCCTCCAGTACTCTCTGTTCACCCACGACTGTGTGGCCATGCACGACTCCAACACTAGTATTAAGTTTGCAGACGTCACGACGGCCTGATCACCGTTGACGAGACCAGGCAGTGTGGTTCCAGGACAACAACCTCTCGCTCAACGTCAGCAGGAAAAAGGAGCTAAACGTGGACTACATGAAACGGAGGGCCGAGCACGCCCCCATCCACATCGATGGGTCTGTTGTGGAACAAGGTCGAGAGCATCAAGTTCCTCGAAGTCCACATCACCAAGAAAGTATCATGGTCCACACACTTCCCATCAGGAGGCGGAAAAAAGATTTGAGTCTAAAAATCTCTTGCCACCCAAGTCATAGACTGTTCTTTCTACTACCGCATGGCAAGCAGTACCGATGCATCTAGTCTGGAACCAACAGGACCCTGGACAGCTTCTTCCCCCAAGCTATAAAACTGCTAAATAGTTAGTTAAATAGTTCACCAAAAGCTACCCGGAATATCTGCATAGACCCTTTTTGCACTAATCTCTTATGACTCATCACATACACTGCTGTTACTGTTAATTAGTTATCCCTTTGCCTAGTCACTTTATCCCTACCTACCTCAATTACCTTATATCACTGCACTTTTACTGGTACCCCATGTATATTTTCCATCTGCAATGTTTGGAAGGGCCCATCAGTAAGCAGTCTACACCTGTTGTTTATGAAGCATGTGACAAATACAATTTGATATGATAGACTATTGAGTTCTACCCCTGATCTGCCTTGATCTCTATATGGTAACCAAAAAGGTTAGTAGAATTCACTGTATAGTTTACCCAGCAGTCCAGAAGAGGGAGGGTTCTTCTGGATGGGCTCGGCCATGTTGTCCTGGATTCGCTGCCAGAGCTGCCACTCAAAGCTGGGGTGCAGAATGTAGAAGGGCTGGAGGGGGTGGAGCCTCCTGTACCGCTGGTACTGGGCGAAGATGGGATAGTCAGTCTTGTTGTACCACTGAGAAAGGGCAGTAGGTGGGGGTAAGGGAGATAGAAGAGAGAGACATGGATGGGTGGGGAGGAGAGGAGATGAGAAAGCAACAGGGATCAAGTGGAGAAGAGAAGAAAAGGTTTTTGTGTTGGTACTTTCTGTCCATGTAATTTAAATTGAATATTCAACAACATCTACCGCTGCCTAGTTGGGATTCGGCACTCACTGTCACAGCCAGGTTCCATTCCCAGTCAGGGACCTACTCTTTATATTATTATATTATATTCTACTGTGTACACACTACGCTGTATTCTGTTCAAGTCAACATAGATATATATATTTTTCCCCCCTTTATTTATCTAGGCAAGTCAGTTAAGAACAATTCCTTATTTACAATGACAGTCTAGGAACAGTGAGTTAAATGCCTTTTTCAGGGGCTTTACCTTATCAGCTCAGGGATTCGATCTAGCAACCTCTCAGTACTGGCCCAACGCTCTACACACTCGGCTACCTGCCACCCCTAATTTGATATTCATATTCGTTTTTCACATACCTTAGTACACACATTTATTTATTTGGATGTGAAAAGTGGTAGTAACATTGTAAACAAAATGGTGGACTCATTTATTGAACCTGGTCTTTTTCACAGATGAGCCCTGCATGACATGGAGGACCAAAGCTGCCATAATTAGAATGAAATGAATAAATAGATAAATGCAGACAAATAGATAAAAACATGAATATGTAAATAAATCCACACATAAAGAGGTAAAAAACAGAATAAACACATAAATAGATAAACAATGATTTAAATAATGAATCCGACTTTCTTTAATTTTTTTCATTAATATTATTTCTTAAATTATTTCTGTAATTCTTCCTCCAAAATGACAATGAGGGGGTTCAAGCAAACATATGTGGGTGGTATCTAACACACCATTGCTAGATCAATATGAAATCTCACTTTTGGGGTGGAAATTGTAGATAAAAATCTATTATATTGTAATGACCTGACTAGTTCATAAAGGAACAATTGTCCAGACAGAGGATTGAGTTTACGAATTGACGGTTTATTAACCCAACTTCACACAGGCTACTGTTTGGCCATAGCCCACCCCAAATAAATGAAGAATACCCTAGTAAACAACCGTGACCTTCTCTTGTGAAGGCCAGATGTAAGAGATGGTTAAACCTGGTCGTAAATTCCAATACTCAATCCCCCTGCCCAACCCAACCTCCACGCCACTCCGCCAACCACCAGGATGCCCGGCATCAGAACATTCCAGGCATTCCTGTGATTGGCAGATAGCAGGTTGATTGGCATGGCAGACCCCGCGAACACTGGGTATTGGTAAGTACAACACAACCAACTAATAGCCTAACACATAACACACAGCTATCTGTGCTGGTCGCTACACAGCCCCCCCCCCCATCACAAAGTTCCTCATCCCCAAGGGAACAAACAAAGTCGCTGAAGCGACCCGGAGGTCTCCTTTGCCTGCATGGCCGTGATGGTCGCAGATTGTCCAGATGTGAAACAGGGGGCTCCATCCATGGACGGGGGCTGCCCCTCTGGAACCCAGAGGATGAAGGCAGGGACATAGGGTACAAGGATGCGGTAACGGGGAATACAGTCTGTGGCTCCGGGGACCCACGAGGTGACACAGGGAGGGAGACTGGGGGAGTGGGCTGTCTGGAGCCTTGTCTGCAAAACATGGGGGTGGGTGCCTGGAGAATGAGAGGGGAGGGGAATTGTGGGGGTCCCTGGGGTTTGGGGAGAAGAGGCCCCTCTGTATGGGGCTAACCTGTCCCGGTGAATTGCCAGGGGGAGAAAGCTGCACCTGGTAAACAACCTCCCCTACCCTCTCCAGGATGCTGCAAGGTCCCACCCAGTGACTGTCCAACTTGGGGCATCTGCCTTTCTTTCTCAGGGGGCTGTAGACCCAGATCAGCTTCCCAGCCACAAAGTGCCTTCCCCGGGTGTGCACGTGATAGTTCAACTTCTGCCTCATATCTGTATTCACCAGCTGCTCTCTGGTGAAGGTGTAGGCTATCTCCAGGCGGTCCTGGAGTCTCCGGGCATACTCTTGCCCCGGGGACACATGAGGGCTATCCAGGGGCCGACCAAACACCATCTCCGCAGGGGTGCGGATCTCTCTCCCCAGCATGAGGAGGGCAGGTGTGCAGGAGGTGGAGTCTTGGACAGGGGAGTGGTATGCCATGAGGACCATAGCCAGGTGCCTGTCCCAGTCATGCTGGTGTTTGGTAGAGACAATGGTCAGCTGCTGTCCAAGCGTTTTGTTGAAGCGCTCCGTCAATTTGAGGATGGAGAGGAGTAGTGCGGGTCTTTTGCTTACCCAGCCTCTCAAACATGGTGGCGAACACATGGGACTCAAAGTTTCCGCCTTGGTTGCTGTGGATGGACTCCGCAGCTCCAAACCTGCTGAACATCCCCGCTATCAGGGCGTCGACGATGGTCTATGCCTCCTGGTCAGGCAGAGCATAAGCCCCGGGCCATGGCTGTGAGCACCCAGCGGTTTCCACTGTCTGTGGTGGGGAAGGGCCCAACTACATCCACTCCCAACCACTCTCCATGGGAACCCCCACTGGGAACTGTAGGAGCCGAGCATGAGAGCAGCCTGGGGGACCCTTTCTCACTGTGCAGTTGTCACGGAGGCGGAAAAAGTCCTGCACATCCCTCGTGCTTCCCCCAGTAAAAGGCCTGACGGAGGCAGCGGAGTGTTTTTGTGACACAAAAGTGTCCTGTCCCCACCCCTCCATGAGTGCTCTGGAGCACAGCCTCCCACAGCGTTTTTGGGACCACCACCTGCCCCCTCTCCTCTCCCATGCCCGCTGTAGCACGCCATCAGCCAGCCGTAGTCTCTCAAACTTTGACCACAACAATTTGGTCGCGAGTGAGAGTCTCAGCTGCGCCCCTGCTGCTGCCCCCATTCAGCCACTTCGACAGTCTGCAGCTCACAGGCCCGCTCACCCGACACACTGTGGCACAGACCCCCTCCTCTGCACACAGCTCTCTCTTATGTCCCTCTCTCAGCTCACAGTGGTGGCACCTGTCTGCAATACAGGACCAACGGGACATGGCGTCGGCGTTGGAGTGGTGTGCCCCTGCCCTGTGCACAACTGTGAAGTCGTACGGCTGAAGCTCCTCCAACCAGCATGCCACCTGCCCCTCTGGCTCTCTGAAAGACATGAGCCACTGAAGAGCAGAGTGGTCAGTCCTTATAGTAAAGGGCAGGCCACCCAGGTAGTACTTGAAGTTGATGGATACCACAACAGCCAAGAGCTCCCGCCGGGTGACAGTAGCGGCACTCATGTTTGTTAAATGTTTTGCTGAAGTACGCCACCACTCTCTCACCCTCTGGCTCCACATGGGCCAGCACCCCACCCAACCCATGCCCACATTGCTTGCATCTGTGTCCAGGATAAAGGGCAAGGTGAGGTCAGGGGGGCAAGCACGGGGCCTTGATCAGTGCACGTTTCAGGGTGTTGAGACCTGCGACCTACGGCAGCCACCCACTCCAGCACACGCTGTAGCGCCACAAGGGCTGACTGGAAGGCACTGCCATGGGCCAGGATGTCATCGAGGTATACCAGACACTGCTGTCGGGGGATGCCATCCAGCACCCTGTCCATCAAGCGCTCAAATGTAGCTGGAGCGTTGCACAGGCCGAAGCACAGGACCTTGAACTGCCAGTATCCTCTGTTAGTGGAGAACACAGTTTTGGTTCTGGCCTCTGGGGAGAGGGGCACCTGCCAGTAGCCACTGCGGAGGTCTAGTGAGGAGAACCAGGAGGACCCCCTAACAAGGTCCAGCGAATCATCGATACGTGGTATGGGTTTTGAGTCCTTCCTGGTTACCTCATTCAGCCACCTGTAGTCCGCACAGAACCTCAGCGTGCCCCCCTTCTTAGGAACCATGACGATTGGTGCCGCCCAGGGGCTGTCTGAGGGCTCGATGAAGTCTGCCCGCTGCATCTCCAACACAGCCTTGTCTGCCGCCTCCTGGCGTGTCAGCGGGACATCACCTGTGTCGATCTCATGCTGCACCAGATGAGTCTGACCCACCTCTTCCTCACTCAGCGCAAAGCTGTCTCTGAATTCAAACAGCAACTGCCACAACCATTCCTGCTGCTCGGGATCAAGATGAACACAGTTCCTCCACCATATCTCCCTCACTGCAGACAGTGTCCTTTCCTCTCCCATCTGGGGTAACTGGGCTGGGGGGGCGCGGCCGGGCTCACGGAGGGATGTGTCGTGGAGGTAGCTGGGGGAATGTAACACACAGTCGTAATTGACAGAGAGGCTGGGGAAAAGGGGGGACAGCCATGAGTCTCTGTGGCTTTAACTGTTGGAGTAAAGGGTTTGTTGGGTTGAGTGAATGTGACATTATGGGGGGGCATGGTGACTGCCGACCCTCCCTGGAAGCTCAGTGTGCCCCCAACTGGCAGCCTGTGCTCCTAATAAAGTCCAACCCCAGGATACAAGGGTCCTGCACATCCGCCACCCACACAGGATGACGCACAGTCCTGCCCCCTACTGTCAGAGTCATCATTCCCTTCCCTTTCATGGGTGCCAGCTAACCTGTGACTGTGCAGAGCTGCACAGTTGTGGGCTCCAACCTGGCACAATATCTGGCCTCACCAGGGTTACTGTGGACCCAGTGTCCACCAGGGCAGAGCAGGGCAACCCCCCCCCTCACAGTAACAAGGACATGACAAAAGTCCCCAACACAGGTCCAGCCTACCACCACAACAGGCTCCATCAGCTTTCCATTGTCTGCTTCTGGGGGAAGTGGAGCCTTGCTTCCACGTCTGTGCCGGTGGGCTCCTCCTGAAGATGATGGTGGTTGGGAAAGAGAGCCAGGGGTCTGCACTTCCATGCAGACCCCAAGTCGATTCCCTGAGCTCTGGGGGACATGGGGCAAACTTGCTGCAGATGGCCTGGCTGGCCACACCCCCAGCAGACCCTGGGACCAGGGCGTGTGTTTCGTGTTGCCTGTAGCGACACAGCACGAATTAGTTCAGTCATTTCAGCCAACAATGCATGCTTTTCCGGCTCTGGGCTGCTCTGCCCCCCAGCCCACACAGTGGGTCTGTCTCCCTGCACTCCCACCAAAGCCCCAGTTGAAGCTCCAGCCCACACCAGCTCCCTCTCCATAGCCATCTCCAAGGATGCAATGACTCAGGATGAGCCAGCTGGGCCTGTATGCGCAGCTCCGTTCGAGACAGCGCCTGTATGAACTGGTCCCGTGCTAGCTCGCTCTGCACGCAGCCCGTGCTGTACACACTGTCCAAAGCGCCTCCTCAGTGCTCCCACTAAAGACCAAAAATCACGTCTGTCGGGGCTAATCAACATCAAACAGGCCAGAGCATCATCCGTGAGTCACAAAGCCAACTGCAGTGCCCTATCTTCATTTGACCACCCCCCAAAATGAGCTAACAGTTCAAACTGAGCATGAAAAGCTTCCCAATCCGCCTTACCAGAATACTTCAGGGTCTTAAAACCTGTTTGGGATAGGGGGCAGCATTTTCACAGAAACCTCCTGCTACTCAGGCCAAGAAGCTAATATATGCAAATTATTAGTAGTATTGGATAGAAAACACTCTGAAGTTTCTAAAACTGTTTGAATGATGCCTGTGAGTATAATAACAGAACTCATATGGCAGGCGAAAACCTGAGAAATATCCAACCAGGAAGTGGGAAATCTGAGGTTTGTAGTTTTTCAACTCATTGCCTGTCGAATATACAGTGTCTATGGGGTCATATTGCACTTCCTAAGGCTTCCACTAGAACGTTGTTTGAGGATTCTACTGTGAAGTGGGGGCAAATGAGAACTGATTCAACCAGAGGCCTGCCAGAGTGCCATGAGCGGATCGCGCACGCACACGTGAGAGCGACCTGCATTTCCATTGCAATTCTAAAGACAAAGGAATTCTCCGGTTGGAACATTATTGAAGATTTATGTTAAAAACATCCTAAAGATTGATTCTATACTTCGTTTGACATGTTTCTACGAACTGTAATATGACTTTTTGAACTTTTCGTCTGAACTTTCATCTGGACTTGCCCGCACCTCGTGAGCTTGGATTTGTTTACCAAATGCGAAAAAAAACAGGTATTTGGACATAAATTATGGACTTTATCGAACAAAACAAACATTTATTGTGGAACTGTTATTCCTGGGAGTGCATATTGGATGAAGATCATCAAAGGTAAGTGAATAATTATAACACTATTTCTATTTTTTATAAGACTATTTTACTGACTCCACAACATGGCGGGTATCTGCATGTCTTGTTTTTGTGTATGAGCGCCGTATATCTATAATTCTGTGCATAATAGTTGTATCTTTTATCAAAGTTTATTATGAGTATTTCTGTAAATTGATGTGGCTCTCTGAAAATTCGCCGGATGTTTTCAAGGCACAACATTACTGACCATAAAGCGCCAATGTAAACTGAGATTTTTGAATATAAATATGAACTTTATCGAACAAAACATACACGAGCCTGAGAAGTTTTAACAGATACGGATGCAATCGGGACCTGGGCGCCACCATGTTTGTTTACATCCTGAGCCCCAGATTCCTCGTCCCACCGTGTCGACGTCACCCCTTCAGTCCGCCCACCAGAATCCGCACGAAGCACAGTCGACGAAGCACTCATGCCCGCTTCAGCCGCCATCATTCTTTTGTCCTCCCTCAAGCGGCCTCTGTGCTCCGATGCCCTGGCGATCTCCTCAGCCAGATCCCACGACGTCCATGCACACGCACCTCCTTGGCCATAATCGTCCCCTACCTCCACCTTCACTTTGGGATTCCCTCAAAGCATTTCCAACCCCCGTTCTCACGTACGTTAGCTAACCATGGAAGTCAGCTAGCTAGCTGGCTAACACGGAACCCAAACCGGCTGCACGCATGAGCCAATCGTGCGCTATCATGCATAAATGTTTTTTGTCCCCCTACACCAAACGCGATCATGACACGCAGGTTAAAATATCAAAACAAACTCTGAACCAATGACATTAATTTGGGGACAGGTCGAAAAGCATTAAACATGTATGGCAATTTAGCTAGTTAGCATGCACTTGCTAGCTAATTTGTCCTATTTAGCTAGCATGCTATTGCTAGCTAATTTGTCCTGGGATATAAACATTGAGTTGTTATTTTACCTGAAATGCACAATTAATCCACACATAAAATGGCCAACCGAATCGTTTCTAGTTATCTCTCCTCCTTCCAGGCCTTTTCATCTTTGAACTTATATGGTGATCAGCATCTAAACTTTCATAGTATTACCATGACGACCTGCAAAACATTTCGCCTTTCAATCACCGACGTGGGTATAACCAATGAGGAGATGGCACGTGGGTACCTGCTTCTACAAACCAATGAGGAGATGTGAGAGGCAGGACTTGCAGCGCGATCTGCATCAGAAATATAACTGATATATATATAATATAACTGATTCTATTTTAGCCCTTGGCAACGCAGATGCTCATTGGCATGCGTGAGCAGTGTTAGTGCCATAATTGAATAACATGGATTTCAACATTTATTTTGCGGCTCTCGCAAACGCAACGTGTCCGGTCTGGTCAGCATGTAACTTTTATCAACGTTTTTACTTCTGACACCAAATGTAATGACCTGACTAGATCATAAAGGAACAATTGTCCAGACAAAGGATTGAGTTTACGAATTGACGGTTTATTAACCCAACTTCACACCGGCCACTGTTTGGCTGTAGCCCCCGCCAAATAAATGAAGGATACCCTATAAAACAACCGTGACCTTGTGAAAGTCAGACATAAGTGAGAGAACAATGGCTAAACCTGGTCTTAACTTCCAATGCTCCATCCCCCTGCCTAACCCCCTCCACCCATGACCAGAATGGCCGGCATCAGAACATTCCAGGCATTCCTGTGATTGGCAGATAGCAGGTTGATTGGCATGGCGGACCCCACCACTGGGTGCTGGTAAGTACAACACAACCAACTAATAGCCTAACACATAACACACAACTAACTGTCTGTGCTGGTCGCTACACTATGCTGCTGTGACCCACGTGCACCATAAAACACACACAAATACAATTTCCTTCTTTGACATAGAAACAGGTGAACCGTTTTGGAACACTGAGCCATTGATTGCATTAGGTGGCTGTGTTACAAGTGGGTTGCTTCTGACAATAAGGCACCTGACTACAAACATATGGGACTGCATTTCTGCACATGGAGTTCAGGATTTGGTCAGAATTAATGGTCTCCTCAATGCTGAGAAGTACAGGCAGATACTTATCCATCATGCAATACCATCAAGGAGGCATCTGATTGGCCACAAATGTATTCTGCAGCATGACAATGAACTCAAACATACAGCGAAAGTCATTAATTACTATCTTCAGCGTAAAGAAGAACAAGGAGTCCTGGAATTGATGGTATGGCCCCCACAGAGCCCTGATCTCAACATCATTGAGTATTACTGGGATTACATAAAGAGATAGAAGCATCTGAGGCTGCCTAAATCCACAGTTATTCAACTGTGATTAGTTCTCCAAGATGTTTGGGCCAACCTACCTGCTGAGTTCCTTCAAAAACTGTGTACAAGTGTACCTACAGTGCCTTGCAAAAGTATTCATCCCCCTTTGAGTTTTTCCTATTTTGTTGCATTACAACCTGTAATTTAAATATATTTTTATTTGGATTTCATGTAATGGGCATAATCAAAATAGTCCAAATTGGTGAAATGAAAAAAAAAGATTTGTTAAAAAATAATAAAAAAAATAAAAAAAGAAGTGTTGCGTACATATGTATTCACCCCCTTTGTAAAGAAGCACCTAAATAAGATCTGGTGCAACCAATTTTTTTAATTGTATTTTACTTTAATTTTACTAGGCAAGTCAGTTAAGAACACATTCTTATTTTCAATGACAGCCTAGGAACAGTGGGTTAACTGCCTGTTCAGGGGCAGAACAACAGATTTGTACCTTGTCAGCTGAGGGATTCAAACTTGCAACCTTTCGGTTGCTAGTCCAATGCTCTAACCACTAGGCTACCCTGCTACCCTGCCATTAGGCTACCCTGCCGCCCCAGGGTAGCTTACCTTCAGTAGTCACACAATTAGTTTAAATCAAGTCCACCTGTGTGCAATCTAAGTGTCACATGATCTGTCACATGATCTTAGTATATATACACGCCTGTTCTGAAAGGCCCCAGAGTCTTCAACACCACTAAGCAAGGGGTACCATGAGGACCAAGGAGCTCTCCAAACAGGTCAGGGACAAAGTTGTGGAGAAGTACAGATCAGGGTTGGGTTATTAAAAAATATTGAAAACTTTGAACATCCCACGGAGCACCATTAAATCCATTATTAAAAAATGGAAAGAATATGGTACCACAACAAACCTGCCAATAGAGGGCCACCCACCAAAACTCTCAGACCAGGCATGGAGGTCATTAATCAGTGAGGCAACAAAGAGACCAAAGATAACCCCGAAGGAGCTGCAAAGCTCCACAGTGGAGATTGGAGTATAGGACCACTTTAAGCCGTACACTCCACAGAGTTGGGCTTTATGGAAGATATGCCAGAAAAAAGCCATTGCTTAAGAAACAAATAAGCAAACGTGTGGTGTTCGTCAAAAGGCATGTCGGAGACTCCCCAAACATATGGAAGAAGGTATTCTGGTAAGAAGAGACAAAAATGTAGCTTTTTGGCCATCAAGGAAAAAGCTATGTCTGGCGCAAACCCAACACCTCTCATCACCCCAAGAATAGCTTCCCCACATTGAAGAATGGTGGTGGCAGCATCATGCTGTGGGGATGTTCTTTATTGACAGGTACTGGGAAACTGGTCAAAATTGAAGGAATGATGGATGGCGCAAAATACAGGGAAATGCTTGAGGGAAACCTGTTTCAGTCTTCCAGAGATTTGAGACTGGGACGGAGGTTCACCTTCCAGCAGGACAATGACCC
Organism: Oncorhynchus keta; assembly: GCF_023373465.1. Taxonomy (NCBI): domain Eukaryota; kingdom Metazoa; phylum Chordata; class Actinopteri; order Salmoniformes; family Salmonidae; genus Oncorhynchus; species Oncorhynchus keta. Next base: position 3,116,057 of record NC_068453.1, read on the forward strand.
CAAGCATACTGCTTAAGCAACACTCAAGTGGTTTAAGGGGAAACATTTAAATGAAGAATGGGAAAAAATCCCAGCGGCTAGATGTGCCAAGCTTATAGAGACATACCCCAAGAAACTTGCAGCTGTAATTGCTTCAAAAGGTGCCTCTACAAAGTATTTACTTTTTTTTTTGGGGGTTCATTTAAAGTTTTCATTTTTTTGTCTCATTTCTTGTTTGTTTCACAAGAAAATAAGTGTTACATCTTGAAAGTGGTAGGCATGTTGTGTAAATCAAATGATACAACCCCCCCCCAAAAAAACATTTTAATTCCAGGTTGTAAGGCAACAAAATAGGAAAAATGCCAAAGGGGTGAATACTTTCGCACACCACTGTAGAAGAATTGATGCTGTTTTGAAGGCAAATGGTGGTCACACCAAATATTGATTTGATGTAGATTTTTCTTCTGTTCACTCACTTTGCATTTTGTTTTTGCATACCTGCCCAAAACTTTTGCACAGTACTGTATATGCTCCATTTACCTTAGTAGGAATGGAGATTGATAATACCAGAGGAGAATGGTCACGAAGCAATCTGGGGAGATACTCAGTATCTAACACTGATGGTGCTTTAGCAACCTGAAGGAAGGAAGAAATTCTGAATAAACTGAAGTTGAAGTTAGGAGCATAAATATTCAATAGGGTCCAAGACTCCGAATACATATGCCTTTGCACCAAAACAAACCTGCCTTAGGGATCAGACATGATGTTGCTGACACAGAAGGGAATGTGTTTACTTATCAAAATTGCAGTTCCTCTTGCTTTGAAGTTTAAAGAGGATGTGAATACTTGTCCTACCCATTCCCTCATTAATTTCTTGTGTTCGCTGGCTGTAAGATCTGTTTCTTGCAAAAACACAATGTCAGCCTTTAATTTCTTAAGGTATGTATAGACTATTTTCCTCTAAACTGTGCTGTTAAGACCTTTTACTTTGAATGTGACATATATTAGTGAATTATGCATGGGCTGGGTTTCTAATATACAACCGACTGGGAATTCCTCATATGTAAATAGTCAGGTAATGTTTCAACTTTAGTTTGAACACTGAAGTGACCTGTGTCTCTTTAAGAAGGAAATTACATTTAACAGAAAAAAAACAGAAACCCCACCCATGCCGATTGTCGGACATAAACCACAATCCCAACAATCAAACATGAAAACACTTGTAGAGATACGCTGTTGCTCACTTTCCATCTTGCTCTTACTAGCTAAACCTTGGTGTAAACTAAAACCTACGAGCTCTCTAAGTTGAAAACAAACTTTGTGAATACACATTTACGTCTGAATATTTACTGTCCACAATAAGGGCTGCTTGAGTCTCTATTCAGGAGAGGAGAAATGTAAATGGGGAAAAAAGCAATGGGTCTAAGCCTACTAATTTGCCCAGTGGATATTGACAAAACCAAGATACATTATCCTGTAAATCCCACCATTGAGAAAAAAACTGTTGAAAATGTTCAAATCAACTGTAGCAACCAAATTGCAGGGTAAACAGATCCAAATTCCAAGTAGAGATCAGGCGCTCAGTCCCAGGACAGCACAAACAAGAAAAACACCTATAAACTGCATCTTATCCCATGGATATTGTCAGGATTTGGCCAGGATTGTTCAGGTTTTGGTCACTAGATGCCCCCATTGCGCTTTTTTGACCCTTTTATTTTCCCTTGTTCTAGTTACCTGTGCCTCATTTCCCTTGAATGTATTTAAACCCTTTGTGTTCCTCAATTCTTTGCGCTGTGTTTGTATGTTAGCACCCAGCCATGCTGTGAACTTTTGTTTCTCTAGTTGGGGAGGAACTCAATTTAACCTTGCGAAATACCCTAGATGGAGTTGCACCCCTAAAAACATTTGTCATAAGAAACTAGCTCCCTGGTATACAGAAAATACCCGAGCTCTGAAGCAGGCTTCCAGAAAATTGGAATGGAAATGGCGAGACACCAAACGGGAAGTTTAATGACTAGCTTGGAAAGACAGTACCGTGCAGTATCAAAGAGCCCCCAACTTAATTGAGGAAAAAATATTTTTGAAAGCTAACTAAAAAGCAGCATTCCCCAAGAGAGGATGGCTTTCACTTCAGCAGTAATAAATTCATGAACTTCTTTGAGGAAAAGATCATTATCATTAGAAAGCAAATGACAGACTCAACATATTAAATCGGCGTATTCCTCCAAAGCTCAGTTGTCCTCAGTCTGCACAACTCTGCCAGGACCTAGGATCAAGAGAGACACTCAAGTGTTTTAGTACTATATCTCTTGACACAATGATGAAAATAATCATGGCCTCTAAACCTTCAAGCTGCATACTGGACTCTATTCCAACTAAACTACTGAAAGAGCTGCTTCCTGTGCTTGGCCCTCATATGTTGAACATAATAAACGGCTTTCTATCCACCGGATGTGTACCAAACTCACTAGAAGTGGCAGTAATAAAGCCTCTCTTGAAAAGCCAGACCTTAACTCAGAAAATATAAAAAATGATCGGCCTATATCAAATCTTCCATTCCTTTTAAAATAAATTGAAAAATCTTTTGCACAGCAACTCACTGCCTTCCTGAAGACAAACAATGTATACGAAATGCTTCAGCCTGGTTTTAGACCCCATCACAGCACTGAGACTGCAGGTGTGAAGGTGGTAAATTACCTTTTAATGGCGTAAGACCGAGGCTCTGCATCTGTCTTCGTGCTCCTAGAACTTAGTGCTGCTTTTGATACCTTCAATCACCACATTCTTTTGGAGAGATTGGAAACTCAAATTGGTCTACACGGACAAGTTATGGCCTGGTTTAGATCTTATCTGTCTGAAAGATATCAGTTTGTCTCTGTGGTTTGTCCTCTGACAAATCAACTGTAAATTTCGGTGTTCCTCAAGGTTCCGTTTAGGACCACTATTGTTTTCACTATATATTTTACATCTTGGGGATGTCATTCGAAAACATAATGTTAACTTTCACTGTTATGCGGATGACACACAGCTGTACATTTCAATGAAACATGGTGAAGCCCTAAAATTGCCCTCGCTAGAAGCCTGTGTTTCAGACATAAGGAAGTGGATCGCTGCAAATATTCTACTTTTAAACTCGGACAAAACATAGATGCTTATTCTAGGTCGCAAGAAACAAAGATCTTCTGTTGAATTTGACAAATCTTGATGGTTGTAGTCGTCTCAAATAAAACTCTGAAAGACCTCGGCGTTACTCTGGACCCTGATCTCTCTTTTGAAGAACATTTCAAGACTGTTTCAAGGATGATGCAGAAAAATTAATCCATGCTTTTGTTACTTCTAGGTTCGACTACTGCAAAGCTCTACTTTCTGGCTACCCGGATAAAGCACAAAATAAACTTCAGTTAGTGCTAAATACGGCTGCTAGAATCCTGACTAGAACCCCAAAATTTGATCATATTACTCCAGTGCCAGCCTCCCTTCCTTGCCTCCTTTCCTGTTAAGGCAAGGGCTGATTTCAAGGTTTTACTGCTAACCTACAAAGCATTACATGGGCTTGCTCCTACCTATATTTCCGATTTGGTCCTGCCGTACATACCTACACGTACGCTACGGTCACAAGACGCAGGCCTCTTAATTGTCCCTAGAATTTCTAAGCAAACAGCTGGAGGCAGGGCATTCTCCTATAGAGCTCAATTTTTATGGAATGGTCTGCCTACCCGTGAGAGACAGACTCGGTCTCAACCTTTAAGTCTTTACTGAAGATTCATCCCTTCAGTAGGTCCTATGATTGAGTGTAGTCTGGCCCAGGAGTGTGAAGGTGAACGGAAAGGCTCTGGAGCAACGAACCGCCCTTGCTGTCTTTGCCTAGCCGGTTCCCCTCTCTCCACTGGGATTCTCTGCCTCTAACCCTATTACAGGGGCTGAGTCACTGGCTTACTGGTGGTCTTCCATGCCGTCCCTAGGAGGGGTGCGTCACTTGAGTGGGTTGAGTCACTGATGTGATCTTCCTGTCTGGGTTGACGTCCCTCCCCTTGGGTTGTGCCGTGGCCGAGATCTTTGTGGGCTATACTCAGCCTTGTCTCAGGATGGTAAGTTGGTGGTTGAAGATATCCGTCCAGTGGTGTGGGCGCTGTGCTTTGGGGTTATATCCTGCCTGTTTGGCCCTGTCCGGGGGTATCATCGGATGGGGCCACTGTGTCTCCTGACCCCTCCTGTCTCAGCCTCCAGTATTTATGCTGCAGTAGTTTGTGTCGGGGGGCTAGGGTCAGTCTGTTATATCTGGAGTACTTCTCCTGTCTTATCCGGTGTCCTGTTTGAATTTAAGTATGCTCTCTCTAATTCTCTCTTTCTTTCTCTCTCTCGGAGGACCTAAGCCCTAGGACCATGCCTCAGGACTAACTGGCATGATGACTCCTTTCTGTCCCCAGTCCACCTGGCCATGCTGCTGCTCCAGTTTCAACTGTTCTGTCTATGGCTATGGAACCCTGACCTGTTCACTGGACGTGCTACCTCTCCCAGACCTGCTGTTTTCAACTCTCTAGAGACAGCAGGCGAGGTAGAGATACTCTAAAAAAACTTCCACTTGAGGGAAGCCAAACGACACTGCGACGCTCTTAGCAGACATAGAGGATGCCTTGGATGGCTATCCGAATGCTACAGGTACTGACAGTCTTTACCTCTTGAAGCGAATGTCGAATAGACGTGACAAGGTTAATCCGTCTACAACAGAAACAGGTGCAGAAAGACTACTCGAAATTTGCCATGGCTTTGAAAATAGAATTCAGTGCTTCTGTGACACGCAAACACAACAGCTCACTGTCAAACAAGCTCGGCAGGAAGACCCACGAGCATACTATCATAGGCTTTGTTCAGCTTACTTTGGCTACTCACTGAAACAGGAATGGAATGTATCCCAACTTCATTAACTACTGTGGCCCTTCAGCCCACGTTGGTTTGCCAATCTCAGAAACTCAAAGAGCTTGCGAGCACAGCTTTTGAGGCATCAACAGTGAGCGGCGCTAAGAGCCCTGACATCTTGGTTTTGAAGATTTGAACAGGAGCACTCACTCCAGTTAGAGGGTGCTTTATCAGGAATAACGCACAACAAAGGCATGTACCACGAAAACATGATACCAATATCCACAGTGGTCAAAATAACTATAAAGTACATCGCCAGCGAAACGACTACCGCTACAATCAACCTGATTACTACGTTCCTGCCCCCAACCCACACAAAATATCAGAGCACAAGGGTAACAAAGGGGTCAATGATGATCAAATCGTAGACCAATGTTCTCTAAAAGCTCTGCTAAGAGAACTACAGAAGCGCCAAAAATTTCACAAATAGGAAAAAGATCACCATGACTAGGCGTGGCTTTGCCGGACAACAGGTCCGCCAAAATTAACACCATTTGCGTAAACAATCAACTTAATCCCGCTCTCAAACGAGACCCTGCTTGATCAGGGAACAGGCCCCCTGGCTTTGACTACAGACTCAGATACAAATGTTGCGACGCACAAGGTCAACCACACCGCAATAGCCAATTCCACTCAAACTCTAAGTCAAATTACACATCACACCATTGCGAACAATCACTCCACTTTGTGGGGAATATGACCACAAAACTCAGACGCCATACCTCAACACATCCCTGGAGGACTGCTTAACCTGTGATGAGCTAATTGATTTGGGTTCAACAATATCGCTCATCTCTCAAATGTTGTTCAATGATCTCAAAAGGGCTTTGAAGCCAGCTAAATGTTGGTTAAAAAAGGAGCGACGTGACACTAAACTTCAAGGTTTCACTCAGACTACCTCGCCTCTCACAATGCTACTCATGCTGAAACTACACTCCCAGAACGTATCGCTTGTTCACCCTGTGTATGTTAGCAGCCTCGAAACTGAATATCTGCTACTTTGCGCAGACTTGATGGACCGTTTCGTCCCACTGATGGATTGGAAAAACAACCAATTGTGGTCACAGGCAACAGCGCCGTCGCCACCGACCACACTGTCTTCTCCTAACGCTGGCTGCAACACAGTCATCCACAAGGAGTATCTGTTGAAAGGACCCCTGGAGAAAAAGACGTTTCGACACATCTCGGTGCAGAATCTGACTCAAGCAGATATTCACATTCAATCAGCAAACCTGAATGACTATTCTTTTCATGATTTTGAGCCAGCAGTTTCTGTGTGTGAGCAACTTCCCTCCTCCTTGGAGTCATGGGATACTGTTGCCAAGATGAACTTCTCTTGTCCTTCAGACACTTCCGCAAGCACCGCGGCCGCCTCAGGAATAAAAGCATCAACGTGCAGAGTGGACTCAATGTGCAGCAGGTGACATGGAGGTGAGTGAGAGAAGGAGCAAATATTGATGGTTAAGACCGAATAATGACATCACAACAGTCTAATCCTGAAGTTAATTTAATCTGTGATATTCCTCTAAGTATGGCTTCTCATGTGCATTTCAGATAATACAATCAAGCAGGGAGAGTGACTTTGAGACAATGACATTCAGAGAGAGAAAGAGAGAGAGAGAGAGCAGACAGTCATGCGAAGATGATCGGCCAAATGTGAATGTCATACCTACTCAAACCCGATCAAATAGGACACTCTATTTTCAGGAGAAATGTTTTAAAGATTATACTTGGCTCCATTACAGCCCCTCCTTAAAGGGGGTCCTCTGTTTCTATGGTGCTAAATACTTTGTAACACAAAAGTCCAAGTTCACCTTTTGTCAAGACTGGCTTTCAAAATTGGAAGAAGGCACTGGAGAAATTTAGTGCGCATAAAGACAGCCAAATTAGTGTCACAAATTAGCTATGATGACTCGGATTCAGGAGCCAAAGCCTGTTAATTACAACTTTCACACGAGCTTGAAAAACAGCAGCAACGAGCGAAGATAAATCTTATGAAAATTGTCTGGAGGTGTGAAGTGCTTGGTGCGGCAAGGTCAGGATTTTCGAGGCATTGATAAGGAGAGTGGGAATTTCAACCAGCTTCTAAAGCACGAGGCAGAGGATGATGCAGAGCTGACCACCTGGCTGAAATGTCACTTTGATTTCACCAGTCCCCAAATGCAAAAAAATAATTGAAGCTGGTGGGCATTACAATCGTCAAATAAATTGTCAGAAATAACATCAATGCCAGTGGTCCAGTTCACACTTGGCATTGATGGCACCCAGGATATATCAGGAGTTGATCAGGAGTCAATATGTTTAAATGCACCTAGGATATATCAGGAGTTGATCAGGAGTCAATATGTTTGATGGCACCCAGGATATATCAGGAGTTGATGAGGAGTCAATATGTTTAAATGCACCTAGGATATATCAGGAGTTGATCAGGAGTCAATATGTTTAAATGCACCTAGGATATATCAGGAGTTGATGAGGAGTCAACATGTTTAAATTCACCTAGGATATATCAGGAGTTGATCAGGAGTCAATATGTTTAAATGCACCTAGGATATATCAGGAGTTGATCAGGAGTCAATATGTTTGATGGCACCAATGATATATCAGGAGTTGATCAGGAGTCAATATGTTTGATGGAACCAATGATATATCAGGAGTTGATCAGGAGTCAATATGTTTAAATGCACCTAGGATATATCAGGAGTTGATCAGGAGTCAATATGTTTAAATGCACCTAGGATATATCAGGAGTTGATCAGGAGTCAATATGTTTAAATGCACCTAGGATATATCAGGAGTTGATCAGGAGTCAATATGTTTAAATGCACCTAGGATATATCAGGAGTTGATGAGGAGTCAACATGTTTAAATTCACCTAGGATATATCAGGAGTTGATCAGGAGTCAATATGTTTAAATGCACCTAGGATATATCAGGAGTTGATCAGGAGTCAATATGTTTAAATGCACCTAGGATATATCAGGAGTTGATCAGGAGTCAATATGTTTAAATGCACCTAGGATATATCAGGAGTTGATCAGGAGTCAATATGTTTGATGGAACCAATGATATATCAGGAGTTGATCAGGAGTCAATATGTTTAAATGCACCTAGGATATATCAGGAGTTGATCAGGAGTCAATATGTTTAAATGCACCTAGGATATATCAGGAGTTGATCAGGAGTCAATATGTTTGATGGAACCAATGATATATCAGGAGTTGATCAGGAGTCAATATGTTTAAATGCACCTAGGATATATCAGGAGTTGATCAGGAGTCAATATGTTTGAATGCACCCAGTATATATCAGGAGTTGATCAGGAGTCAATATGTTTGAATGCACCCAGTATATATCAGGAGTTGATCAGGAGGCAATATGTTTGAATGCACCCAGTATATATCAGGAGTTGATCAGGAGTCAATATTTTTAAATGCACCTAGGATATATCAGGAGTTGATCAGGAGTCAATATGTTTGCGCTTTGTAGATGCAGATCTACAACCAAACGATGACGGTGGTACAAACATGGCTCGACGATTGCAGGGGGTGTAAGCCATTTTAAGGAAAGAACAACCACTGGCTACATATTATCACTGTGGTCCACATGGTTTCACCTCGTGCAAACCTTTGTCCCACCAGGTGGACTGTTCGCACCCCTGCCATCCGTTCAGGTCTCAGCCAATAGGAGTCAGTGCTGACAGTCCTTGAAGAAATAGCATCATGCAGCTCATCTGATACTTCAACTAAGGCTAATGATCTTCATGGAACATTTCTAAAAGGGGACACTGTGCTTGGCCTTATAATGACTGAAGAACTGATGGGGGATTTGGAGTGCCTGAACACCTCCCTGCAGCTTAGGAAACAGACTGTTTCAGGCATGTTGGAGGCTATGGACCATGTCAAAACAAGCATGCAGGACAAGCGGATGGAGGAGCACATTGATGTCTTGTTCGCAAAAGCAACTGCTATAGCAATAAAGTTGGACCTACAACTTATTCAGATGCCTCATATCCGCAAATCTACAAAGCGTTACACTGGTCAGGCTGCTGCCCATATCCATCCAGATGCCCAGTCTTTGTACAGAGCCCAATTCTACAACACCTTGGACACCTTGGACCGTGGACCGTGGACCACCTTGGACCGTGAATACTCAATTCAAAGAGAGATTTGGTCAAGCTGGATTCCAAAAGCTGCAGCAGATTGAAAATTCAAGACTACTGCAGGTGCAGCTGGCCATATTTGGGGCTAATTACACATATAAAATGAGCTCAGATGTTGATAGCATTATTGGGGAAATGGTGCCAGAGGTAAGATGGTCTCTTTAGGCAGGTGGAAGCTTTAGTAAGGCTTAGGGGTCGTGAGAGGAGTTTTAGTGCTCTGAGGAGGCTTAAGACATGGCTTAGATCATCAATGAGTCAAACAAGGCCAAATAATGTGGCCATGTGTCATGTGCACCAGGAGAAACTGGACAGACTGGACCATGAAGGAATATGCCAGTCTTTTATCAGTGTCAACGATAAACACAAAAAGGCCTTTGGATCCTTTGCTTGCTATTTTCTATACTTTAAAACTGGAACCCCCAACAGACGCTAGCCAGCTAACTAGCTATTAGCTAGTTGTCAGTGAGCCACTGCTAGCAGTCATCAGCTAACCTTAGCCCGATCAACTCCTGCCAGTCTGCACAGAGCGATTCAACCCAGAGTACACCGGACTGCTTTTTCTCCACCAAATTTCCACATCTCCGGATTCCTACCTCAAGCTCTGAACCTTTTCACCTGATCATTGCAGCTAGCTAGCTGCTATGCGAGTGGCTACTCCTGGCTAACGTCTCTGTCCCGAAGAAAGCACCAGTTAGCCTGGAGCTAGCCTCGTGCTAGGCCCATCTCCCAGCTAGCTATTTTGCCAATTGGCCTGGACCCCTTTTACTGCCAACATGAAGCCCTGCCGATTCATCACGACTGGTCTGCCGATGTAATCCGCCGGAGGGAATTTCCACAGGCTCTTACGTCGCAATATCCCCCTAAGGCTCTTCTGCTCGCCTGCTAGCCCCGGCCAGTTAGCTGTCTGAATCGCCGTGTCTCCAGCTCGCCTAGCTACTCACTGGACCCTATGATTACTCGGCTATGCATGCCTCTCCCTAATGTCAATATGGCTTGTCCATTGCTGTTCTGGTTAGTGATTATTGTCTTATTTCAGTGTAGAGCCTCCATCCCTGATCAATATGACTTCGCTAGCCCTTTTGTTCCACCTCCCACACATGTGGTGACTTTACCTGGTTTAAATAGTGTCTCTAGGGACAAAGCCTCTCTAATCGTCTACTCCTCCTCTGTTCCTCTGGGGATGTAGAGGTTTATCCAGGCCCTGCAGCGTCTAGCTCCACTCCCATTGCCCAGGCGCTCTCATTTTTTGACTTCTGTAACCTCCTCCCTAAGTTTGTTTTATTCACTGCTTTAGCACACTCTGCCAACCCGGATGTCCTAGCCGTGTCTGAATCCTGGCTTAAGTAGGCCACCAAAAATTCAGAAATGTACATTCCTAACTAGAACATAACATTTTTCGACAAGATAGAACTGCCAAAGGAGGCGGAGTTGCAATCTACTGCAGAGATAGCCTGCAGAGTTCTGTCATACTATCCAGGTCTGTGCCCAAACAATTCTAGCTTCTACTTTTTAAAAATCCACCTTTCCAGAAACAAGTCTATCACTGTTGCCGCTTCTTATAGACCACCTTCAGCCCCCAGCTGTGCCCTGGACACCATATGTGAATTGATTGCTCCCTATCTATCTTCAGAGCTCGTACTGTTAGGTGACCTAAACTGGGACATGCTTAACACTCCGGCTGTCGTAACATCTAAGCTAGATTCCCTCAATCTCACACAAATGATCAATGAACCTACCAGGTACAACCCCAAAGCCATAAACACGGGCACCCTCATAGATATCATCCTGACCAACCTGCCCTCTAAATACACCTCTGTTGTCTTCAACCAGGATCTCAGTGATCACTTCCTCATTGCCTGCGTCCGTAATGGGTCTGAGGTCAAACGACCACCCCTCATCACTGTCAAACGCTCCCTAAAAACATTCAGCGGGTAGGCCATTCTAATCGACCTGGCCCGGGTATCCTGGAAGAATATTGACCTCATTCCGTCAGTAGAGGATGCCTGGTTATTCTTTAAAAGTGCTTTCCTCACCATCTTAAATAAACATGCCCCATTCAAAAAATGTAGAACCAGGAACAGATATAGGGCCCTTGGTTCACTCCAGACCTGACTGCCCTTGACCAGCACAAAAACATCCTGTGGCGTACTGCATTAGCATCGAATAGCCCCCGAGATATGCAACTTTTCAGGGAAGTTAGGAACCAATATACACAGGCAGTTAGGAAAGCAAAGGCTAGCTTTTTCAAACAGAAATTTGCATCCTGTAGCACAAACTCCAAAAAGTTCCAGGACACTGTAAAATCCATGTAGAATAAGAACCCCTCTCCCCAGCTGCCCACTGTACTCAGGCTAGGAAACACTGTCACCACCGATAAATCCTCAATAATTGAGAAATTCAATAAGCATTTTTCTATGGCTGGCCATACTTTTCACCTGGCTACCCCTACCCCGGTCAAAAGCCCTGCACTCCCCACAGCAACCTGCCCAAGCCTCTCCCATTTCTTGTTCTTCACCCAAATCCAGATAGCTGATGTTCTGAAAGAGCTGCAAAATCTGGACCCTTACAAATAAGCTGGGCTAGACAATCTGGACACTCTTTTTCTAAAATTATCTGACGCAATTGTTACAACCCCTATTACTAGCCTGTTCAACCTCTCTTTCGTATCGTCTGAGATCCCCAAAGATTGGAAAGCTGCCACGGTCATCCCCTTCTTCAAAGGGGGAGACACTCTAGACAAACTGTTACAGAACTATATCTATCCTACCCTGCCTTTCTAAGGTCTTCAAAAGCCAAGTTAATTAACAGATCACCGAACATTTTGAATCCCACCATACTTTCTCCGCTCTGGCAGTCTCTATGGGGGTGCCACAGAGTTAAATTCATGGGCCGAATCTTTTCTCTGTATACATCAATGATGTTGCTCTTGCTGCTGTTGATTATCTGATTCTCTGATACACACAGATGACACCATTCTGCCATGCTGCCAAGAATACCCTCGTAAAACTGACTGTCCTAACGATCCTTGACTTTGGCAATGTCATTTACAAAATAGCCTCCAACACTCTACTCAGCAAATTGGATGCAGTGTATCACAGTGCCATCTGTTTTGTCACCAAAGCCCCATATACTATCCACCACAGCGACCTGTATGTTCTCGTTGGCTGGCCCTCCCTTCATATTCGTTGCCAAACCTACTGGCTCCAGGTCATCTTTAAGTATTTGCTAGGTAAAGCCCACCTTATCTCAGCTCACTGGTCACCATAGCAGCACCCACCCGTAGCACGCGCTCCAGCAGGTATATTTCACTGATCAGCCCCAAAGCCAATTACTCCTTTGGCCTTCTTCCCTTCCATTTCTCTCCTGCCAATGACTGGAACGAATTGCAAGAATCAATGAAGCTGGAGACACATATCTCCCTCACTAACTTTAAGCACCAGCTGTCAGAGCAGCTCACAGATCATTGCACCTGTACATAGCCCATCCAACTACCTTATCCCCATATTGTTATTTATTTTTTGCTCCTTTGCACCTCAGTATCTTTACTTGCACATTCCGCTTCTGCACATCTATCACTCCATTGTTTAATTGCTAGGGGGGCGCCAAATTGGGAGCCACCTAGAAAAATAACAGTTTCTGGCTTATTTTTCCAAAAACCAGCCTGGAACTGCAATCTGGGAGGACTTGGCTATGGGTGGATTATTGACTGAAGTGCGCCAGCTAAACTGAGTGTTTATGGATATAAAGAAGAACATTATCAAACAAAAGGACCATTAATAGGGTAACAGGGACCTTTTGGAGTGCAACCAGAAGAAGATCATCAAAGGTAAGGCATTTTTTATATCGCTATTTCTGACTTTCGTGTCGCACCTGCCTGGTTGAAATATATGTTTTTCATGCGTTTGTATGCGGGGCGCTGTCCTCAGATAATCACATGGTTTGCTTTCGCCGTAAAGCCTTTTTGAAATCTGACACAGCGGCTGGCTTAACAAGAAGTGAAGCTTTATTTTGATGTATTACACTATTGATTTTATAGAAGTTAAATATTTATAATACCGTCCCACCTGCCCATGAGAAGTTAATATTATTATGAACAAAACAAAAACAGGAATATGCAAACAAGAGTACATAAAATTAACAGACAGAGGTATTACATATCGAGATGTATTTTCAATTTGTCAAAACGTTCTCTGGAATGTATTGCTTTTTTGTTTTTACACTTACTGATCATTTCAAAATAATATTTAAATTCTATCTTAAAGAATGTGAAGAGGGGTTTGTTCTCTGCCCACATCATTTTATGGATAAATCTGCCATGAAAAATAAACAAATTAACAATGAACGTTACATCAGGGTCCATATAAATACATATTTGTTATCAATTGTGTTATCAACTGTGTATAAATACACATTTGTTTGAATCTGTGTATAATAAAGAACTTTACAGGGGTGCTTGATTGCTGTTGTTAGTACAGAACGCTCGGATCAACCCTCAAAGAGTTGTGTGGGGCTAAAGCTTCAGAGGGTGTGAACGGTGCTGAATGAGTGTAGTTAAAGAAGGGCTCTCCAGTAGTAGTACCAAAACATTCAAAGGCCATTTTCTCAAAATTGAGTTCACAAGTTTATCAACTTTCAAAGAAAAATGACTTTCCCATTGTTTCTCAAATGCAGTGTATGTTATACCATTTTGTAGCTCTGCGTCTCTACTTAATCCAAAGTAAATAATACCATTTCAAATTCTGTTACATAAGACTGATTTGAGCCGGTCGGTCACAATTTATAAACCAAGCATTTCTGTTAAGTGAGTTCGCCAGATCAGAGGCAGTAGAGATGACCAGGGATGTAAGTGAATTGGACAATTTTCCTGTCCTGCTAAGCATTCGAAATGTAACGAGAACTTTTGGGTGTCAGAGTAAATGTATGGAGTTAAAGGTACATTATTTTCTTTAGGAATGTAGTGTAGTAAAAATGTTCTAAAATATAAATAGTAAAGTACAAATACCCCTAGAAACTACTTAACTAGTGCTTTAAAGAATTTTTTACTTAAGTACTTTACACCACTGAGAGATGACTCTATGATCGAAAGGCCGACATCGGTGGATGCTGTGGATTGAGTCGTTGCAAAACAACACATTTTTGTTGCTTAAACAGACGGATTTTGACGGGGATGTTTTTATTAAGCTAAATAGATTTCCGCGGGGGCTTGGACATCAACTCTAGGGGGTTAATGATCTTTACTGGTCTTGATTGTTCTTGACTAGTCTTGACTGGTCTTAACACTCAATCTTTACTGGTTTTGAAAAGTTTTTATTGGTCTTGAGCAGTATTTACTGGCCTCTAATGATCACTACTGGTATTTACTCTCCCCAAGTCATACCTGGCTGAGGTCAGCAGAGAAGGGGGAAGGGTCCCAGGCCACCAGAACACCTGTGCTGTACAGAGAGCTGGACAGGAAGCGGTGGTCGTCTGATGCCATCACCTGCGGGACAGGTAACAACACAACGTTGTATCACCTATTACAGGTCACAAAGCTTTATACAACATATATAGGTAACAGCTCAGGTTTATGCTTTATATAAATTTACATTTGAGTCATTTAGCAGAAACTCTAATACAGGGCGACTTACCTTGCATTCGGAAAGTATTCAGACCCCTGACTTTTTCCACATTTTGTTAAGTTACAGCCCTTTTCTAAAATTGATTAAATAAAAAAATGTCATCAATCTACTCAATACCCCATAATGACATAGCGAAAACTTTTTATTTTATTTTTAATATTTGCAATTTTTATTTTGTATTTTTTTAAATACTTGACTCACATAGAGTCGAAGTAGGAAGTTTACATACACTTAGGTTGGAGGCCATAAAACTAATTTTTCAACCACTCCACAAATTTCTTGTCAAACTATAGTTTTGGCAAGTCGGCTAGGACATCTACTTTGTGTATGACACAAGTAATTTTCCCAACAATTTTGTACAGACAGACCTTTTCACTTATTCACTGTATCACAATTCCAGTGGGTCAGAAGTTTACATACACTAAGTTGACTGTGCCTTTAAGCAGCTTGGAAAATTCCAGAAAATTATGTCACGGCTTTAGGAGCTTCTGATAGGCTAATGTACATAATTTTACTCAATTGGAGGTATATCTGTGGATGTATTTCAAGGCCTACCTTCAAATTCAGTGCCTCTTTGCTTGACAACATGGGAAAATCAAAAGAAAAAAACTGTAGACCTCCACAAGTTTGGTTCATCCTTGGGTGCAATTTCCAAACTCCTGAAGGTACCACATTCAGCTGTACAAACAATAGTACGAAAGTATAAACACCATAGGACCATGCAGCCGTCATACCGCTCAGGAAAGATACACGTTCTGTCTCCTAAAGATAAATGTACTTTAGCGCAAAAAGTGCAAATCAATCCCAGAACAGCAGCAAAGGACCTTGTGAAGATGCTGGAGGAAACAGAAACAAAAGTATCTATATCCACAGTAAAACGAGTCCTATATCGACATAACCTGAAAGGCAGCTCAGCAAGAAAGAAGCTCCTGCTCAAAAACTGCCATAAAAAAGCCAGACTACGGTATGCCACTGCACATGGGGACAAAGATTGTACTTTTTGGAGAAATGTCCTCTGGTCTGATAAAACAAAAATAGAACTGTTTGGCCATAATTACCATCGTTATGTTTGGAGGACAAAGGGGGGGGCGGGGCTTGCAAGCCGAAGAACACCATCCCAACCGTGAAGCACGGGGGTGGCAGCATCATGTCATGGGGGTGCTTTGCTGCAGGAGGGACTGGTGCTCTTCACAAAATAGATGGCATAATGAGGATGGAAAATCATGTAGATATATTGAAGCAACATCTCAAAACATCAGTCAGGAAGTTAATAAAGCTTGGTTGAAAATGGGTTTTCCAAATGGACAATGACCCCAAGCATACTTCCAAAGTTGTGGGAAGCTTGTGGAAGGCTACCCAAAACGTTTGACCCAAGTTAAACTATTTAAAGGCAATGCTACCAAACACTCAATTAGTATATGTAAACTTCTGATCCACTGGGAATGTGAATAAATAAATAAAAGCTGAAATAAATAATTCCCTCTACTATTATTCTGACATTTCACATTCTTAAAATAAAGTGGTGATCCTAACTGACCTAAGACAGGGAATTTTTACTAGCATTAAATATCTGTAATTGTGTAGAACTGAGTTTAAATGTATTTGACTACGGTGTATGTAAACTCAACAATAAGTATTCAGACTCTTTGTTATGAGACTCAAAATTAAGCTCAGGTGCATCCTGTTGCCATTTACCTGTGGTAAATTCAATGTATTGGACATGATTTGGAAAGGCACACACACCTGTCTATATAAGGTCCCACAGTTGACAGTGCATGTCAGAGCAAAATCCAAGCC
Organism: Oncorhynchus keta; assembly: GCF_023373465.1. Lineage (NCBI taxonomy): Eukaryota > Metazoa > Chordata > Actinopteri > Salmoniformes > Salmonidae > Oncorhynchus > Oncorhynchus keta. Next base: position 3,132,530 of record NC_068453.1, read on the forward strand.
ATAAGGTAGAAGGAATTGTCCATAGTGCTCCGAGACAGGATTGTAATCGAGGCACAGATCTGGGGAAGGGTACCAAAACATTTCTGCAGTAGTGAAGGTCCCCAAGAACACAGTGGCCTCCATCATTCTTTCATGGAAGAAGTTTTGAACCAACAAGACTCTTCCTAGTGCTGGCCACCCGGCCAAACTGAGCAATCAGGGGAGAAGGGCCTTGGTCAGGGAGGTGACCAAGAACCCGTTGGTCACTCTGACAGAGCTCCAGAGTTCCTCTGTGGAGATGAGAGAAACTTCCAGAAGGACAACCATCTCTGCAGCACTCCACCAATCAGGTCTCTATGGTAGAGTGTCCAAATGGAATCCACTGTGGTGGAAGAATCAGAATTAGTTGGGTAACATAGATAATTAAGATGTCTTATCTGCATAATATGCTCATGTGATATACTTGTTATTAGAATGGATCCTTTCAAACTCTGGTGTTGGCAGTTGCACTTCTTCAGTCACCTGGGGCCCAGAGAGGGGAGAGGTCAGGTTTGTCTTTCACATGTCCCTGGTGATATGCAGAATATCAGAAAGGGAAGAGGACAGGGGGGAACATTGTCTTCATATGTGAATGTGTCTTTACCTATACCCATGTCTTTACCCATGTGAAGGGATGGCGCGATTCATGGGAAACCTATTACTTGTCTCCACAATGTCTGTCCAGTCACTCCCTCCTTTGGCATTGGGGGATGTGTGTGGTAGTGTCTGGAACCATTGTATGTCATCTCTGATGTTGCACTTATCCTGGGATAGTGTTTGACCTAGAGGCTCACTCCCCTCGGTGAGCTTGTCGAGGAGTGTGGTCAAGAAGGGGTTTTACTTGAGATGGGAGTATCTGGAGTTGACAATTGATTTATGCCATTGGATGAGTTGGTATTTTTGTATTTTTGTGCTGGTTGACGAATCAACCTCAGTACCAGGAATGAGATCGGAACCTCGTTTTAGGGGCCAAACTGAACAATAATTTATAGCGAAGGCTATCTGGCTACGGGATGCTCCTTTCTCATTTAAAAAGTCTCACCTTGTGACACGTTCTAAACATCTGTGGTTTGTTATGTAGACTAGGGGGTGGATCTTTGTTATAAAAGATCTCAGTAGCCTTTGTGTGGTGGCTCTCAATGGATCATCTGAGGTTGATTCGTCAACCAGCCACCGCTATTGCAAAGCTCTCGCTAATAAAGATTCAGTTTGGGTATAACGCTGACTTGTGTGATAAGTTTCTCTCCTCATTTGATAATCCAGAAATTAACCACCATACCACTCGTCAGTAAAAGTCACATGACAGCCCACTTGGAGTTTGCCAAAAGTCACCTAAAGACTCTCTGACAATAAGAAACAAGGTTCTCTGGTCTGATAAAACCAAGATTGAACTCTTTGGCCTGAATGCCAAGCCTCAACTCTGGAGGAAACCTGTTACCATCCCTACAGTGAAACATGGTGGTGGCGTTTTTCAGCAGCAGGGACTGACTGAGTGACTAGTCAGGTTGACGGAAAGATGAACGGAGCAAAGTACAGAGAGATCCTTGATGAAAACCTGCTCCAGAGCACTCAGGACCTCTGATTGGGACAAAGGTTCACCTTCCAACAGGACAACCCTAAGCACACAGCCAAGACAACACAGGAATGGCTTCGGGACAAGTCTCTGAATGTCCTTGACTGGCCCAGCCAGAGCCAGAGCCCGAACATCTCTGGAGAACCCGAAAATAGCTGTGCAGCAACGCTCCCCATCCAACCTGACAGAGCTTGGGAGGTTCTGCAGAGAAGAATGGGAGAAACTCCCCAAATACAGGTGTGCCAAGCTTGTAGGGTCATACCCAAGAAGACTCAAGGCTGTAATTGCTGCCAAGGGTGTTTCAACAAAGTACTGAGTAAAGAGTCTTAATACTTATGTAAATGTTGTATCATTTTTTTTAAATAAACTTGCAAACATTTTGTGTATTATGTGTACATTGATGATGGGGAAAAAACGATTTAATCCATTTTAGAATAAAGCTGTAACATAACTGCATTTGGAAAAGATCAAGGGGTGTGAATACTTTCCAAATACACTGTAGGTAACAACACAGCTTTATATCACCTATACAGGTAAGGACAGAGCTTTATATAATCAATATACATGTTGGTAACACAAATTCACAGTACCAGTCAAAAGTTTGGACAGACCAACTCATTCCAGAGTCTTTCTTTATTTTTACTATTTTCTACATTGTAGAATAATAGTGAGGACTGGGGACATCATGTTAAAAGTTAATTTGTGGAATGTCTTTCCTTCTTAGTGCGTTCGAGCCAATCAGTTGTGTTGTGACAAGGTAGGGGTGGTATAAAGAAGATAGCCCTAATTGGTAAAATACCAAGTCCATATTATGGTAAGAACAGCTAAAATAAGCAAAGAGAAACGACAGTCCATCATTACTTTAAGACATGAAGGTCAGTCAATCTGGAAAATGTTGAGAACTTTTAAAGTTTCTTCAAGTGCAGTCGCAAAAACCATCAAGCGCTATGATGAAACTGGCTCTCATGAGGACCATCACAGGAAAGGAAGACCCAGAGTTACCTCTGCTGCAGAGGATAAGTTCATTGAAGAAATTGCAGCCCAAATAAATGCTTCACAGAGTTCAAGTAACAGACACATCTCAAAATCCACTGTTCAGAGGAGACTGTGTGAAGCAGGATTTCATGGTCGAATTGCTGCAAAGAAACCACTACTTAAGGACACCAATAAGAAGAACAGACTTGCTTGGGCCAAGAACCACGAGCAATGGCCATTAGACTGGTGGAAATCTGTCTTTTGGTCTGATGAGTCCAAATTTGAGATTTTTGGTTACAACCGCTGTGTGAGGAGGACGTGTGATGGTGCTTTGCTGGTGACACTGTCTGTGATGTATTCAGAATTAAAGGCACACTTAACCAGCATTGTGCAGCGATACATCATCCCATCTGGTTTGCACTTAGTGGGACTATCATTTGTTTTTCAACAGGACAATGACCCAAAACACACCTCTAGACTGTGTAAGGGCTATTTGACCACAAATGAGAGTGATGGAGTGCTGCATTAGATGACCTGGCCTCCACAATCACCCAACCTCAACCCAATTGAGATGGTTTGGGATGAGTTGGACTGCAGAGTGAAGGAAAAGCGGCCAACAAGTGCTCAGCATATGTGGCAACTCCTTCAAGACTGTTGGAAAAGCATTCCTCATGAAGCTGGTTGAGAGAATGCCAAGTGTGTGCAAAGCTCTCAAGGCAAAGGGTGGCTACTTTTAAGAATCTAAAATATATTTGGATTTGTTTAACACTTTTTTGGTTACTACATAATTCCATATGTGTTATTTCATTGTTTTTATTTCTTCACTATTATTTTACAGAAAATAGTACAAATAAAGAAAACCCCTTGAATGAGTAGGTGTGTCCAAACTTTCGACTGGTATTGTATATCACCTATACAGATAAGAATACAAATAAATACACTGGTATTATCACGTGCAGAACATTTACTCGTAGACCTGTGCCTTCTGAAACGAGTGTGCAATATGAAGTGGCTATATTGACTTGAAACAGGCCCTGTATGCTAGATTTAGAATTATTTAGCAAATTTAGTTGTGAATGATACAAACCTTAGAATGTTTTAGAAATCCAAACATGTCAGTTGCATGATGCGACTATTGGCTACTGATGATTTGAGAATGTCCAAAAAGAGCTTGCGCTCTGTTCCTTGCCTCAGGCTGCACACGCAAGTTCTCGCCTCAAGTGGTCATATTTTCACCCATCAGACTATTCTCAATTGAGCCCTGAGATAGAGCCCTGAGTACCAGACAGTTAGGACCTGGTGGATGGACAATAGAGTCCTGAGTACCAGGCCATTAGGACCTGGTGGAGGGACAACAGAGCCCTGAGTACCAGACCATTCAAATCTGGTGGAGGGACAATAGAGCCCTGAGTACCAGACCATTAGGACCTGATGGTTACCCAAACTTGCTTTTGACCAATGAATGTCCATAGTGCATATGAGGAGATTACCGTGACTCAACGGTCACGTGGAATTTTACTGCAGACATGACTGCTGGTGTGGCGGTAATATAGTCAACGCAACAGCCCTAGGTATGACATATTTCACAAGGTATGTAATTATGATAAGTGATAACATTCACCTTATGACATTTGAGTGGAACAGCCACTTTACAATAGTGCATCTAAATCTTTTAGGGGGTTGAGAAGGAAATACTTATCCTATCCTAGGTATTCCTTAAAAAAGTGGGGTTTCAGGTGTCTCCGGAGGTGGTGATTGACTTCCGCTGTCCTGGCGTCGTGAGGAGTTTGTTCCACCATTGGGGGCCAGAGCAGCCAACAGTTTTGACTGGGCTGAACAAAGAACTGTACTTCCTCAGTGGTAGGGAAAGGCGGCAGGCCAGAGGTGGAATGAGACAACAATAGACACTGCCCTTGTTTGAGAACCATACCAGAAGGGCCATAGAAATACAAAACATGAAAAAGGACATTCCCACAGCTCCGTAGTCACACCATGGTCTTGTAGAGGATAAAAGCTTCTATGGAAGCCAGTGGAAAGGTGCGGAGGCGGGGTGACGTGAAGGGAAGGGAAGGTTGAACACCAGACGGGCTGCGTGCGTTCTGGATGAGTCTTGGGGTTTAATGGCACAGGGGGAGCCCAGCCAACAGGACTTGCAGTAATCCAGACGGGAGATGACAAGTGCCTGGATTAGGGCTGCGCCTCTGGACTGTGGAGGCTGGGCCTCTGTACTGAGGGCGGATGTTGTAGAGCATGAACCTCTGGAACGGGCCACCGACTCTGGCAGCTGGACAGGAGGGTGTTGTTCCGGACAGGAGGGCGGCTCTGGCAGCTCCGGATAGGAGGGTTGTCTGGCAGCTCAGACAGGAGGTTCTCTGGCAGCACCGGGAGGAGGAGACAGGAGTTGTCAGCCTGGTGATGGGAGATCATGGAACGGGCAGTCCTGATGCGGGAGTGGAGAGCAGCTCCAGGGCTTGCCGAGGCAGCATTGATGATCCAGAGCTTCCACACTGATATGTCTGGCAGACATGCAGAGATGCGATCCCACCTGGTCAAGAAGGGGAAAGGAGAAGATTAATTGTGTGTCGTCTGCATAGCAATGATAGGAGAGACCATGCTGAGGTTATGACGGGAGTTGGCCAGGTCTGACTCTGGTGTATCCCGAAAATAGGGGGCTGCCTCTCAGAGCCCTGGCCGTGTTCCCACATACCAGCTGGTTCCTCTGGTCCGGCTGACAGATTGCTCTCCAGCTGCCACCTGTTCCGATGGAAGCGACCTGCCAGGATCTCCTCCCATGTGTAGATGCCCAACCAGAGAGGGTGGTCCAGGAGTCCACCTGATGGTTCCGTTGGTGGTGGGAAGCCTGATAGGTCTAGAAGGACTGAGAGCAGAGGTGAGAGGTTGTTAGCTTTAGCGGTTGAAAATGACGCCTCCAAAATGCAAAGAAGAAACAAACCGTCTTTGGGCAGTTGAATGACTAGTCTTGAAAAACAGGTGACTGAAAAGGGATCAAGAAGGGTCATTCAATCAGAGACAGTGGTAGAGCTGGCCCTGAGGAACCACGTTCAAGAGTTTTGGAGAGAAAAGAAAAAAGGGATACTGGTCTGTAGTTGTTGACATCGGAGGGAAAAGCCTCTTTGCTGGTCAGTATCTGGTGTGACCACCAGTTTTTGCATGCATGTGACATCTCCTTTGAGTTGACCAGGCTGTTGATTGTGGCCTGTGGCATTTTCCCACTGCAGACAATGACTGTGGTGTGGCTGAATATAGTCAACGCAACAGCCCTAGGTATGACAGATTTCCCAAACATGATCAATATGACTAAGGTGATAACATAAAAACATACATAGGCCTTTTGACATTTTTGCAACATTGTGTTAATCATCACTGAAACAAAAGGAGGGCTAAATGCACCTGCAACAATTTCAAATATTTTACTGATTAGTTCACAAGGAAATCAGTCAATTGAAATAATGCGGGCATGCATAACCGATACCATGCATCTGTTCAAAAATTACATCAGCAAACCGCTGTGCCCACACGTGCCATACACGCTGTCCGCTGGACCAAGGTGCAGCATGGTATCTGCCCAGTACAAAAACAAAGATCCACCAACTTTAGTATTTTTACATGACAACCAAACTGTAAAATACTTTGGGCTATGTGCCCTGAACAAAATAATGGTTAACTTCCCAACTGTAAAACACCCTGTGTTTATAAACATAGATATCTATGTATGCATGTCTACTCAAAGGTTAATGGTTTGCTGACCACCATGGACTAGAATCAGCTGTTTCCTTCATTGAGAACCATTGCAGACAAGATCATAGAAATACAAAACATAGAAAACAAACATATTGCCATTTTCCCCCACTTAGGTTTCACCACCACACAACCAATAAACTAAAAACATAAACATTCGAAGTAAAAACACCAGAATGAATAGACATGTCAATCTTGACTAACAGAAAACACACCCCTTCCCACCTTAGTCTACCTTGCCTCTCTAGGCCAGGGGCTTGACACTGGTCAGTATCTGGCATGTGACCACCAGTTTCCACATGCATGTGACATTTCCTTTGAGTTGACCAGGCTGTTGATTGTGGCCTGTGGCATATTGTCCCATTTCTCCTCTTCAATGGCTGTGTGAAGTTGCTGAATATTGGTGGGAAATGGAACACGCTATCGTACAAATCGTCGACCCAGAGAATCCCAAACATGATCAATATGTGGCACTCTGGTGAGCATGCAGGCCATGGAGGATGTCACTTGTTAAGTCCACTTAAAATCAGTGTAGATGAAGGGGAGGAGACAGGTTAAAGTAGGAGTTTTAAGCCTTGAGACAATTGAAACATTTTCTTTTTTTTAACATTTATTTCACCTTCATTTAACCAGATAGGCCAGTTGAGAACAAGTTCTCATTTACAACTGCAACCTGGCCAAGATAAAGCAAAGCAGTGCGACAAAAACAACAACACATGGGACACATGGGATAAACAAAAGTACAAATGTAGTAAGATTAGGGAGGTAAGGCAATAAATAGGGCATAATGGCGAAATAATTACAATTTAGCATTAACACTGGCGTGATAGATGTGCAAATGATGATGTGCAAGTAGAGATACAGGGGTGCAAAAGAGCAAAACTAATAACAATATGGGGATGAGGTATTTGGGTGGACTATTTACAGATGGGCTGTGTACAGGTGCTGTGATCGGTAAGCTGCATTGACAGCTGATGCTTAAAGTTAGTGAGGGAGATTTAAGACTCCAGCTTCAGTGATTTTAGCAATTCGTTCCAGTCATTGGCAGCAGAGAACTGGAAGGAAGGGCTTTCAAAGGAGGTGATGGCTTTGGGGATGACCAGTGAAATATACCTGCTGGAGCGTGTGCTACTGGTGGGTATTCCAAGGATGACTAGTGATCCCAGATAAGGCGGGGCTTTACCAAGCAAAGACTTATAGATGACCTGGAGCCAGTGGTTTTGGCGACAAATATGAAGCAAGGGCGAGCCAACGAGAGCATACAGGTTGCAGTGGTGGGTAGTATATGGGGCTTTGGTGACAAAAACGATGACACTGTGATAGACTACGTCAAGAGTGTTGGAGGTAATTTCGTAGACATTGACGAAGTCAAGGATCGTAGGATAGTCAGTTTTACAAGGGTATGTTTGGCAGCATGAGTGAAGGAGGCTTTGTTGCGAAATAGGAAGACGATTCTAGATTTTATTTTGGATTGGAGATGTTTAACATGAGTCTGGAAGGAGAGTTTACAGTTTAAGCAGACACCTAGGTATTTGTAGTTGACCACATATTCTAAATCAGAACCGTCCAGAGTAGTGATGCTAGTCAGGCGGGCGGGCAAGTGCAGGCAGCGATCGGTTGAAGAGCATACATTTAGATTTACTAGCATTTAAGAGCAGTTGGAGGCCACGGAAGAAGTGTTGTATGGCGTTGAAGCTTGTTTGTCCAAAGAAGGGTCAGATGTATACAAAATGGTGTTGTCCGCGTAGAGGTGGTTCAGAGAATCACCAGCAGCAAGAGCGACATCATTGATACAGTTGAAGCCGGAAGTTTACATACACCTTAGCCAAATACATTTAAACTCAGTTTTTCCCAATTCCTGACATTTAATCCTTGTACAAATTCCCTGTCAGTTAGGATCACCACTTTATTTTAAGAAAGTGAAATGTCAAAATAATAGTAGAGAGTGATTTATTTCAGCTTTTATTTATTTCATCATATTCCCAGTGGGTCAGATGTTTACATGCACTTAATTAGTATTTGGTAGCATTGCCTTTTAAATTGTTTAACTTGGGTCAAACGTTTTGGGGAGCCTTTCACAAGCTTCCCACAACAAGTTGGGTGAATTTTGGCCCATTCCTTCTGACAGAGCTGGTGGAACGGAATCAGGTTTGTAGGCCTCCTTGCTCGCATAAGCTTTTTCAGTTCTGCCCACACATTTTCTATAGGATTGAGGTCAGGGGTTTGTGATGGCCACTCCAACACATTGACTTTGTTGTCCTTAAGCAATTTTGCCACAACTTTGGAAGTATTCTTGGGGTCATTGTCGATTTAGAAGACCCATTTGGAACCAAGCTTTAACTTCCTGACTGATGTCTTGAGATGTTGTTTCAATATATGCACATAATTTTCTATCCTCATTATGCCATCTATTTTGTGAAGTGCACCAGTCCCTCCTGCAGCAAAGCACCCCCACAACATGATGCTGCCACCTCCGTGCTTCATGGTTGGAATGGTGTTCTTTGGATTGCAAGCATCCCCCTTTTTCCTCCAAAAATAACAATGTTCATTGTGGCCAAACAGTTCTATTTTTGAGAGGACATTTCTCAAAAAGTACGATCTTTGTCCCCATGTGCAGTTGCAAACTGTATTCTGGCATTTTTTATGGCGGTTTTGGAGCAGTGGCTTCTTCCTTGCTGAGAGGCTTTTCAGGTTATGTCGATATAGGACTCGTTTAAACGTGGATTTGGATACTTTTGTACCTGTTTCCTCTAGCATCTTCGCAAGGTCCTTTGCTGTTGTTCTGGGATTGATTTGCACTTTTTGCACCAAAGTACGTTAATCTATCTCTAGGAGACAGAATACGTCTCCTTCCTGAGCGGTATGGCGGCTGCGTGGTCCTATGGTGTTTATACTTGCAAACTATTGTTTGTACAGATGAATGTGGTACCTTCAGGCATTTGGAAATTGCTCCCAATGATGAACCAGACTTGTGGAGGTCTACAATTTTTTTTCTGATGTCTTGGCTGATATCTTTTGATTTTACGATGATGTCAAGCAAAGAGGCACTGAGTTTGAAGGTTGGCCTTGAAATATATCCACAGGTACACCTCCAATTGACTCAAATTATGTCAATTGGCCTATCAGAAGCCATGACATAATTTTCTGGAATTTTCCAAGCTGTTTAAATGCACAGTCAACTTATTGTATGTAAACTCCTGACCCACTGGAATTGTAATACAGTGAATTATAAGTGAAATAATCTGTCTGTAAACAATCGATGGAAAAATTACTTGTGTCATGCACAAAGTAGATGTCCTAACCGACTTGCCAAAACTATAGTTTGACAAGAAATTTGTGGAGTTTTAATGACTCCAACTCTAAATGGGGGCATGCTCAACCCTCCCTTTCCTGTAAGTCCACAATCAGCTCCTTTGTCTTTCTGACATTGAGGAAGAGGTTATTGTCCCGGCACCACTGCCAGGTCTCTGACCTCCTCCCTATAGGCTGTCTCATCATCGTCCGTGATCATGCATACCCCCATCGTGTCATGGACAAACTTAATGATGGTGTTGGAATCGTGTGTGGCCACACAGTCATGGATGAACAGGGAGTACAGTAGGGGGCTAGAGGACAATGGTGTTGAATGTTGAGCTGTAGTCAATGAAAAGCATTCTCGCGTAGGTGTTCCTTTTGTCCAGGTGGGAAAGGGCAGTGTGGAGTGCATTAGTGATTGCGTCATCTGTGGATCTGCTTGGGAGGTATGCGAATTGGGAGTGGGTCCAGGATGTCTGGGATGATGGTGTTGTGAGCCATGACCAGCCTTTCAAAGCATTTCATGGCTACATATGTGAGTGCTATGTAGCAATAGTCATTTAGACAGGTTACCTTGGCATTCTTTGGCACAGGGACTATGGTGGTCTGCTTGAAACATGTAGGTATTACAGACTGGGTCAGGGAGAGTGCATGCATGCTCTAAGTACACGTCCTGGTAATCTGTTTTATGAATGTTAGCCTGTTTAAAGGTCTTACTCGCATCGGCTACAGAGAGCATGATCACACAGTCATCCAGAACAGCTGGTGCTCTCATGCACGGTTCAGTGTTGGTTGCCATGAAGTGAGCATGGAAGGCATTTCGCTCATCTGATAGGCTCGCTTCCGTATTGAGCGCATCACTGGTACTCCTGTTTGTTTTGCTTGTAAGCAGGATTCAGGAGGATAGAGTTAGCTTTGTATGCGTCTCTGTGTGTGGAGTAAAATTAATCTATAGTTTTTTTCATCTCTACTGCACAGATGACATGCTGGAAGAAATGAGGTAAGATGGATTTCAGTTTTCCTGCATTAAAATAACCGTACACTAGAAGCGCCGCCTCTGGGTGAGCATTTTCTTGTTTGCTTATGGCCCTATACAGCTTTTTGAGTGCGATATTCGTGCCAGCAATTGGTTTGTGGTGGTAAGAAGACGGGTACGAAAAATATAGATCTTATATAACTCTTTTGGTAAATACACTGATCAAAAATATAAACGCAACATGTAACGTGTTGGTCCCATTTTTCACGAGTTGAAATAAAAGATCATTACAAAGGTGCACCTTGCGCTGGGGACAACAAAATGTGCAGTTTTGTCACCCAACACAATAAGCTGCCTCTAATGTTATGTTAGAGAATTTGGAATTATGTCCAACTGGCGATTTGAATGCACAGAGATACCGTGACAAGATCCTGAGGCCCATTGTCGTGCCATTCATCTGCCGCCATCACCTCATAATTCAGCATGATAATCCACGGCCCCATGTCGTAAGGATCTATACACAATTCCTGGAAGCTGAAAATGTCCCAATTCTTCCATGGCCTGCATACTCACCTGACATGTCACCCATTAAGCATGTTTGGGATGCTCTGGATAGACGTGTTCAACAGCATGTCCCAGTTCCCGCCAATATCCAGCAACTTCGCACAGCCATTGAAGAGGAGTGGGACAACATTCCACAGGCCACAATCAACAGCCTGATCAACTTTTTGTGAAGAAGATGTGTCGTGCTGCATGAGGCAAATGGCGGTTACAACAGATTGGTTTTCTGTACCATGCCCTTACTTTTTTTTAAGGTATTGGTGACCCGAAAAAAAAAGCTAGATTAAAATGTTCCATGTCCTTTTTCAGCCACGACTCGTAGAAACATAGGATATTATAGTTCTTCAGATCACGTTGATAGCATAGTCTCCAATGGAGCTCGTCCAGTTAATTCTCCAGTGATTGCACGAGGGTCGAGGCAGTTTATCCACTTTCAGACATAGTCTCGTCAGGTATCCCGCACGCGGGCCTCTATAACGGCGCCTCTTCCTTTTTCAGGTGTCTGCGATTTGGGCCTGGTCCAGGATGAGCGGTATGTCATTCTCCTCTGACTCACTGAAGTATAAATCATCATCCAAATTGAGGTTAATGATCGCTGTTCTGATGTCCAGAAGCTCTTTTCGGCCATAGGAAACGATGGCGGAAATATTGTGTACAAAAAAAGTTAAGATCATCTCAAAAAAACACAAAATAGCACAATTGGTTAGGCGCCCGTAAAATGGCTGCTATTCCCTCCAGCGCCATGACTCAGTTCAGTAGAAATCGAATTGCAGCTGTTTGCCTTGATTGTTTTAAGTTGACTCAACAACAACAACAAATGACTGTGTAGGTGTGTGGTTAAACGTAGATACTAGGCGTGTGTGTGTGTTACCTGGGAGTTAAGGAGGCGGACGGTGGTCTTGGAGCCGACATCTTTCTCGTACCCCACGGTGGGCGCTGCGTTGAACCGCAGCACTGCATCATGGGAGTCTGTGGTTGGACAATGATAAATAAGTACAGTATTTATATATACATCATTCATTTTGAATCATTGAAGCTACAGATGCTGTACTAAAGTGGGCTTATAAGCTTTTTTGAATGCATTTCTGAGATGCCCACATATTTCAGTTTTGCATCCGAATCTGTATTTAGATTCAGGTGGAGTGTATCGTTGTATATTGTATTGTGTTTATAATGACCAATATACCACACCCCCTTGGGCCTTATTTCTTAATTAACCCCCTAGAGTCGATTGACGCCCCGTCAAAATGTGTCAGTTCAAGCTAGAGATATCAGGTTTTTTGCATTACATTTTAGTAGACACTCTTGTCCATAGTGGTTTACAGTAGTGAGTGCATACATTTTCACACTTTTTTCACACTGTCCCCCATAGGAATCAAACCAACAACCCTGGCATTGCAAGCACCATACTCTAGCAACTGAGCCAAACGGGACACATTGGATGCGTCTCAATCCACCGCATCTGCCAGTGTTGTACTTCCACATCTGTGGTGGACAGTGACAGAGCTAGAGCGGTGTTTGTCAGAACATCCCAAAAATCGGTCTTCTCACAAAAACGTCTGTAGTGTCCAAATGCGCTCAATACGGAAGCGGGCCTATCAGATGAGCGAAATGCCTTCCATGCACACTTCATGGCAACCAACACTGAACCGTGCATGAGAGCACCAGCTGTTCTGGATGACTATGTGATCACACTCTCTGTAGCCGATGCGAGTAAGACCTTTAAACACTACAGACGTTTTTTTTACAAACATGGTACCACTCACACAGAGGCGGCACTCCTAGTGGCCGGAGACTTTAATGCAGGGAAACTTAAATCAGTTCTACCAAATGACACTACATGTTATAGCTGGGACCCTTTGGATGACAAATCAGAGGACAATTTTCGAAAAGTAAGTGAATATTTATTTGTTATATGTGAATGTATGAAACCTGTGCCAGTGGAAAAATATTTTGATGTGGAGTGCCGTCCTCAACCAATCGCATGGCATGTTTTTGCTGTAATAGTTATACTGTAAATCGCAAAGTGCAGTTAGATTAACAATAATTGAAGTTTTCAGCCGATATAAGACACTTATGTACCTAAATGTTTAGAATCCATAATATTTATGATTATTTACTTGAATTGCACGCCCTTCAGTTTCACCGGAAGTTGTCCCGCTAGCAGGACACCGATCCTTATAAGCCACTCTGGGGTAGGGGGGCAGGATTTTGACGTCCGGATTAAAAGCGTGTCCAAACTAAACTGCCTGTTACTCATGTCCAGAAGCTAGGATATGCATGTAATTGTTAGATTTGGAAAGAAAACACTCTAATGTTTCTAAAACTAAAATGATGTGAGTAAAACAGAAATGATATGGCAGGCAAAACCCTGAGGACAAACCATCCAAAAAAAGAATAATTTCAGCCTACCACTGTTTCCAATGACTGTCATGTTTATTATGAGGCGAAGTCATCCAGATTGTAGTTCCTTGGGCTTCCACTAGACGTCAACAGTCTTTAGAAAGAGTTTCAGGCTTGTTTTTGGAAAAATGTGCTGGAATTTGTAGTTTTTCTAAGTGGCTCCAATTTCGGCTTAGTATTTTCATGCGCGTGGATGAGAGCGCTTAATTCGTTGTTTATCTCCGGTAAAGACTAACGATTCTCCGTCTTAAATTTGATTGTTTATTTACGTATTAGGGCACCTGAGGTTTGATTATAAACATTGTTTGACTTGTTTGGATTAGTTTATTGGTAACGTTTGGGATTAATTTTGTATGCATTTTGAAGGAGGGAAACCGGTGGATTATTGACTGAAGCGCACCAGCGAGTTTTTGGGGATACAAAGAAGGACATTATCGAACAAAAGGACCATTTGTGATGTAGCTGGGGCCTTTTGGAGTGCTTGTCACGTCTTGGTCTTAGTATTTTGTGTTTTCGTTATTTATTTGGTCAGGCCAGGGTGTGACATGGGTTTATTTTGTGGTGTGTTTTTGTATTGGGGTTTAGTAGGTATTGGGATTGTGGTTGAGTAGGGTTGTCGAGCATAGTCTATGGCTGCCTGAGGCGGTTCTCAATCAGAGTCAGGTGATTCTCGTTGTCTCTAATCGGGAACTATATTTAGGTAGCCTGGGTTTCACTGTGTGTTTGTGGGTGATTGTTCCTATCTTTGTGTTTGCACCAGATAGGGCTGTTTCGGTTTCCGTTATTTCATTTCGTTATTTATGTAGTTTCTGTATGGATAGTTTTTCCTTCATTAAAATATCATGAATCATCATCACGCTGCATTTTGGTCCGATCCTTGTTCTACCTCTTCGTCAGAGGAGGAGATACAAGAGAGCCGTTACAGTGCTAACAGAAGAAGATCTTCAAAGGTAAGGCATTTATTATATCTCTATTTCTGACTTTCGTGGCGCACCTACCTGGTTGAAATATGTTTTCATGCTTTTGTATGCGGGGCGATGTCCTCAGATAATCACATGGTGTGTTTTCGCCGTAAAGCCTTTTTGAAATCTGACACAGCGGACGGATTAACAAGAAGTTAAGTTTTATTTTGATGTAATAAACTTGTAGTTTCATGAATGTTAAATATTTCTATTTCTGTCATTTGAATTTTGCGCTCTGCAATTTCACCAGATGTTGGACATAAGAAGTTAACACTTATTTTTCTTAACTGCATTGTTGGTTAAGGGCTTGTAAAGGAAGCACTTCACTGTAAGGTCTACATCTGTTGTATTCGGCGCATGTGACAAGTTGTGCTGTGACAAGGTAGGGGTGGTATACAGAAGATAGCCCTATTTGGTAAAATACCAAGTCCTTATTATTGTCACGTTCTGACCTTAGTTCAGTTATTATATCTTTGTTTTAGTATGGTCATGGCGTGAGTTGGGTCGGTTGTCTATGTTAGTTTTTCTATCATTTGGGATTTCTGTGTTCGGCCTAGTATGGTTCTCAATCAGAGGCAGCTGTCAATCATTGTCCCTGATTGAGAATCATACTTCGGTAGCCTGGTTTCACTTTTGAGTTGTGGGTGTTTTGTCTTCCGTGTTAGTGTTCGTACCACACAGGACTGTTTCGTTCATTTCACGTTTATTGTTTTGTATTTTGTAGTGTTCAGTTTATGTATTAAAATAAACATTATGGACACTTACCACGCTGCAAATTGGTCCTCCGATCCTTCTCGCTACTCCTCCTCAGAAGAGGAGGAAGAGGTTCGATACAGAAACACCCACCACCAAAGGACCAAGCAGCGTGGCAACGGGCAGCAGCAGCAGCGGACGGAATGTCCCGGTGCGTGTGGAGGCATAGCCCGGTGCCTGGTACAAAAATGTGCAGGGGGCGCCTGTGGCGTCAGGTCCTGGCCGGGCTACCGGAGTGGGGACATCGAGCCACGTGCCATGAAGCTGGCTCAGCGCATCTGGTCTCCAGTGCGTCTCCTCGGGTCGGTGTACATGGCACCAGCCTTACGCATGGTGTCCCCGGTTCGCCAGCACAGCCCAGTGTGGGCTATTCCACCTCGCCGCACTGGCTTGGCTACGGGGAGTATTCAACCAGGTAAGGTTGGGCAGGCTCGGTGCTCAAGAGCTCCAGTGTGCCTTCACAGTCCGGTCTATCCGGTGCCACCTCTATGTACCAGCCCTCCGGTGGCAGCCCCCCGCACCAGGCTGTCTCTCTGTCTCCTCCCTACAGGTGCTCCCGCTTGTCCAGCACTGCCAGAGCCTTCCTCCTCTCCAGCGCTGCCGGAGTCGTCCTTCACTCCGGCGCTGCCGGAATCTCCTGTCCATCCGGCGCTGCCAGAATCTCCCGTCCATTCGGGACCCGTGGCGAGGGTCCCCAGTCAGAGGTCGGCGGTGAGGGTCACCGCTCTTAAGAGGCCACGGAGGCGAATAGAAAGGCGTAGAATGACTATGGTGGAGTGGGGTCCACGTCCCGCGCCAGAGCCGCCACCGCGGACAGACACCCACCCAGAACCTCTCCTATTAGGTTTAGGTTTTGCATCCGGAGTCCGCACCTTTGGGGGGGGGGGGTACTGTCACGTTCTGACCTTATTTCTGTTATTATATCTTTGTTTTAGTATGGTCAGGGCGTGAGTTGGGTGGGCTGTCTATGTTAGTTTTTCTATATTTTGGGATTTCTGTGTTCGGCCTAGTATGGTTCTCAATCAGAGGCAGCTGTCAATCGTTGTCCCTGATTGAGAATCATACTTAGGTAGCCTGGTTTCACTTTTGAGTTGTGGGTGTTTGTCTTCCGTGTTAGTGTTCGTAACACACGTGACTGTTTCGTTCATTTCACGTTTATTGTTTTGTATTTCGTAGTGTTCAGTTTATGTATTAAAATAAACATTATGGACACTTACCACGCTGAAAATTGGTCCTCCGATCCTTCTCGCTACTCCTCAGAAGAGGAGAAAGAGGTTGGTTACAATTATGGCAAGAACAGCTCAAATAAGCAAAGAGAAACGACAGTCCATCATTACGTTAGGACATGAAGGTTATTCAATCCGGAAAATGTCAAGAACTTTGAAAGTTTCTTCAAGTGCAATTGCAAAAACCATCAAGCGCTATGATAAACTGGCTCTCATGAGGACCATCACAGGAAAGGAAGACCCAGAGTTACCTCTGCTGCAGAGGATAAGTTCATTAGAGTTAACTGCACCTCAGATTGCAGCCCAAATAAATGCTTCACAGAGTTCAAGTAACAGACACATCTCAACATCAACTGTTTTTTAAGGTGGAAAAATTACTTGGCCACGTGGCCAAAGACAAAGAGCTTCTGAGAGTGACCACAGTTTTTGGTCCAACCTGTTCTATTTGTTTCTTTCAGAAAAAGCTGTGTGGAGAAAAGAGAAGAGGCTAGTTTGAGCACCAGTGACAGCAGAATGGAGTAACAAAACTGGCGGTTTCACTTGTTTGTACACTATGTTCCCATCATGATCTCACACACCTGGTAAACTGCCAAGTAGACTAAGATTATAAAAGCTGAGACCCAACTCTTGTTTGTTGGGCTCTTAACTTTGCATATTTTGATTGATTTTCAGCTCCAGATTTGCAAATCGTATGTAATAAAACGTAGCTGTTTTGAAGAATCTGCAGTCTCTCTTCCTTTCTGATTAGAATTTCCACTACAATTCCTGGCGACAAGGATGGGATGGCTAGCTCCGCTTGCTGATCGTTCCAGGGGACACCAAGGTTAACTGTGCACAGTGGCTACATTAGGCGTGGCTCAGGGAGCCCACACTCCACAGTGACCCTTCTCGCACCCGGCAGGTAGCGTCAGTGGACGGACACACCATCCCGAGCAGGCAAAATAAATGAAGGGTGATTTTCTTTCAAACATCATAGAAAATCCTGTTCTGGAAAATGTTCTGCACATTAGGTCTTTGTTGAAGCAAAGACAACCCTGTTTTATGTTTTGTTTAAAATATTTTCTTATGGCAAAGAAACACTCCGTTTTGAGTTAACCCATGATCAATTTATTTTTGAGTTAACCCATAATACATTTTAAGAAAGGAAGACTTTCCTAACTAAATACTGTTTTGTTTTGTGTGTTTGTTTTCGTTTCTCTCTGAGTATGTGTGTGTAAATGGATTTTCTCAATGGGAGCCAAGAGCACCAGGGGGGAACCGTTTGCCCAACCCACTGACCGGACAGGTGAAGGTAATGGTGGATAAGTGGCACAGGGACATTCTGGAACAGGTTCTCCTCTGGCACAAGGTAGCAGATTTTCCCTTGAAAGGCACATTAAATGAAGTTTTATTTGCAGAATGTAGAAATAAGTTACAGGACTTTGAAGAACCAGGAAAGGCAAGGGAAGTATAATAGACTGGGATGATTTTAGGAAGTGGGAAAGAGAATCAGAGAGAAGGGCAGAAAAATAAAATTAAAGGAATAATAGTGAATGATAAGAAAAGAAGGAGAAACAATTGTCACGCCCTGACTAGGGGGGTTTCTAGGTATTATATTTCTATGTTGGTGTGTATGTATGGTTCCCATTTGGAGGCAGCTGATAATCGTTACCTCTAATTGGGGATCATACTTAGTGTGTCCATTTTTTTGTTGTTTTGTTTTGGAAGTTACACTATCATTAATATGTGGAACTCTACTCTGACAACAATGACTTTTCACCTCCCTATTATATCCCTGTATTCAATACACCAGCAGCCCGCTCATCCGCCTCCCCCGCCGCAGCTCTACCCCCCCAACAAGACCGGATATGACTGCAGGATCAACATCGACTCCTCTGGCCGGAGCAGTAAGAGCCCGTTCTACACACCGCCTATAATGACTACAGTTTCACTGGAGGACTACAGGCATCGATTGGAGAACTGTTTCCACAAATAATATGGCATCAGACCAGCAACCGATAACTACAAGAGCGTCTTGAAGGCTGTCCTGATGAATGGACTTTTGCCTCATGTTAAAGATGACCTACATCTGCTGGGAAACTATTACCCTACAAACAGTCATTGAACACTGTAAACACGCTGAGAGGCAGCAACTGTCTCGAGAAGAAAAGACGAAACCAGAGAATGAAAAGGGATGGTGTGAAACTACATGCTGCCCAGCTAGCGTTCTCAAGGACCGGGCCAGCAGTGGCAGGCTCAGGGAGGACCTCAAAACGATGAACAGAAAGGAAAAGGAAGAAGTAGAGGGAGACAGTGCACATGGACGGGCTGGACAACAGCAACCACAGCGTAGGAACTTTGCCTGCTCTAATTGTGGAAAGAATGGATATTTTGCTGTTGGATCGGGCGGGGTCGGGCGAGGAGGAGGTAACTGGAGAACAGGACCAACCCACACACAGACTGACGCGAGGTTGACACAGTTGACACTCTTGGACAGTGTTTAAAGATTTTTCAAGCTCCCGTGAGGAGGCAATGGTTTGTCTCTTCGTCAATGGTGAGTCAATCAATTCTCTAGTAGATACTGGCACTGCAATGTCTGTCATAAATTCGAAAACTATGTCCAATCCTCCCATGTCAAATGAACTAGTCAGCACTGTGGGGGCCTTGGGAGAAATTATGAAAGAGTTACTCACAATGCCCCTGCCAGTTAAAATTGATATGTGCAGGACACATCAATGTATTGCCTCTGCATGTTGCCCTGCAAATTTGGCAGGAAGAGATCTTCTCTGTAAATTGGGAATTCATATTATTTTATCCAAATGTGTGATTGTTAATATGCATGGGACATACAGGACATTGACCCAATTGAAGAGATTTTCTCAACGGCCCGTAGCTGTTGGGGGAAAAAGGCAGTTTTATGCCACAGACAGATCTACATTGCACCACCCATTTCTCACCATTGAAGAGAGATTTACACCTTGAGAGATTTCTGAAAAAAATTGTCTGAGAGAAAGCTTACAATGCAGTGATACTCACAACCTTCAGATTATAGTGGGCCTCAGTTTTGTTTTGTGCTCTTAGTATTAAGATGTCTAAAGAACAGGCTGTATTTTATATTTTTAGGATGCTTCTGTTTGGTTTACATGATATTACACCAAATGGTAGGAAATTGGGTCGAGAGTGTGTGGCTGGAAATCTCTGTACCACAGCCAGTTACAAAACCCCATATGTTGACACTATTGAAGAGCATTTGTAGCTTATGCTGTAACTGTCACTACCCTAGAGATTGTTAAATTACCACCACATCTGTCAGCCCAAGCTGCAGAATTGTTTGCTCTCACTAGAGCATGCATTTTGACATTGAAATTGAATTCAAGTGTAAAAAAAACATTATGTAAAAAAGGCCTGGTATGAGTTAACTGATTGACCTAAGAGTTGTCTGCTGTTAAGAAATGTAGATACCGTTAAATAACTAATTAATGGGGGACTCCTCCCTATTTGTTTAATGTGTGTGACGCATATTGATTGTCGTATCCGGGCTGGCAAAACACTGGATCAATGCTGCTCTAAGTTCCGCGATGCATACAAGGCCCTCCCCCGCCTTCCTTTCAGCAAATCTGACGAAGTCTCCATTTCTCTTCTCCTGTCCTATAGGCAGAAACTCAAACAGGATGTACCCGTGACAAGGACTATTCAACGCTGGTCTGACCAATCGGAATCCACGCTTCGAGATTGTTTTGATCACGCGGACTGGGTAGCCTCAGATAATTATATAGATTTATACGCTAATTCGGTGAGTGCGTTTATACAGAAGTGCATAGGCGATGTTGAGACAAAACCTACCCTAACCAGAAACCTTGGATAGATGGCAGCATTCGTGCAAAACTGAAAACCACCGAATTTAACCATGGAAAGGTGACTGGGAAAATGGCCGAGTTTAGTTATTCCCTCCGCAATGCAATCAAACAAGAAAAATGTCAGTATATGGACAAAGTGGAGTCGCAATTCAACGGCTCAGACACAGAGACTTGTGGCAGGGCCTACAGACAATCACGGACTACAAAAAGAAAACCAGCCACGTCACAGACACCGTCTTGCTTCCAGACAAAATAAACACCTTCTTTGCCCTCTTTGAGGATAATACAGGTAGATGAGGGCACTCGGAGTGGGGTGTCAGAAAAACAACCTCTCACTCAACGTCAACAAAACAAATGAGATGATCGTGGATTTCAGGAAACCGCAGAGGGAGTACCCCCCTATCCACATTGACGGGACAGTAGTGGAGAAGGTGGAAAGTTAAGTTCTTCTGTGTACATATCACGGACAAACTGAAATGGTCCACCCACACAGATAGTGTGGTGAAGAAGGCGCAACAGTGCCTCTTCAACCTCAGGAGGCTGAAGTAATTTGGCACAATTGAGAGCATCCTGTCGGGCTGTATCACCGCCTGGTATGACAACTGCACCCCCCACAACCGCAGGGCTCTCCAGAGGGTTGTGTGGTCTACACAACGCATCACCGGGGGCAAACTACCTGCCCTCCAGGACACCTACAGCACTCAATGTCACAGGAAGGCCAATAAGATCATCAAGGACAACAACCACCCGAGCCACTGCCTGTTCACCCCGCTATCAAACAGAAGGTGAGGTCAGTACAGGTGCATCAAAGTTGGGACCGAGAGACTGAAAAATAGCTTATGTCTCATGGCCATCAGACTGTTAAACAGCCACCACTAACACAGAGAGGCTGCTGCCTCATTGGCCACTAACAAATGGATTACTAGTCACTTTAATAATGATGTTTACATATCTTGCATTACACATCCCAAATGTATTTTTTTATTTAACCTTTATATAACTAGGCAAGTCAGTTAAGAACAAATTCTTATTTACAATGACGGCCTAGGAAGAGTGTGTTAACTACCTTTGTTCAGGGTCAGAACGACAGAATTTTACCTGGTTAGCTCAGGGTTTACATCTAGCAACCTTTCGGTTACTGTCCCAACGCTCTAACCACTAGGCTACCTGCCGCCCCATATATACTGTATTTTATACCATCTATTGCATCTTGCCTATGCCACTCGTTCATTGCTCATCATAAATGTATATGTATATATTCTTATTCTATCCCTTTACTTAGATTTGTGTGTATTAGGCAGTTGTTGTGAAATTGTTAGATTACTTGTTAGATATTGCTGCGCTGTCGGACCTAGAAGCACAAGCATTTCGCTACACTCGCAATAACATATGCTAACCATGTGTATGTGACCAATACAATTTGATTTGACGCAAACAATAACAGAATGATTGAATCAACGATTGCATAATGATGAACTGTTTAAGTACTCAGCTGGAATGGTAAGTTACTATGCTCTGTGCTGCACTTAACAATGCTTTAAAGTCTATTTTCCCCAGAGTTGAAGCAGCTTTGCCTGAACCAAAGGGAGGACAGCTCCACAAATCTTCAACCAGGAGATTGGTTGGTCATCAAGGACCTCCGCAGAAAGACTTGGCACCAACAGCACTGGACTGGTCCATTCCAAGTGCTCTTGACGACCCAGGCAGATTGCAGAGAGGTCTACATGGGTTCACTTGAGCCATTGCAGCTGTTGTATGGGCCCTGGGAGAAGTGGCCACAATGCAACTAAAGTATACATCACCAGCATAGTCCCACGGCGGGACTTAAATAACAGCCGCTCTATCTCTGAAGTTTGATTTCAATTTGCCATATATATTTAACTGTGCTGTTTCACAAAAGTTCTGAACCTATATACATTTTACGGATACAGTATATTTTACATTAGCTATCGTGGTGTTTTTAGTCCCACCCTTCAGTTCCACTCAACTCCTCCCATCTATCTCAACACAATCCATTTTGATGACTATTTTCCATATGTTTCACCTGTGCTGTGATGTTTCACAAAATTGCTGAACCTTTCTATTCTTATAGTTTCCACAGATTGTACATAAAAACATATTTGCTAAAGGTATTATTATACTGTATTATTGATTGATTGACTATGACTTTTCAAATCACCCAGCAGTGCTATTTGCAGAGTTAGCTCCAGGTAAATGTTGCAATTCTTCAGCCATTCCTGGACTTGTGACCAAAACCAAGCTAAATACAGTGTTTCCTTATTTTTTTTAAAGTTGCATCATACTGCAGCACACCTTGCGGGCTGCTAGGCACGTTATTGAATTGTCAGCCATTTTTTCTGTTAATGCAAGTTAGTGCTAGTTTGACCACCAGAGGGCATCTTTGAGAATAATTTGATAGCCTTCCATATTGGCATTACCAGATAATTAAAACATGTTTTTGTAATAACATAGTATATGGGATTAAGTTTAAGAAATTTGGCATAATTCATTTGATAAATATTATGGTATTTCTATTCCGAGAAATAGCAAGGCACGCCACCAAGCAAGCGGCATCTTGAAGACCAAGGAGCTCTCCAAACAGGTCATGGACAAAGCTGTGGAGAAGTACAGATCAGGGTTGGGTTATAAAAAAATATCTGAAACTTTGAACATCCATTAAATCCATTATTTAAAAAAGGGAAAGAATATGGCACACAACAAACCTGCCAAGAGAGGGCCACCCACCAAAACTCACGAACCAGGCAAGGAGGGCATTAATCAGAGAGGCAACAAAGATAACCCTGAAGGAGCTGCAAAGCTCCACAGCGGAGATTGGAGTATCTTGCCATAGGACCACTTTAAGCCGTACACTCCACATAGCTACTCTTTACAGAAGATTGGCCAGAAAAAAAAGCCATTGCTTAAAAAAAAAGCAACAAACAAGTTTGGCGTTTGCCAAAAGGCATGTGGGAGACTCCCCAAACATATGAAAGAAGGTACTCTGGTTAGATGATACATTTAGCTCATCACCCCGAGAACACCATCCACACAGCGAAGCATGGTGGTGGAAGCATGGGACTGGAAAACTGGTCAAAATTGAAGGAATGATGGATGGCGCTAAACACAGGGAAATTCTTGAGGGAAACCTGTTTCAGTCTTCAAGAGATTTGAGACTGGGATGGAGGTTCACCTTCGAGCAGGACAATGATTAAAAAAGTTAATAGTAGAATTATGGGATAATTATACTGTATGTAAATCTGCTAATATTGATGTGTGTTAAATTGAGGTTTTTACTTTGAGTGATAAGACAAATTTGAATCACTGAGGAATGCTATTCTAAATATTGGTTTGGTAAATAGTTGGGTTGTTACTTATGATTTGGAATATCAATGATTTCACTGCCATATGCTCTATTCCTGAGTATATTTCTGAGCATGAGTACTTAGAGGGATGTCTGTCCTATATGTTGTGAGGAGGCCTGTGTTTAGACACTGATTCTCATGTAACTTAAAGAGCATAAATATGTTATGTTTTTATTTTCCTCAAATGGATTATTCTGTGTTATTAAACATGTGTCTTGTAGAATAAAGGTTGTAAACTTAGTTTCAGAAGGGAGAAAGCTTACATATAAGCTAAGGTATTTAACATTGAGGGGATTTGAATTTTTAAATATTGAGTATGTAATTAATATTCTGATTTGTCAGAAGGGACTGAGTCCCTTGAGAGGGGAATGTTGTGGAAATAATCAGAATTTGTTGGTAACATAGGTAAGATGTTTTATATTCATCATATGTTTGTAAGTTACTTCTCATCAGAATGGTATTTTTGTATAATACTGTGGCGAGGTTGCAGTTATCTGTTCTATGTCAAGACTAAGTTGCATGGTCCGCAGAGAGGGGAGAGGTCAAAGTGTCATCATGTGTAAACATATCTTTTGCTCCACTGTGTCTGTGTGGAGTCACTCCCTACTTTTCCCAGTGGGGAAAGGAGGGTGGCAGTGTCTGGAATCATTCTATGCTCCCTCTAATGTTGTCCCTATCTTAACCTATAGCAATCATGCTCCTCTCCGTGAGTTTGTCCAGGATTGGTTGTATTTAGAATTGGTTGTATCTAAATGACAATTTGATATATGCCTGTTGATATGGATGATTGGTTTATGGTTCTGGGGTTTGAGTAAGGAGACGAACGATTTATTATGTCTATGCTGTCTGACTATGTGTGTTCTTTGCTATTAAAGGATCGCAGTTGCAATGCAGGAGGGGCTCTCAGAGAATTCACTGAGAGACACTGAATTACCTGAGAGTCCCAGGATTGTGATAGAGCTCATATAATTAAAGATGGACTTCGATAACTAACTCTGACTTGTGTGTGTGGTTTGCTCCCATGATTTGGTAAATAGAGGAAATTTCCACAACAACCCCCCAAAAAATCTATTTTCTGGGACCACATTGTTTATTTCAAGGTAGGATTATAGCAATATTTTGTTACCTTTATGCCTATTTACATGTATATTTCTATTATTGTACCTAATGTTGGCTGTTAGGCTAAATGTATTTTTTTCTTCTCCAAATGCAGACAATGACCCAGAACACACTGCCACCCGGGTTTGCATTGCAAATGAGGGCATAAACTGGGTCAAGACGCCAGCAGAGTAAGTAGACATTTATGTAGTAAAATAAAGGTTCAATAAAATACATAAATAAAAGACCTACAACACCTTCGGTAGGCCTACAGTATATCTACAAATATTTTTTTAATCTCTACTTGTAGGCCTCCTGATTTAAACCCGATCTAACTTGTTTGGCATCAACTGAAAACATTAATCCGTAGCTCTGACAAGCAAAGATGAACTGGTCAAGGCCATCAAGATGTTTTGCCTAGAGAAATTGATGAAACAACATGCAACAAATACATTGATCATCCCAGCAAGGTTTTACCTGTGGTCGTGGAGCTGGGTGGAAGTGCGACTAAAATGGAGTTTAAATAAACATCCGCATTTTAATGTATTCTCGTTATTTTATTAGCAAAAGCATAAAAGATGTTGGTGAAGAAATACTGTACTGTTGTTTTTAGTTAGAAATGTAACACTTTAGAGTACTTAAGCATCGAATACATTGGAAGTTGGGGGATTTTCACTCCAGTAGCTGGGCTATAAAAAGTCTATTGTCCTGCTAATAGGAAACATTTGCATGATGGGCTACACCTGCTACAGTACACTTGTGAAAAGTGTTTGAAAACCTTTTTCAAAATGCCTCCAGTTGTCCATCACTGCCCTAAATAAAAACACAGCATCTTGTTTACATTCTTTATTGTACCCACAATGTCACAAATACTTTGTATCTACCTTTCCAATTACTTTTAGAGTTTGGGATTTGTTCCGGAGTTCTAAATTGAGCAGCTGCTGAAAAATGAGCTCCTGTATATATTGAGATTTAAATGTTTTTTTAGAGTGAAGTACATCGAAAAAATCAAGAGAACTGCAAGACTCAATAGAAGACAAAACAAGGAACAAACCAAAAAGACAGGCTTCTGAAAAATTAACTATTTTTCATAAAATTGTACAGTTATCTTAGCTAGCTGAATTGCTAGCAGAATTGTTTACTTGTTGCTAAGCAGTTGCTAGGGACTCTCCTGGAAGAAGCTAGCTAGCTTACAAAGAATAACAACAAAAAAATATCTAGTTAACAGAAGAAAGGAAGACAAATTAAGGACAAAAGAAGGACAGAAGAAAAGGAAAGAAAGAGGACAACAAAGTGAAACAGTCAGCACTTCTATTGCAACTTCGTATTTCGTCGTCCTAACGTAGTCTACACTGCTATCTGCCCAGCAGCTAGCCAGCTAGCAAATGTCCACCGTCTACCGAATAGCAGCACTGTAGAAACTATTACACTCAACTGAACGACTTGATTAGTGTAGTGTTAGCTAGCTACATAGTTGTCTTTGCTGTCTTCGTATCCAAGATAATTGTGTAGTTTAGAGCGTGTAGTCTTAGAGTGATTATCTTAATTTACAGAGGTTAGCTAGCCAGCTATTTGTCGTCCTTAACGTAGGAGACACTGCTAGCTAGCCAACAGCTAGCCAACGTCTACTGAATAGAACTTCCGTCAACAACCCGGTCGCATTCCGCTTCGCTCCACAGGTAGTATCACATTTTCATTTCATTTCATTACAGCACAACGGTTTGATTTGTTTGATCGTAGCTAGCTACATAGCTAGCTACATAGCCGTCTGTGTATCAAAGATAATTGTGTAGTCTAGAGCGATTTTCTAGGTTAGCTAGCCAGCTATTGTCGTTCTTTTAACGCAAATAACGTAATCAACACTGCTAGCTAGCCAGCTAGCCCCGAATAGCAGCACTGTAGAAACTATACACAAACGACTTGATTAGTGTAGTGTCAGCAACGCAGCCACTGCCAGCTAGCCTACAAAGTCAACAACGCAGCCACTGCCAGCTAGCCTACTTCAGCAGTACTGTATCATTTTAATCATTTTAGTCAATAAGATTCTTGCTACGTAAGCTTAACTTTCTGAACATTCGAGACGTGTAGTCCACTTGTCATTCCAATCTCCTTGCATTAGCGTAGCCTCTTCTGTAGCCTGTCAACTATGTGTCTGTCTATCCCTGTTCTCTCCTCTCTGCACAGACCATACAAATGCTCCACACCGCGTGGCCGCGTACCTAATCTGGTGGTCCCAGCGCGCACGACCCACGTGGAGTTCCAGGTCTCCGGTAGCCTCTGGAACTGCCGATCTGCGGCCAACAAGGCAGAGTTCATCTCAGCCTATGCCTCCCTCAGTCCCTCGACTTCTTGGCACTGACGGAAACATGGATCACCACAGATAACACTGCTACTCCTACTGCTCTCTCTTCGTCCGCCCACGTGTTCTCGCACACCCGAGAGCTTCTGGTCAGCGGGGTGGTGGCACCGATCCTCATCTCTCCCAAGTGGTCATTCTCTCTTTCTCCCCTTACCCATCTGTCTATCTCCTCCTTTGAATTTCATGCTGTCACAGTTACCAGCCCTTTCAAGCTTAACATCCTTATCATTTATCGCCCTCCAGGTCCCCTCGGAGAGTTCATCAATGAGCTTGATGTCTTGATAAGCTCCTTTCCTGAGGACGGCTCACCTCTCACAGTTCTGGGCGACTTTAACCTCCCCAATCCACTCCTTTCCTCTTTTGACCTCACCCTCTCACCTTCCCCCTACTCACAAGGCAGGCAATACGCTCGACCTCATCTTTACTAGATGCTGTTCTTCCACTAACCTCATTGCAACTCCCTCCAAGTCTCCGACCACTACCTTGTATCCTTTTCCCTCTCGCTCTCATCCAACACTTCCCACACTGCCCCTACTCGGATGGTATCGCGCCGTCCCAACCTTCGCTCTCTCTCCCCACTCTCTCCTCTTCCATCCTATCATCTCTTCCCTCTGCTCAAACCTTCTCCAACCTATCTCCTGATTCTGCCTCCTCAACCCTCCTCTCCTCCCTTTCTGCATCCTTTGACTCTCTATGTCCCCTATCTTCCAGGCCGGCTCGGTCCTCCCCTCCCGCTCCGTGGCTCGACGACTCATTGCGAGCTCACAGAACAGGGCTCCGGGCAGCCGAGCGGAAATGGAGGAAAACTCGCCTCCCCTGCGGACCTGGCATCCTTTCACTCCCTCCTCTCTACATTTTCCTCCTCTGTCTCTGCTGCTAAAGCCACTTTCTACCACTCTAAATTCCAAGCATCTGCCTCTAACCCTAGGAAGCTCTTTGCCACCTTCTCCTCCCTCCTGAATCCTCCTCCCCCTCACCCCCTCCTCCCTCTCTGCAGATGACTTCGTCAACCATTTTGAAAAGAAGGTCGACGACATCCGATCCTCGTTTGCTAAGTCAAACGACACCGCTGTTCTGCTCACACTGCCCTACCCTGTGCTCTGACCTCTTTCTCCCCTCTCTCTCCAGATTAAATCTCGCGTCTTGTGACCCGCCCAACAACCTGCCCGCACGACCCTATCCCCTCCTCTCTTCTCCAGACCATTTCCGGAGACCTTCTCCCTTACCTCACCTCGCTCATCAACTCATCCCTGACCGCTGGCTACGTCCCTTCCGTCTTCAAGAGAGCGAGAGTTGCACCCCTTCTGAAAAAACCTACACTATCCCTCCGATGTCAACAACTACAGACCAGTATCCCTTCTTTCTTTTCTCTCCAAAACTCTTGAACGTGCCGTCCTTGGCCAGCTCTCCCGCTATCTCTCTCAGAATGACCTTCTTGATCCAAATCAGTCAGGTTTCAAGACTAGTCATTCAACTGAGACTGCTCTTCTCTTCTCTGTATCACGGAGCGCTCCGCACTGCTAAAGCTAACTCTCTCTCCTCTGCTCTCATCCTTCTAGACCTATCGGCTGCCTTCGATACTGTGAACCATCAGATCCTCCTCTCCACCCTCTCCGAGTTGGGCATCTCCGGCGCGGCCCACGCTTGGATTGCGTCCTACCTGACAGGTCGCTCCTACCAGGTGGCGTGGCGAGAATCTGTCTCCTCACCACGCGCTCTCACCACTGGTGTCCCCCAGGGCTCTGTTCTAGGCCCTCTCCTATTCTCGCTATACACCAAGTCACTTGGCTCTGTCATAACCTCACATGGTCTCTCCTATCATTGCTATGCAGACGACACACAATTAAATCTTCTCCTTTCCCCCTTCTGATGACCAGGTGGCGAATCGCATCTCTGCATGTCTGGCAGACATATCAGTGTGGATGACGGATCACC
This sequence comes from Oncorhynchus keta, assembly GCF_023373465.1. NCBI lineage: Eukaryota > Metazoa > Chordata > Actinopteri > Salmoniformes > Salmonidae > Oncorhynchus > Oncorhynchus keta. Next base: position 3,161,620 of record NC_068453.1, read on the forward strand.
ACCTCAAGCTGAACCTCGGCAAGACGGAGCTGCTCTTCCTCCCGGGGAAGGACTGCCCGTTCCATGATCTCGCCATCACGGTTGACAACTCCATTGTGTCCTCCTCCCAGAGCGCTAAGAACCTTGGCGTGATCCTGGACAACACCCTGTCGTTCTCAACTAACATCAAGGCGGTGGCCCGTTCCTGTAGGTTCATGCTCTACAACATCCGCAGAGTACGACCCTGCCTCACACAGGAAGCGGCGCAGGTCCTAATCCAGGCACTTGTCATCTCCCGTCTGGATTACTGCAACTCGCTGTTGGCTGGGCTCCCTGCCTGTGCCATTAAACCCCTACAACTCATCCAGAACGCCGCAGCCCGTCTGGTGTTCAACCTTCCCAAGTTCTCTCACGTCACCCCGCTCCTCCGCTCTCTCCACTGGCTTCCAGTTGAAGCTCGCATCGGCTACAAGACCATGGTGCTTGCCTACGGAGCTGTGAGGGGAACGGCACCTCAGTACCTCCAGGCTCTGATCAGGCCCTACACCCAAACAAGGGCACTGCGTTCATCCACCTCTGGCCTGCTCGCCTCCCTACCACTGAGGAAGTACAGTTCCCGCTCAGCCCAGTCAAATACTGTTCGCTGCTCTGGCTCCCCAATGGTGGAACAAACTCCCTCACGACGCCAGGACAGCGGAGTCAATCACCACCTTCCGGAGACACCTGAAACCCCACCTCTTTAAGGAATACCTAGGATAGGATAAAGTAATCCTTCTCACCCCCCTTAAAAGATTTAGATGCACTATTGTAAAGTGGCTGTTCCACTGGATGTCATAAGGTGAATGCACCAATTTGTAAGTCGCTCTGGATAAGAGCGTCTGCTAAATGACTTACATGTAAATGTAATGTAAATGTACAAATGTTAGCTTTTCATTATTAGTTGCATTGTTTTAGGTCGAACGTGCAGACTTTTTTCTTTAAATGATTGTCTTATGAAGGATGCTACATTTTTGAACAGTTGCAATTGTAAGTAGACCTAATAAAAAAATCCTACTTCTATTCGGCTGTTAAGCCTCATAGCCGACCTCAGCCAGTTAAGCTATTTTATATGGGCCTAGGCTCTGAAGAAAGACTCCAATTAAGCCCTCTTGTTGTTTGTAAAGTCAAATTAAAATGAAGATTATTGTTGAAATGAATTGCTCCTCTGGTGTAGGTTTTCTCCATCTGTTGGTATGCAACACTTGCATAACAAGTTAGCTATATTTTCAGCACCAGCCACTTGATTGTGCTGTGTTTCCCGCTAGTTGTTTTTAAATTTTTCCTATATTTAACTAGGCAAGAACAAATTCTTATTTACATCACGGCCTACCCCAGTCAAACCCGGATGACGCTGGGCCAATTTTGCGTCGCCATATGGCACACCCAATCACGGTCGGATGTGATACAGTTCTGTATTCGAACCAGGGACTGTAGACCGCTGCGCCACTGGGAGCCATGACCAATATATATATAAATATATATATCTTTTTTCAGAACATTAACCCTGTGTAGGTAGATGTGGAAAGGTAGAAAAAAATATTTGTTTGCGAGCTGTGGAGGAGGGGTTTCACATCTAGCTCGGCTATTAGACAATTATTTAGTAAAGGTTGAATAGTCTTTTGTTCAGCTAATAGCCCATCCTGCTACGCTTGTGAAAAACGAATAATAATACTTTTTCCCCTTTCCACATGTTAAAGATTCCAAATTATAACGTTTTTTTAGTCACAATCGGCCCCAACCCCAATTAATACATTTGGGTACAGTCTATTGCGTGCTGGACATCAGGCTAGAATGTTGATGGTTCGAAACCTGCTCCCTGCATGTTTCATTACATTATTATGCCAGTCACAGGGCAAATAGCCTGGATTGTTACTCCCATCTCGTTCCTCGCCCTCTTCCAGGAGTGGTAAACACCGTTGAAGTGTATAATTAATTGTAATGCATACATACATACATACATACATACATACATACATACATACATACATACATACATACATGCAGACATTCAAAGAATGGAGTTTGATACATCTGGTTTTGGACATGACCGAAAAAAAACTTGCTAAATAGCGATTTTCTTAAATGAACTTTAATGGCAAAAAAATATGCACAATTGTTTGTCTCTACATTAACTAACAGATTCCTCTCAATGGTACATTTTTTTTGTTTGACTCGTTATGATATAACTACTTACATTTGCTTCCACTGTAACGTTTTTGCCAGACATCTTTGCTGATGAAAGTCCCCAGCAACGGGTGGCTCGCGTCAAATTCGTCATTGGAACCACTCGATATGATTGGTCATATAAAAACCTTGGGACCCAAATTCAAAATGAGTGCTCTAGCTCCCCCCTGTGGTGGTCTGGAGCAATGAAGCCGTGGCGCTGGGTACCTCTTAAGTCCCGCGGCGTAAGCTCGCAACTTTTAAAGGAGGAACCACTGTATAGACAGTACCAAAACAAATGATCTGTTGATTCTGTCTCTTCGCAGCAAAATCTGCAGAGCTGGAATGGTTGAATCATGGACCTAAATACTGAATTGTGTTATTTGGATTTATGGTTCATGAGAAGACATTTTTTCAAAATGTCCAAGATAGAGGAAAATCTATTCTGACGGACCTTATAGGTCCTTGAGGCAAATGTGTTCAGCATTAGGAAAGACCCCTACATACACAGTTTCAAGTCTCTAGGTCAAACAGAGTGGCAGATGAGGGTATAAGTGAGACTGCTTATGCAGTGCCACCTATAGGCTAGTCGGTGTCATTCATTTTGACCAAGTTACACATGGCCTCTCGTTTCTGTGTGCTATTAGAAGAAAAGTTACCAATCATTGACCATATTAAGTGAACCCCTAAAAATATTTACATATTACCCCGTGTCCTTTTCTGCAGGTGGAGTTTTGATTTAATATATTATGTTGTTTCTCATATGTTGCTAATATTTTCGGGAGGATAGAAACATCTCAAATAATGTCTTACAAGTTTACTTACTTTACTTTAAGTGCCCAGAAGTTCACTTCGTTGACTTTTTATAGTACTCTGACACATCTTTAGTGTATTCAGTACAACTTAAGATGTTCCAAACTAACACTATATTAAACACACATTAAATACATGTATGTATTACAGCACTTGACATTAACTTTTTTAGCCACTTGTTCATCAGACAAGTATAATTTATTTTTTACTTGTCCGAAAGCTCAAGTCATTTGTCCAAAGGAAAAATATATATAATCTGTAAGACCACGGGACGAAACGGTGACTGAAAATTGTGTTGTATCATGCAAGGAACCACTTCACAAAATAAAATGCATTATTATCACTGGTATTGACAATGGAAGGCTGCTGGGTCTCTGTACTCAATTATTATAAATGCTGCCACTGTAGCCTTGAGCAAGGCACTTAACCCCCCATGAAGTAAAATACTGCACTGACAGGCTAATATACAGTGGGGCAAAAAAGTATTTAGTCAGCTACCAATTGTGCAAGTTCTCCCACTTAAAAAGACGAGAGAGGCCTGTAATTTTCACCATGGGTACACTTCAACTATGACAGAAAAAATGACAGCATAGGAGTTACTGTACTTGTCAATTAGGTTATTCTAAGAATACTTTTTACTGAATAGAAGAGAATCCCAGCTTTCAAGGGTTTCAGAATTATTTCTCAACACCAAATGTAGAATGCTTGAGAGAGTATGCTGAGAGGATGCTGCATTGGTTTTATCAACTGTGCACCTGTATCAACTTTGTGACGGCCATTTAAGGCTGTTCATGAGTGCCGGTGGAAAGTTGTTTATGGCATTGGACATGACAATGACATTAATACATGCTAATAGCTAAATAGTTAAATAGCGAGATAACCAGTGAAATACTGGCACGCATGCATGTGATGCACACACCATGACATTTCCAGAATTTTCATTGCTGACCAAATATTTGCTATAACTGGGCAAATAACTCACTAACTAGCAATGAATATCAACAAAAGTGCAAAGGCTCACTTTTATCTCTAAAACACAGCTCGAGACTGCATGATTGAAAGACCGCTCATGCCTGTCAATGCAGACCTACAATAATTATACTGCAATGCGCTCTGTAAAAATTGCGAGGACAGTGCTCAACACATCGCAGACAGGGGACACTGATACAATTCTGTTTGGAGTAGGCTAATAGTTTGATATTGTGATTTTTTTAAATTACTTTTCCATTTGGACAACTTAAATCTATAATCTGCTTGTCCGACATACTTGCCCCAGGCAAACGGACAAGCGTTAACGTCAATCCCAGCGTTAGTACATTAGAAATATAAAAATAAGTGTACATATAGTCACGTGTGGCTCAGTTGGTAGAGCATGGCGCTTGTCACGTCAGGATTGTGAGTTTGATTCCCACGGGGGACCAGTATGAAAATGTAGGCAATCTGTAAATTGCTCTGGATAAGAGTGTCTGATTAGATGTAAATAAAATATGTTTACCATGTACAAGTATTTTGCAACTAAAAGAGTGATCCAAAGATAATTAAAGTGCACTTTTAGTGTAAATGGGATATGCTACTGACATTATTAACACACTTCTGATGCAAAATAAATCCAATATAGCCTAATCTTCATGACTAATGTTCAAATTTAGACGTCAAACAGTATCAAGGTTCTGGTCTAATGTTTCTAAAGATGTTAGGCATAATCGTGTTCATGGAGCCCTCAACTAGCCTTACACCTCACAGATTCGGGTGGTTTTACTATTGGTGTAACCAAAAATGTTGGTTCCATACTACTTGACAATAGCTTTCAGTGTCAGTAAAAGTATATTTTAAGTGTGTATAGAGTACATTTCAAATGATGTCTTACAAGTACACTTACAGTAGTATACTTTAAGTGGGGTGATTTTAGTACCTAGAAGTACACTTAGGTGACTTTTAATAGTACGATAACACAACTTCTATACAACTTTAATGTGTTTAGTACAACAACACTTACCAATCTCCTTGCCCAGTCCAGAGTAGCGTAGTGACCCAGCCGATGATACCACTGCACAGCTCTTGTAGGGTCCAAGGTCAGAGGTTATGGGTTGTAGGGGCAGCTGGTACGCCCAGGGCAGAGAGGAGAAGGGCTCGAGGTCAGGGGTCAGGGTCGCAACGTCTACCTTGTACTTCAGCTGGCACAGCAACTCTGAGCCGCTCACTTTAGGACGAGTGGCCACTCCCCCAGGACCAGAGAACTCCACACCATACTTATTCATCGCCTGAGAGAGAGAGAGAGAGAGATATTATGGTGAGAGGGAATGGTAATGTCGATGGAGAAGAAGATGGGGGAGATGGAGAAGAAGAGAGGCAGTTGGAAAAAGGGACGGAAAGAGGGACAAAAGAGAAAAGATAACTTTGGACAAAAAATATGAAGTAAATCCAGTTTTCTGTTTCCATCTTTCTCTGTAAGTTGTGGAAACGTATGTTTTTGGTTTCACATTGGTTGTGGGAACAAAGCCCTATGTTTCCTGACGTTCCGAGAACAGAAGTGAAAAGGTTGCCTGTTCTAGGAACGTTTATTCATAGTTTAGAGGGTTAGTTTTATTCTGCATCCTTCAAAGTTTTTCTGGGAGGATTTATTAACGCTCTGAAAATTAAAATTCTAGGTTATTTGGAGATTTTTGAATAACTTTACTGAATGTTTCAAGACTTTTAACAACACTGCTTGTTTATTTCTGTTGACTTTTTTTTACACAGTCATTCATCATGCAAAAACATGTATTTTTTATTGTAACACGGCATTCAAACCTTTACTATTATGTTCCCTATCCATGGAGTTAGTCCACTGCGCCACCAGGACGGAGCTAGCATGCCCTCTTTCATTCACAGATACAACATTTTTCTTTTTAGTCTATTCAAACAGAGCCCATTTCAAAAGGAAACAAGCACTCATTAATATCAGGTGTGGCCAATTAGTGGGTGCGGCCAACACACCTGAACACACTTAACAAGTTAAAGGATATATTTTCTTTTTGATGATGATAAGAACGGAATCTAAATGTTTTTAAATAACATTCTTAGAACGTTTTTTGTACGTTACAAAAGTTTTCTTATGGTTTTTATGTAACGTTTTCTTAGCGTTCTCGGAGCAGTTTGATTTACGTGACTTTCAAACTGCAATCGACAGTTGAAACAATAACAAATTGTACTTGATAGAGTCCAAGATGGTGTAGCAGTGCAGATGTGTTTTGTTCATCCTCTCGTGTACTTTTGTATTTTCGTCCTTTTTTGTATATATTTCAATCTCTTATACCTTCCCGTAACCTGCCTCACCCGATGTGATACGGAACCGCTATTATTTTAAATTTTTTAGACCTTATAACCAGAAGCTAACCAGCTAATTAGCTACAAGCTATTTAGTCATTGTTAGCCACTGCTAGCGGTCTTTACCTTCTGCACAGATACCAGCCCTTTTTTTAGCCTGGATAATACTCGCCAGCCTACCAGACTGTTTCTCCACTACAACGCCGGATTCCTGCCGTAAACCCTGGACCATTACTCCTGATCTTCACAGCTAGCTAGCTGCCACCGAGTGACCCAGTACCAAAGCTATCGCTGAGCCAGGACAGGCCCACCGCCCTAGTTATCATTGTTTAAGTTTACAATGGAGCCTCTAGTTCCACTCATCATACCTCTTATACCTCCTTTGTCCCACCTCCCACACATGCGGTGAACTCACCCATTATAACCAGCATGTCCAGAGATGCAACCTCTCTTATCATCCCTCAGTGCCTGAGCTTACATCCGCTGTACGGCACCCCACCATACCCCTGTCTGCACATAATGCCTGAATCTATTTTAACATGCCCAGAAATCTTCTCCTTTTATTCTTTGTCCCCAACGCTCTAGAAGACCAGTTTTGATAGCCTTTAGCCGTACCATTATCCTACTCCTCCTCTGTTCCTCAGGTGATGTGGAGGTAAACCCAGGCCCTGCGTGTCCCCAGGCACCCTCATTTGTTGACTTCTGTGATCAAAAAAGTATTGGTTTCATGCACGTTAACATCAGAAGCCTCCTCCCTAAGTTTGTTTTACTCACTTACTCCGCCAACCCTGATGTCCTTGCTGTGTCTGAATCCTGGCTTAGGAAGGCCACCAAAAATGTGGAGATTTCCATACCCAACTACAACATTTTCCATCAAGATAGAACTGCCAAAGAGGGAGGAGTTGCAATCTACTGCAGAGCCTGCAAAGTTCTGTCATACTTTCCAGGTCTATACCCAAACAAAAAATGTATCTCTTCAGAAATAAGTCTCTCACTGTTGCTGCCTGTTATCGACCCCCCTCCACTCCCAGCTGTGCAATGGACACCATATCTGACTTGATCGCCCCCATCTAGCTTCAGAGTTCGATCTGTTAGGTGACCTAAACTGGGATATGCTTAACACCACGGATGTCCTACAATCGAAACTAGATGCCCTCAATCTCACACAAATCAACAAAGAACCCACCAGGTACAACCCTAAATCCGAAAACATGGGCACCCTCATAGACATTATCCTGCCCTCCAAATACACCTCTGTGGTTTTCAATCAGGATCTCAGCGATCACTGCCTCATTGCCTGTATACGCTATGGGTCCGCGGTCAAACAACCACCCCTCATCACTGTCAAATGCTCCCTAAAAAACGTATGCGAGCAGGCCTTTCTAATCGACCTTGCCCGGGTATCCTGGAAGGATATTGACCTCATCCCGTCAGTCGAGGATGCCTGGTCGTTCTTTAAAAGTAATTTCCTCCCCATCTTAGATAAGCATGGCCCTTTCAAAAAATGCAGAACTAAGAACAGATATAGCCCGTGGTTCACTCCAGACCTGAATGCCCTTGACCAGCACAAAAACATCCTGTGGCGTATTGCCATAGCATCGAATAGTCCCCTGGATATACAACTGTTCAGGGAAGTCAGGAATCAATACACTCAGTCAGTCGCGAAAGCAAGAGCTAGATTTTTCAAGCAGAAATTTGCATACTGTAGCTCTAACTCCAAAAAGGTTTGGGACACTTTAGTCCATGGAGAACAAGAGCGCTAGGTAACACGGTCACCACCGATAAATCCATGATAATTGACAACAAGCATTTCTCTACAACTGACTATGCCTTCCTCCTGGATACTCCAACCCCAGCCAAAAGCCCCCCCCCCCACCCCCCACAGCTACTCGCCTGAGCCTCCTTCTCCTTCACCAAAATCCAGATAGGAGATGTTCTGAAAGAGCTGCAAAACCTGGACCCGTACAAATCAGCTGGGCTAGACAATCTGGACCTTCTCTTTCTAAAACTATCCGCCGCCAATGTTGCAACCCCTACTACCAGCCTGTTCAACCTCTCTCATATCGTCAGAGATCCCTAAAGATTGAAAGCTGCCGCGGTTATCCCCCTCTTCAAAGACCCAAACTGCTATAGACCTATTTCTATCCTGCCCTGCCTCTCTAAATCTTCGAAAGCCAAGTTAATAAATAGATCACTGACCCTTTCGAATCCCACCTGTGCAGTCCGGTGTCCGAGCCGGTCACGGGTGCACCTCAGCCACGCTCAAGGTACTAAATGACATCATAACCGCCATCAATAAAAGACAGAACTGTGCAGCCATCTTCATCGACCTGGCCAAGGCTTTCGACTCTGTCAATCACAGATTTCTTATCGGAAGACTCAATAGCCTTGGTTTCTCTAATGACTGCCTCGCCTGGGTCACCAACTACTTTGCAGACAGAGTTCAGCGTGTCAAATCAGAGGGCCTGTTGTCCTATGGGGGTACCACAGGGTTAAATTCTCAGGCCGACTCCTTTCTCTGTATACAGTGGGGAGAACAAGTATTTGATACACTGCCGATTTTGCAGGTTTTCCTACTTACAATGCATGTAGAGGTCTGTACTTTTTATCATAGGTACACTTCAACTGTGAGAGACGGAATCTAAAACAAAAATCCAGAAAATCACATTGTATGATTTTTAAGTAATTAATTTGCATTTTATGATGGCTTCCAATACTCTACTCAGCAAACTGGATGCAGTCTATCACAGTGCCATCTGTTTTGTTACCAAATCACCTTATACCACCCACCACTGCGACCTGTATGCTCTCGTCGGCTGGCCCTTGCTACACATTCGTCGCCAGACCCACTGGCTCCAGGTCATCTATAAGTCTATGCTAGGTAAAGCTCCGCCTTATCTCAGTTCACTAGTCATGATAACATCATCCCCAAATCATCACTGATCATCCCCAAAGCCAACACCTCATTTGGCCGCCTTTCCTTCCAGTTTTCTGCTGCCAGTGATGGGAACGAATTGCAAAAATCGCTGATGCTGGAGACTTATATTTCCCTCATCAACTTTAAACATCAGCTATCTGAGCAGCTAACCGATCGCTGCAGCTGAACATAGTCCATTTGTAAATAGCCCACCCAATCTACAGTGCCTTGCGAAAGTATTTGGCCCCCTTGAACTTTGCGACCTTTTGCCACATTTCAGGCTTCAAACATAAAGATATAAAACTGTATTTTTTTGTGAAGAATCAACAACAAGTGGGACACAATCATGAAGTGGAACGACATTTATTGGATATTTCAAACTTTTTTAACAAATCAAAAACTGAAAAATTGGGCGTGCAAAATTATTCAGCCCCTTTACTTTAAGTGCAGCAAACTCTCTCCAGAAGTTCAGTGAGGATCTCTGAATGATCCAATGTTGACCTAAATGACTAATGATGATAAAAGTCTCCGTATAAATGCACCTGCACTGTGATAGTCTCAGAGGTCCGTTAAAAGCGCAGAGAGCATCATGAAGAACAAGAAACACACCAGGCAGGTCCGAGATACTGTTGTGAAGAAGTTTAAAGCCAGATTTGGATACAAAAAGATTTCTCAAGCTTTAAACATCCCAAGGAGCACTGTGCAACCGATAATATTGAAATGGAAGGAGTATCAGACCACTGCAAATCTACCAAGACCTGGCCGTCCCTCTAAACTGTCAGCTCATACAAGGAGAAGACTGATCAGAGATGCAGCCAAGAGGCCCATGATCACTCTGGATGAACTGCAGAGATCTACAGCTGAGGTGGGAGACTCTGTCCATAGGACAACAATCAGTCGTATATTGCACAAATCTGACCTTTATGCAAGAGTGGCAAGAAGAAAGCCATTTCTTAAAGATATCCATAAAAAGTGTCGTTTAAAGTTTGCCACAAGCCACCTGGGAGACACACCAAACATGTGGAAGAAGGTGCTCTGGTCAGATGAAACCAAAATTGAACTTTTTGGCAACAATGCAAAACGTTATGTTTGGCGTAAAAGCAACACAGCTCATCACCCTAAACGCACCATCCCCACTGTCAAACATGGTTTGGGCCTACTTTTCTTTAGCAGGGACAGGGAAGATGGTTAAAATTGATGGGAAGATGGATGGAGCCAAATACAGGACCATTCTGGAAGAAAACCTGATGGAGTCTGCAAAAGACCTGAGACTGGGACGGAGATTTGTCTTCCAACAAGACAATGATCCAAAACATAAAGCAAAATCTACAATGGAATTGTTCAAAAATAAACATATCCATGTGTTAGAATGGCCAAGTCAAAGTCCAGACCTGAAGCCAATCGAGAATCTGTGGAAAGAACTGAAAACCGCTGTTCACAAATGCTCTCCATCCAACCTCACTGAGCTCGAGCTGTTTTGCAAGGAGGAATGGGAAAAAATTTCAGTCTCTCGATGTGCAAAACTGATAGAGACATACCCCAAGCGACTTACAGCTGTAATCGCAGCAAAAGGTGGCGCTACAAAGTATTAACTTAAGGGGGCTGAATAATTTTGCACGCCCAATTTTTCAGTTTTTGATTTGTTAAAAGAGTTGGAAATAGCCAATAAATGTCGTTCCACTTCATGATTGTGTCCCACTTGTTGTTGATTCTTCACAAAAAATACAGTTTTATATCTTTATGTTTGAAGCCTGAAATGTGGCAAAATGTCTCAAAGTTCAAGGGGGCCGACTACTTTCGCAAGGCACTGTACCTACCTCCTCCCCATACTGTTTTAATTTACTGTTCTGCTCTTTTGCACACCAGTATCTCTACTTGCACATCATCATCTGCTCATTTATCACTCCAGTGTTAATCTGCTAAATAGTAATTCTTCGCTACTATGGTACCTCATGCCTTTTGCACACACTGCATATAGACTTTATTTTTTTTTCTACTGTGTCATTGACCTGTTTATTGTGATATTGGCTTGTTTATTGTTTATTCCCATGTGTAACTCTGTGTTGTTGTCTGTGTCACATTGCTTTCCTTTATCTTGGCCAGGTCGCAGTTGTAAATGAGAACTTGTTCTCAACGAGCCTACCTGGTTAAATAAAGGTGAAATTTAAAATAAATAACAAACTTCCCGCCACTGTTTCTCTAAAAAACTTTTAAAAACTCTTAAAATGGAACTATCAAATTCATAGACAAGAGCTATCCATGACCAAGGACTGACTATCCAAGATACAGTGGTTCCTCAATTACATGTTTTGAAATTATGCCTCAGGACTTTGTGGTTTTGTACATTACCCTGCGTCACTGCTTCATTGCTCCATAACACCACAAGGGGGAGTTAGAGCACTGATTGTGCATTTGGGTCCGAAGGCACTAAATGTGTCTCTACCTGACAATGAATTGGGCGATATAAACCAAATAGAAAGTGATAATTGTTCACTACTTCAAAATGTAATTTTATTGAACTGAATGATGAGGATGAAGGTGATTGAATATAGAACAATAGTGTAAGAATTGCTATTCCTCTGTTCTGCACACACACCCGAAAAAAAACACTTGTTTCTACTTGGTCAGAAGGAGCTGTAACTGGACTGTAGCATATTACTTACTAAAACTTGTTGTTACACTAAGGTTCTTATTCTAAGAAAAATGAAAATGTTCCATTATATTCCATGATATACAGTATGTGTTGACTGAATATAAGCAGCAAGTGGTGTCTGCAAAATGATCAAGTTGATGGCGCAGGCATATAGCCTCGGCACCTACATGAAGCTGAGTGACTCACTCATTCATGGCTTTGGATCAAGATAAGTACCAACATTCTTCCTGATTGTCTGGCAGTGAAAAATAGAAAATAGAAGTGATTATAAAAGTCACGACTGTACAATTGATCACTAGTTTTGGTCTCAAATAAGCACGGTCTGTGAAGAGCGATTAACTAAAATAAGCGCAGAGTCAGGCGGAGAGCGACCTGTTTAAATCATTTGAGAAACAAATATTCAATTTTAGTTGGAATGGCAAGCCAGACTAAATTAAAAGGGCATATTGTCTTCTTCTACACCTGCATTGCTTCTTCTACACCCTAACCCTTTCTATGGTGCTATCCGTTCCACGGTTAGGACTGTAACCACCGGAGGACTTGAAAATGAGCCGGAGCTGAGAGGATCACCAAAACTAAAGGTATTTTGGTTTCAGTGCATTTTCTTTAAAAAAAACGTGAATGTGTTTTTGCATAGCATTCACTCCTTAAAGCGAGTGTGTGGAGTTGGCTCCTGTCTGAAACCTGGTTCCGCCAACCACCCCGTTGCTCCCCACCAAAACAAATTTGGGGGCTGCCTCTCGTGCTTGTGTCGTGGTTGCGAACCCCGGAGTCGTCGTTGATCCTCCTTCGCTGCTTCCGTCTGCTTCCATGGCAGGCCTTCGTATCTCTCCAAGACTTCCTCCCAAGTCCAGGATATTCTCTCCTCAACCTCCTCTAAAGACCAGGATGCCATCTCCTCCCGGGCATGCTGCTTGGTCCAGTCGTGGTGGGATCTTCTGTCACGATCGTTATAAGGAGTGGACCAAGATGCAGCGTGGTGTGTTTCCATCCTCTTTGTTTTAGGAAGAGAAACTCAAAGACAAAAACAATAAAGCGTAAAACGAAACGTGAAGCTCAAAGTAGTGCTCGCAGGCAACTATACCAAGACAAGATCCCACAAAGCACAATGGGGAAATGGCTACCTAAATATGATCCCTAATCAGAGACAACGAAAAACAGCTGCCTCTGATTGGGAACCATACCAGGCCAACATAGATATATCATTTACCTAGATAACCCACCCTAGTTACTGTCACTCCCCAACCAACACAGAGAATAAACAGCTCTATATGGTCAGGATGTGACAATTATCAACTATTTCAGAACCGTTTTGCGCTACTTTTAGACAAGCAAGACTAATTAATTAACATACTTATTTATTTTTTTATTTTGGGGGGGGTTTTAGCCCTTTTTTTCCCCAATTTCTTGGTATCCAAATGTTTTAGTAGTTACTATCTTGTCTCATCGCTACAACTCCCGTACGGGCTCGGGAGAGACAAAGGTTGAAAGTCATGCGTCCTCCGATACACAACCCAACCAAGCCGCACTGCTTCTTAACAAAGCGCGCATCCAACCCGGAAGCCATCTGCACCAATGTGTCGGAGGAAACACCGTGCACCTGGCAACCTTGGTTAGCGCGCACTGCGCCCAGCCCGCCACAGGAGTCGCTGGAGCGCGATGAGACAAGGATATCCCTACCGGCGAAACCCTCCCTAACCCGGATGATGCTAGGCCAAATGTGCGTCACCCCACAGACCTCCTGGTCGCGGACGGTTGCGACAGAGCCTGGGCACGAACCCAGAGTCTCTGGTGGCGCAGCTGGCGCTGCAGTACAGCGCTCTTAACCACTGCGCCACCCGGGAGGCCCTCTTAATGGTCCTTCTGTAGCTCAGTTGGTAGAGCATGGCGCTTGTAACGCCAGGGTAGTGGGTTCAATCCCCGGGACCACCCATACGTAGAATGTATGCACACATGACTGTAAGTCGCTTTGGATAAAAGCGTCTGCTAAATGGCATATATTATTATTATTTATTATATTAATAAACATACATTTAAAAAAAAATTGTATTAACCTTGCATTTTAATTGTATAAAAGCCCCTTAGATATTAATTTAGAATCATCCAAATTTTTATTGGGTATACTACTGTACAAGGACGTTTTATGAATCTGCCAGTATTTTCCTTCAGAGATTCCGGGGAATGTGTATGTAGAGGGTAACTTTCTTCACCAGTGGGGGCTGTACAGTGGGGGCTGTACAGTTGTGTGATTAGCCTACCAGTTGGTGTAAATGTAATGTTAAATTCCTCTCAAGCGAATTTTCTCTTCACTATCACAATATTAAAAACTTTCAAACGCATTCATGAATTAAATCGCTTTAGCCGACATGTTGTGGTTCATCTGATGAAGGATTGACTCGATCTATAAGCCAAGGACGATAGTAAAACGGGCAATAAGATACACTACAAGAATGGGAACGCGTGTATAACCGTAGAAAACGGTTGCAGGTAGGAGGGCCATCTAACAAGTGCAGAACGGAAGGCCATCAAGCAAAACAGACCAATGAAGCATGGGGTAAAAGGCGGGAGTATCTATGCCTCTCTGAGGACTGGGTAGGGTAGGGGGCCCACGCGCTCCACTTCCGTTGGCGCTGGGTTCTGGGCCGGGAGGGTCGGAAGGGTGGCACGAGCTCGGATCCCTGTATCTCCATGTTGCCTGGGTTGCGCAGACCGGCTCCACCCCCCCCCCTTTCCCCGCCACATGGCGCATCCCCAATATCAAGGTCCACATGGCCCTATTTATATAATGAATATGATTAAATATTAAAGCATTAGACCTCTCACTAAAGGCTTCAATCATACAAAAGTTATACTTATATCCAAACTGGTTTGGAGATTAGAAGAGTACATGGCCATAAATGATCATTTTTCAGATCATTTTTCAAGCTGTTCAAACATTCATAGATAACCAGCATGGTCAAATAATATAAAGAGTGGTTATAGAGGCTGCAATAGGTCAGCACCTTAGGAGTAAATGCCAGTTGGCTTTTCATAGCCGACCATTCAGAGGTCAAGACAGCAAGAGCGTATGTGTGTGAGAGAGGGAGGATCGAAACACACACAGTAACACGTGCAATAAAGCAATACGAATGTCAGTTTAATATGCAGTGCAGACCACCTCTTATTACCCTTCTCAGAGTTTTAAGAATTGAGTGTGTTCAATTATTTGTGAGATTGTGACATTTAAAGCATATTGAAGTTAGAAGCAATAGGATTTGAAACAATAGTCTACCCACCGTGGTCAACTATTTCAGCACTGTTTCGCGCTCCTCTGAGACAAGCATTGGGGACTGGTTTTAATAAGTCAATGAGATTTTTATTTTCACTGAATCTCCGTTTGGGTATTGGTTAGACTACAGTAGCCTACTCCCAACTGTCATGTTGTACAGGGCCATATTTTCCTGACGGAAACAGCCAATATTGAAGGCTATCAAATGCTTCTCAGAGATGCCCTCAAACTAGCACTAACTAGCATTAATGGTAACAATGGCTGACAATTAAATAACGTGCCATAGAAATCTGCGGCAGCCCCCAAGGTGTGCTGCAGTACAACACAACTTTTACAGGAAGAACCACTGTACCAACATTACAATTTTAACCATGTTTTGAGGCTATACAGTGTGTGTTTACATTTACTTTATTTACAAACATTGGAGTAAAACAAGCTTATATTTGGTGTTCTGATGGGGTACGACAGTTGAACTACGCTCATGAGGCATTTATAAATTAGAATCTTCAAAACTCAATTGGCCAAAAATGTTCAAAAATGTATGTAGCTACTGCAGATTGCCTCTTTAAAAAGAAGCATGGTGAAACCTGTACGAAACGTTATGCTGAAGTACTGAAATTCCCACAGAAGAGTGTTTTTTATTTTAAAAAATTGAACAATTTGAGAATATGACTTTAAAGCAGAGGTGTCAAACTCATTCCACCGAGGGACGAGTGTGGGTTTTTGTTTTTTCCTTTGAATTAAGACCTAGACAACCAGGGGAGGGGAGTTCCTTACTAATTAGTGAACTTAATTCATCAATCAAGTACAGGGGTGGAGCGAAAACCCGCAGACAGTCGGCCCTTCCTGGAATGAGTTTGAACCCTGCGTTTTTACTCACCAAAGTAACAACTCAGTGTGGTCAAACTTAGCTGCAGTGACTACTTCTAGCTAGCATGAGGACAAAAATTACCGTTTTAAACAAGCCTGATGGTAGAGTCGGTATCTCCTGGCAGCTCTGACTTCTCCTGCATCACCGGCAGACTTGCTTGTGGATCAAAAGAAAAGTGGAAAATCTACCTGCTCTAATTGCTTAGTACCTCACCTGTTCTTAGTTGTTTTTCGTCCTCCAATTTGTTTGCTCAACTTTTCATCCTGTTCTCTTTTGAAGTAGGCTACCAGCGTTTTCCAACCCTGGCTTAGTACTAGCGCGGTACAGTAGTTGACTGACTGTGCTGCTGTGATCATTTCCATCTGCTGGAGCCTTCTTCCGATCACTCTCTTATTGTTCACTCTTCCCCTCGTCTCCTGTACCCAATGCCACCTCTGGATTATTGCCTCTGGAATCTATCGACTTTGGATTTACCTCACTATATCGCTATTGGATTAGCTGACTCTCCCTCGTCCGTTGGAATATCCTCTCCCTCTGAAGTGCCCCTTCTTGGCCCTTCTTTGGTAGCTAACTTAGCCGTCAACCGGTAAGTCTCTGCTCTCTCTACTTTATATCTGCTGGCATTTTTTTGTCTTCTGTGGTTCCTGCCCCTGTAGACTAGTTGGTGTTATTCTCTGGCTTACTACTTAGCTATATCACAAAAGTGAGTACACCCCTCACATTTTTGTAAACATTTGAGTATATCTTTTCATGTGACAACACTTGTATAACAGTGTAAATTTGCTGTCCCCTCAAAATAACTCAAACATAGCTAGCTAGCTACATAGCCGTCTGTGTATCAAAGATAATTGTGTAGTCTAGAGCGATTTTCTAGGTTAGCTAGCCAGCTATTGTCGTTCTTTTAACGCAACGTAACGTAATCAACACTGCTAGCTAGCCAGCTAGCCCCGAATAGCAGCACTGTAGAAACTATTACACTCAACGGAACGACTTGATTAGTGTAGTGTCAACAACGCAGCCACTGCCAGCTAGCCTACAAAGTCAACAACGCAGCCACTGCCAGCTAGCCTACTTCAGCAGTACTGTATCATTTTAATCATTTTAGTCAATAAGATTCTTGCTACGTAAGCTTAACTTTCTGAACATTCGAGACGTGTAGTCCACTTGTCATTCCAATCTCCTTATATTAGCGTAGCCTCTTCTGTAGCCTGTCAACTATGTGTCTGTCTATCCCTGTTCTCTCCTCTCTGCACAGACCATACAAACGCTCCACACCGCGTGGCCGCGGCCACCCTAATCTGGTGGTCCCAGGATGCACGACCCACGTGGAGTTCCAGGTCTCTGGTAGCCTCTGGAACTGCCGATCTGCGGCCAACAAGGCAGAGTTCATCTCAGCCTATGCCTCCCTCCAGTCCCTCGACTTCTTGGCACTGACGGAAACATGGATCACCACAGATAACACTGCTACTCCTACTGCTCTCTCTTCGTCCGCCCACGTGTTCTCGCACACCCCGAGAGCTTCTGGTCAGCGGGGTGGTGGCACCGGGATCCTCATCTCTCCCAAGTGGTCATTCTCTCTTTCTCCCCTTACCCATCTGTCTATCGCCTCCTTTGAATTTCATGCTGTCACAGTTACCAGCCCTTTCAAGCTTAACATCCTTATCATTTATCGCCCTCCAGGTCCCCTTGGAGAGTTCATCAATGAGCTTGATGCCTTGATAAGCTCCTTTCCTGAGGACGGCTCACCTCTCACAGTTCTGGGCGACTTTAACCTCCCCACGTCTACCTTTGACTCATTCCTCTCTGCCTCCTTCTTTCCACTCCTCTCCTCTTTTGACCTCACCCTCTCACCTTCCCCCTACTCACAAGGCAGGCAATACGCTCGACCTCATCTTTACTAGGTGCTGTTCTTCCACTAACCTCATTGCAACTTCCCTCCAAGTCTCCGACCACTACCTTGTATCCTTTTCCCTCTCGCTCTCATCCAACACTTCCCACACTGCCCCTACTCGGATGGTATCGCGCCGTCCCAACCTTCGCTCTCTCTCCCCCGCTACTCTCTCCTCTTCCATCCTATCATCTCTTCCCTCTGCTCAAACCTTCTCCAACCTATCTCCTGATTCTGCCTCCTCAACCCTCCTCTCCTCCCTTTCTGCATCCTTTGACTCTCTATGTCCCCTATCCTCCAGGCCGGCTCGGTCCTCCCCTCCCGCTCCGTGGCTCGACGACTCATTGCGAGCTCACAGAACAGGGCTCCGGGCAGCCGAGCGGAAATGGAGGAAAACTTCGCCTCCCTGCGGACCTGGCATCCTTTCACTCCCTCCTCTCTACATTTTCCTCCTCTGTCTCTGCTGCTAAAGCCACTTTCTACCACTCTAAATTCCAAGCATCTGCCTCTAACCCTAGGAAGCTCTTTGCCACCTTCTCCTCCCTCCTGAATCCTCCTCCCCCTCCCCCTCCTCCCTCTCTGCAGATGACTTCGTCAACCATTTTGAAAAGAAGGTCGACGACATCCGATCCTCGTTTGCTAAGTCAAACGACACCGCTGGTTCTGCTCACACTGCCCTACCCTGTGCTCTGACCTCTTTCTCCCCTCTCTCTCCAGATGAAATCTCGCGTCTTGTGACGGCCGGCCGCCCAACAACCTGCCCGCTTGACCCTATCCCCTCCTCTCTTCTCCAGACCATTTCCGGAGACCTTCTCCCTTACCTCACCTCGCTCATCAACTCATCCCTGACCGCTGGCTACGTCCCTTCCGTCTTCAAGAGAGCGAGAGTTGCACCCCTTCTGAAAAAACCTACACTCGATCCTTCCGATGTCATCAACTACAGACCAGTATCCCTTCTTTCTTTTCTCTCCAAAACTCTTGAACGTGCCGTCCTTGGCCAGCTCTCCCGCTATCTCTCTCAGAATGACCTTCTTGATCCAAATCAGTCAGGTTTCAAGACTAGTCATTCAACTGAGACTGCTCTTCTCTGTATCACGGAGGCGCTCCGCACTGCTAAAGCTAACTCTCTCTCCTCTGCTCTCATCCTTCTAGACCTATCGGCTGCCTTCGATACTGTGAACCATCAGATCCTCCTCTCCACCCTCTCCGAGTTGGGCAGGTGGCATGGCGAGAATCTGTCTCCTCACCACGCGCTCTCACCACTGGTGTCCCCCAGGGCTCGGTTCTAGGCCCTCTCCTATTCTCGCTATACACCAAGTCACTTGGCTCTGTCATAACCTCACATGGTCTCTCCTATCATTGCTATGCAGACGACACACAATTAATCTTCTCCTTTCCCCCTTCTGATGACCAGGTGGCGAATCGCATCTCTGCATGTCTGGCAGACATATCAGTGTGGATGACGGATCACCACCTCAAGCTGAACCTCGGCAAGACGGAGCTGCTCTTCCTCCCGGGGAAGGACTGCCCGTTCCATGGTTGACAACTCCATTGTGTCCTCCTCCCAGAGCGCTAAGAACCTTGGCGTGATCCTGGACAACACCCTGTCGTTCTCAACTAACATCAAGGCGGTGGCCCGTTCCTGTAGGTTCATGCTCTACAACATCCGCAGAGTACGACCCTGCCTCACACAGGAAGCGGCGCAGGTCCTAATCCAGGCACTTGTCATCTCCCGTCTGGATTACTGCAACTCGCTGTTGGCTGGGCAGACCACCATAGTCCCTGGGCTTCCTGCCTGTGCCATTAAACCCCTACAACTCATCCAGAACGCCGCAGCCCGTCTGGTGTTCAACCTTCCCAAGTTCTCTCACGTCACCCCGCTCCTCCGCTCTCTCCACTGGCTTCCAGTTGAAGCTCGCATCCGCTACAAGACCATGGTGCTTGCCTACGGAGCTGTGAGGGGAACGGCACCTCAGTACCTCCAGGCTCTGATCAGGCCCTACACCCAAACAAGGGCACTGCGTTCATCCACCTCTGGCCTGCTCGCCTCCCACCCACTGAGGAAGTACAGTTCCCGCTCAGCCCAGTCAAAACTGTTCGCTGCTCTGGCCCCCAATGGTGGAACAAACTCCCCCACGACGCCAGGACAGCGGAGTCAATCACCACCTTCCGGAGACACCTGAAACCCCACCTCTTTAAGGAATACCTAGGATAGGATAAAGTAATCCTTCTCACCCCCCTTAAAAGATTTAGATGCACTATTGTAAAGTGGCTGTTCCACTGGATGTCATAAGGTGAATGCACCAATTTGTAAGTCGCTCTGGATAAGAGCGTCTGCTAAATGACTTAAATGTAAATGTAAATGTAAACACACAGCCATTAATGTCCATAACGCTAGCAACAAAAGTGAGTACACCCCTAAGTGAAAATGTCCAAATTGGGCCCAAAGTGTCAATATTTTGTGTGGCCACCATTATTTTCCAGCACTGCCTTAACCCTCTTGGGCATGGAGTTCACCAGAGCTTCACAGGTTGCCACTGGAGTCCTCTTCCACTCCTCCATGACGACATCATGGAGCTGGTGGATGTTTAGAGACCTTGCACTCCTCCACCTTCCGTTTGAGGTTGCTCCACAGATGCTCAATAGGGTTTAGGTCTGGAGACATGCTTGGCCAGTCCATTACCTTTACCCTCAGCTTCTTTTGCAAGGCAGTGGTCATCTTGGAGGTGTGTTTGGGGTCGTTATCATGTTGGAATACTGCCCTGCGGCCCAGTCTCCAAAGGGAGGGATCATGCTCTGCTTCAGTATGTCTCAGTACGTTGGCATTCATGGTTCCCTCAATGAACTGTAGCTCCCCAGTGCCGGCAGCACTCATGCAGCCCCAGACCATGACACTCCCAACACCATGCTTGACTGTAGGCAAGACACACTTGTCTTTGTACTCCTCACCTGGTTGCCGCCACACACGCTTGACACCATCTGAACCAAATACGTTTATCTTGGTCTCATCAGACCACAGGACATGGTTCCAGTAATCCATGTCCTTAGTCTGCTTGTCTTCAGCAAACTGTTTGCGGGCTTTCTTGTGCATCATCTTTAGAAGAGTGTTGAATGTTGAACTTCCAGTGACCAGTCAGTATGAGGGAGTGTGAGAGCGATGACACCAAATTTAACACACCTGCTCCCCATTTAGACCTGAGACCTTGTAACACTAACGAGTCACATGACACCGGGAATGGAAAATGGCTAATTGGGCCCAATTTGGACATTTTCACTTAGGGGTGTACCGTAATTTCCGGACTATAAGCCGCTACTTTATTCCCACGCTTTGAACCTCGCGGTTTATACAATGACGCGGCTAATTTATGGATTTTTCCCGCTTTCACAAGATTCATGCCGCCAAAAAACTGAGCACCGTCACATAATGTGACGTAAATCGAGCGCGCTCAAACTTCCCATCATTCTGATTACGGTAGTAATTTTGTCACCCTCATCATGGCAAAGACACGGAGAAATGCATATGATGCAGCTTTCAAGTTGAAGGCGATCGATCTGGCTGTTGGAAAAGGAAATAGAGATGCTGCACGGGAGCTTGGCCTTAATGAGTCGATGATAAGACGTTGGAAAGAGCAGCGTGAGGAACTGACTCAAAAACAACAAAAGCTTTCAGAGGGAAGAAAAGCAGATGGCCCAAAGTATTTGCAGCCACTCGACATCAGTGTAAATTGTGCATTTAAGGTGGCGCTCCGTGTTCAGTGGGAGGCTTGGATGACAAGTGGGGAGAAATCCTTCACTAAAACGGGCCGCATGCGAAGAGCAACTTATGGTCAAGTCTGCCAGTGGGTCCTGACAGCGTGGAGCATTGTCAAAAAATTCACTATCATCAACGGGTTTCGAAAGGCTGGACTGCTGCGTGTTGAAGGGGCAGCATGAGCTCAGCAGGGAATTTGCCTCCGGATGAAAGTGACGAGAGCGACAATGAAAACGATCCAACATCGGATGAAGCAATTCTGAGGCTATTCAACTCCGACACCGAAGGAGATGACTTCAGTGGTTTCATTGCACAGGAGGAGGAAGATAGTGACCAATGACTTTCTTGGTAGGCTACTGTTTACTGCTATTTTTTTAATTTTTTGTTACAAGCCGTGTTTCGTTAAAGCCTATTTATTTTTGTTACAAGCCGTGTTTCGTTAAAGCCTATTTATTTTTGTTACAAGACATGTTTCGTTTAAAGGCTGTGTAAAGTTCATTTGTTTCAATGTACCGGTAGGCACCTGCGGCTTATAGACATGTGCGGCTTATTTATGTACAAAATACATATTTTTTATAATTCAGTGGGTGCGGTTTATATTCAGGTGCGCTTAATAGTCCAGAAATTACAGTACTCACTTTTGTTGCCAGCGGTTTAGACATTAATGACTGTGTGTTGAGTTATTTTGAGGGGACAGCAAATTTACACTGTTATACAAGCTGTACACTCACTACTTTACATTGTAGCAAAGTGTCATTTCTTCAGTGTTGTCTCATGAAAAGATATACTCAAATATTTACTAAAATGTGAGGGGTGTACTCAATTTTGTGATATACTGTATGTCAACCCTGGTGGTTGGCTAGCTAGGCTAGTTAGCTGGCTAGGCTATCTAGCAGGCTAAAATAACAAACTTTATCTGGCTTGCTTGTTGGCTAAGATAACTGCATATGCTGGTAACATTATTTGATAACTGGTTAGATTGCATTTCGTTTCTCAAACTTTGGCTGTCAGCTAAGTGTTGTTAGCAACGGGTTGATTTACGCAATCAAGTAACGTTAGCAGGCTGGTAGTGCTAGAATTCGCAGGGTAGTAGGGTTAACATTAGCAGGCTGGTTGGCTAGCAACCTTTGTTTAATTTGAAGTTATTTCTGTTGGAGTTTACATTATAGGGAAAAGGCTGGCTTACAGGCTATTTTTGCGGAGCGTCCTCTGCAAAAACATTTTCCAGCATGACATTGACATTCCTTCAGAATTCTGATCGGTTTTAAGTTCCTTTTAGGAAATGTTCTGTTAAAGTAATACACGCTATGTGCTAGCTGGACTCTTTCTCTCTTCTCTATCTCCCTCACCTGATAGTTCTGCACCACTTTCCTCAGCCTCTTCCCCAGCATGCTACTGGACATCTCGTCGTCCCAGACCTCCCCCAGAGCTCTGTGAGGACCAAAAAAATCTGCGTCCCCGACTGTTCCACTAAGCTCCCCCCGACGACGGCCCCCAAACAGGGTCTCCATGGCCCGACTGAAGGGGCGCGGCAAGAGCCAGGTGAAGAATCCCGATGACTCTCGCTCTCTCTTGGGGTGTTTGGGGTGTGTCTCCTTAGCTGTGACTTCCTGTGTGTGGTTTGGGGAGGAGAGGACTGGGATTGGACGGTGGGCGTTGCCAGGGATGACGCCGGGGAGCTTCTGGGGGTCGAGGTACATGGGCTTGGCCCCACCTCTCAGCACCTGTGGAAGAAGAAGATTACATTTTATTTATTTTTTTTACCTTTATTTAACCAGGCAAGTCAGTTAAGAACACATTCTTATTTTCAATGACGGCCTGGGAACAGTGGGTTAACTGCCTGTTCAGGGGCAGAACGACAGATTTGTACCTTGTCAGCTCGGGGGTTTGAACTCACAACCTTCCGGTTACTAGTCCAACACTCTAACCACTAGGCTACGCTGCCGAAGAATGGATAGATTCTATTGTATGATACAGTGTGAGGATTCATGAGCCTATGGCTATGAGTATGTCCGATGGGTTTAAAAGTAGTGCACTAAATTGGGAATATGCCATTTCGGACATGCTCATGTTCTGCTGATGATGCTCCGTGACCACTCTAGACAGACAAACAGACCTTGATGATGGAGTGTGCCCGGGGCTGGGCGCGGGTCCGTGCCCGCACCCCGAAGATAGCATCGGTGACGGGTACGCTGTTCTCGGCGCAGAGGGCATAGAGCATTGCCATGGAGATGCAGAAGAGGCCCATACACAGCGCCCCGCGACGAGCCCGACGACGTAGACGCCACAGCAAGCTGACGCGGTCCATCGCTGCCCCGGGGTACTGGAGAGGCGGTTGGGTGGATGTAGAGGGGGGAGGAAGAGGTGGAGAGGATGCAGGGGGTTCGATGGAGAGAGGGGGAGAGGTAAGAGAGAAAGGGGTGCCGAAGGAGAGGTAGAGAGAAGGGGTGAGAAAGTGAGGAATTGAGGGTTGGAAAGAGAACAGCAAAGAGGTAGGGAGAGAGGAGAGAAGGGGGAGAGGGTGGGGGTTTAGAGTGATAAGATGACAGTATGAGCCTTCCGACGACAAGTTGCTTACTTTCAACATCCCATGGCAATGCAAACAAGACAATACTGTATCACAGGAGGATAACATCAAAAGATCAGACAAGCAGAAATACAACTACAGAATGCTGTATCTACATGGACAAAATGCATATTTTGATGACTCACCCATTTTCACCCACAGTATGCTGTATATTCACACTGTACGGGAAAACACATTTGGAACTCTCCGTTTTCATCTACAGTACAAGAGTGGGCCTGCCCTTTCTACACAGTGCTGACAGACATGTTTTCTGTTAAATCCTGTGAGTTAGGTTGATACAGAAAAGAGGGGTGAGAGAGGAAAGAATGGTCAGAATAGAAAGGAGGATAACAATGAGGTGCAGCGATGAAAGAAGTAGAGCCTCGTCACTAAGACTGCCTATAGCCAATCAGGCCAAGCGAAGGATGGACACTGGAGAGGGAGGGAGTGGAGGTAGTAGAGGCTGATCTACAGAGAGATGTGGGTTGAAGGAAGGAGGGAGAGAGAGGGAATGGCCAGTGAGTAAAAGAGAAAGAGCTTGATTCAGACAGACATATGAAAAAAATCTGAGATGAGATGGAATGATGGGGGGAGAGAGTAAGGGCAAGACAGTAACAAAGAGAGAATACAGTCAGAGAGATGGGGGGAGGGGTAGCTGTGAGTTGACCTTTAAACAAGTGAAGAAGCTGGACTGGACCCAGAGACAGGACAGAGGGGGAGAGAGGGGCTGCATACTGATTCAAGATGGTGTTTGATGCCACATTTTCCGGGGGAGAGGCTGCCCGGAGGCTACTCCAGCTCTGGCAGGACACCAGCAGTGAGGCAACTGCACATGGGGACAAAGATCGTACTTTTGGAGAAATGTCCTCTGGTCTGATGAAACAAAAATAGAACTGTTTGGCCATAATGACCATCGTTATGTTTGGAGGAAAAAGGGGGATGCTTGCAATCTGAAGAACACCATCCCAACCGTGAAGCATGGGGGTGGCAGCATCATGTTGTGGGGGTGCTTTGCTGCAGGAGGGAAAAATTCTGTGCATATATTGGAGCAACATCTCAAGACATTTCAGGAAGTTAAAGCTCGGTCACAAATGGGTCTTCCAAATGGACAATGACCCCAAGTATACTTCCATAAAATGGCTTAAGGGCAACAAAGTTAAGGTATTGGAGTGGCCATCACAAAGCCCTGAAAATGCATATGCAAGCAAGGAGGCCTACAAACCAGTTACACCAGCTCTGTCAGGAGGAATGGGCCAAAATGTACCCAACGTATTGTGGAAGGCTACCTGAAATGTTTGACCCATGTTAAACAATTATAGCCAATGCTACCAAATACTAATTGAGTGTATGTAAACTTCTGACCAACCGGGAATGTGATGAAAGAAATAAAAGCTGAAATAAATAATTCTCTCTACTATTTTTATGACATTTCACATTCTTAAAATAAAGTGGTGGTCCTACCTGACCTAAACCAGGTAATTTTTACTAGGATTAAATGGCAGGAATTGTGAAACACTGAGTTTAAATGTATTTGGCTAAAGTGTATTTAAACTTCCAACTTCAACTGTATATAATGTTTTACTATTTCTCTATTTTTATTTTTAAGTATTTAGATTATTTTTGTATAATGAAAAGAGCTTTACAAATGTAATTTATTATATTTATTGAATTAGCTTTTTTGAATAGTGCTGCTGAACATTTTATTAAAGAGACAATGTTGCAGTAGCCCTGTTTAAACTCTCCCAGGCTGTTTCTTGAACTCATCTAATGTAAATCTGATCTTTCATCAGAGAGAGCGAGAGGGAGAAGCAAACAGTGAGGGAGAAAGAACGAGAGAGACAGAGAGCTGAGGAGACGAATGGTTGTTGTTACTCGGTCAAAGCTGGACTAGACTTTAGAGAGAAGATCCCACACACGATCAGAATAGCATTCGATTTTTGACAAGCACACACACACACTCACACATTTAATGGCACCAGAGGAGAGGCTGGTTGGAAAGCAATTCTGAGAATCTGGATTAGTATGGACACAAGCGTCTCAGAGAAAATCATTGGCAAAACTGCAGCCCTGCATAAATCAATCTGTGTTAGAGTATATATATATATATGAGAGAGAGAGAGAGACAGGGAGAGACTAATTAAAGAGTTAATGAAATGGGAGCAGGTGGAGATCGATGGTGAGCCTTTAACATTGTGTGTTTGTACCATCATGGAACTTCCTGCTTGCTTGTTATCTTACACAGACACATTGGCTGAGCTAAAGCTACATGGAACTGTAGGGAACCTTTGAAATCAATATGTTCATGTTACATTATTTATCTGCTGTAGTGAACAGGCAACCTTGCCCAGAGCAGAGCCACAGGCTTAGTAGGCCTGCATCACAAATTGCACCATATGGGCCGAGCTCAAAAGTAGTGCACTAAATAGGGAATAGAGTGTCATTTGGGATGCAAGTCCAGTAGCTAATAGTGGTCACACTCTCTCAGCCATCCTCACATTCACAATGTACAATGTACATCCAGTGTATAGGTCTACTCCAGCCAACCCACTGGCCTGGTAACACAGCTACAGGCTTAATGGCTATAGCTGTGTAATGGCTTCCTATTCTCTAACAGTGCTTTAAAAATGGCACAAGGAAGCGAAATGGCACAAAGAAGACAAAGGTTTAGCTAACAATGCTTCAGACTGACCAATAAGAAAAATCTAAACAGAAACGAGATGTAGTGACGGAGAGAGAAAGTAGAGCAGGACCAGACAGAGAGAAAGAGAGAATACAGTCTGAGAGATGGGGGAGTGGTAGCTGTGAGTTGGCCTTTAACACTAGAACCGCCTGGGCTTTCAGCCAATAAGTACCCGTTAGAGAATGTTGAGAACTTTGCCAGGCGTCCCCTTTAGCATATGCATCAGATGCATATCAACCCGCAAGATACAGCAAACATAAGCACTTAGCACTTGATAAATAGTGCATAAACTATCATAAAGGATGAATTGGATGAAGAAATATTTGTGGAAATCTATACATTTAAAAAAATGAACAACAAAGGTTGTTTGTTTAGATAGAGTCAATGATATGTTTTGTATAATTCTACAAAGTCCTAGAATAAATGCAGGCCTATATCCTATTTTCGTTTTCCCTTACAATAAAAACATTACAGTATAATCCATTTGATCAACTTTATTTGTAGATTCGATTAGTAATATAGTTATAGTAATTAATAAAGCCCAGTTACAGCTTCTTTTGACAAAGTAGAAACTGAAAAGATAATAATAATATAACCAGCCAGGTCACAGGTGAAATGATTTGCTTTATTCCTAAACAAAAGCACCTGGACAATTGTAAAGGATGAATTGCATAAAGAAATATTAGTGGGAAAATATTAATGGCAAGATATAACAACTGGCATTTGTTGTTTGTATGGGATAATTGTGCCCTTATACCAGTGCCTTTACGCATTAATCGATCTCGTCTTCTCTTTACGCTTGGGTCCACAGTCAGCACACAGCTTTGGGGCTTTGTGTGAGCAAGCCCTACAAACAAATCAGTTGCACTGCACACAGGTTTCATAGGCCTTGTTTCCTGTACACCTGCCGCAGGTGTTGCATCGTTTCTCTGAAGGTCCATCCCATACCCATCAGACCAAAATGACTCCACATCCATGCTCTTTCATCTGTTTACAACGTCGATTTCAAGCTCGATATCTGACCCTCCATCCGACTCCAACTCATCTAAATTCTGCAGCATTTAGTTTGGCTTGTCATTGTGAACTCCACACATAGTGTTGTACTCAGTGTCTTATTTGGCTCTCTGAGGGGAATTTTTTAACCATTTCTAGCCTTTCATTATAAAATAATTAGACCGCCCACAATGCCCACAATTCTTCATTATTACACTATTTTTCTAAATTTATTTATTTATAGGGGTCAATGCACATTAATCAACATCAATTTACAATAATGCAACATCCATGTAAATGTGCCGGGGTTAGCCAAAAGCTAATTTGCACCAATAGCCCCTGGGCAGGTAACGGCAATTACACAGCCACAATGCAAATACTCACCAAAGCAATACAAAAACATTACATCCAATAATATATCATTCTAACAACAACTTATTCATAATAAAAAAATATCATCAACTGTTGTCTTACCTATGAGGAACCACAGATGACATGTGTATAGGTTTGGATGGATTTGAGCCATGTTTTCAATTTACATTTAAAAGTACAATAATCAGTGCAGCTTCTCAAGTCCATGGGCATTACATTCCAGCATATTGTAGTTCTAACAGAGAAGGCCGATTGACCGATTTTACTGTGTTGAAAAGGGACAACACAATCCCCTCTAGTTGCTGCACTTGTTATCCTGGAGGGGCTTTCCATGAGCATGCTATGCCGGCATAGGGGTGGAGGGGTAAGACCATGCAAGATCCTAAAGACAAAGCTTGCATCTACATACTGCTTAAAGCTATCCAGATGATATCGATGATTTTTGTGAATGATGTGACAATGGTGGTAACTGTTTGGTTTGTTTGTAGAGTGATTCAATGGGTTTCAGAGTAGTAGCTCCTGCTTGTGACCAGCATGTGAGGCAATATCTCAGACGTAAGAAGATCATAACATGCATATATTGATCATAACATGCATTCCAGAGGAAGGTAAGGTCTTATAAACAAAAAGTTAGATGGCCTAAACTTGACAATGTTAACCACCTTCTTCACCCGTTTCTTCAATGTCTAGTTGGAGTCCAAAATTATGCTGAGATACTTGAAGTTAGACACAACTTTCAGATTCTCCCAATTAACAAGAACAGCTGGTTGCGAAGAATCAATTGATTTCTTAGAGAAGTACATACAGTGCCTTGCGAAAGTATTCGGCCCCCTTGAACTTCGCGACCTTTTGCCACATTTCAGGCTTCAAACATAAAGATATAAAACTGTATTTTTTTTGTGAAGAATCAACAACAAGTGGGACACAATCATGAAGTGGAACGACTTTTTTAACAAATCAAAAACTGAAAAATTGGGCGTGCAAAATTATTCAGCCCCCTTAAGTTAATACTTTGTAGCGCCACCTTTTGCTGCGATTACACCTGTAAGTCACTTGGGGTAAGTCTCTATCAGAGAGACTGAATTTTTTTCCCATTCCTCCTTGCAAAACAGCTCGAGCTCAGTGAGGTTGGATGGAGAGCATTTGTGAACAGCAGTTTTCAGTTCTTTCCACAGATTCTCGATTGGATTTGACTGGACTTTGACTTGGCCATTCTAACACCCGGATATGTTTATTTTTGAACCATTCCATTGTAGATTTTGCTTTATGTTTTGGATCATTGTCTTGTTGGAAGACAAATCTCCGTCCCAGTCTCAGGTCTTTTGCAGACTCCATCAGGTTTTCTTCCAGAATGGTCCTGTATTTGGCTCCATCCATCTTCCCATCAATTGTAACCATCTTCCCTGTCCCTGCTGAAGAAAAGCAGGCCCAAACCATGATGCTGCCACCACCATGTTTGACAGTGGGGATGGTGTGTTCAGGGTGATGAGCTGTGTTGCTTTTACGCAAAACATAACGTTTTGCATTGTTGCCAAAAAGATCCATTTTGGTTTCATCTGACCAGAGCACCTTCTTCCACATGTTTGGTGTGTCTCCCAGGTGGCTTGTGGCAAACTTTAAACAACACTTTTTATGGATATCTTTAAGAAATGGCTTTCTTCTTGCCACTCTTGCATAAAGGCCAGATTTGTGCAATATACGACTGATTGTTGTCCTATGGACAGAGTCTCCCACCTCAGCTGTAGATCTCTGCAGTTAATCCAAAGTGATCATGGGCCTCTTGGCTGCATCTCTGATCAGTCTTCTCCTTGTATGAGCTGAAAGTTTAGAGGGACGGCCAGGTCTTGGTAGATTTGCAGTGGTCTGATACTCCTTCCATTTCAATATTATAGCTTGCACAGTGCTCCTTGGGATGTTTAAAGCTTGGGAAATCTTTTGTATCAAAATCCAGCTTTAAACTTCTTCACAACAGTATCTCGGACCTGCCTGGTGTGTTCCTTGTTCTTCATGATGCTCTCTGCGCTTTTAATGGACCTCTGAGACTATCACAGTGCAGGTGCATTTATTACGGAGACTTGATTACACACAGGTGGATTGTATTTATCATCATTAGTCATTTAGGTCAACATTGGATCATTCAGAGATCCTCACTGAACTTCTGGAGAGAGTTTGCTGCACTGAAAGTAAAGGGGCTGAATAATTTTGCACGCCCAATATTTCAGTTTTTGTTTGTTAAAAAAGTTTGAAATATCCAATAAATGTCGTTCCACTTCATGATTGTGTCCCACTTGATGTTGATTCTTCACAAAAAAATACAGTTTTATATCTTTATGTTTGAAGCCTGAAATGTGGCAAAAGGTCGCAAAGTTCAAGGGGGCCGAATACTTTCGCAAGGCACTGTACAAACAGTCTTGTCGATATTTAAACGCATGCAAGATTCAGTCATCCATTTAGAAATGTGTACCACAGTGTAGCTTCAGTTAACTTGTTAACAACTTGTTGCCTATTTTTTGAGTGAACATACATTTTGAGTGTATCGTCTGCATACATCTGCATGTAAAATCAAATTGTTTTTGTCACATACACATGGTTAGCAGATGTAATTGCGAGTGTAGCGAAATGCTTGTGCTTCTAGTTCCAACAGTGCAGCAATATCTAACAAGTAATGTCTAACAATTCCACAACAGATATGTAATACAAACAAATCTAAGTAAAGGAATGGAATAAGAATATATAAATATATGTATGAGCAATAACAGAGCAGCATAGGCTAAGATGCAATAAATGGTATAGAATACAGTATATACTGTACATATGAGGTGAGTAATGCAAGATATGCCAACAATATTAAAGTGGCATTATTAAAGTGGCCAATGATTTCAAGTCAAATCAAATCAAATTGTATTACTCACATGCGCCAAATACAACAGGTGTACTTTACTTACGAGCCCCTAACCAACAATGCAGTTTCAGAATAAGAAATACAAGTAACAAGTAATTAAAGAGCAGCAGCAAAATAACAATAGCGAGACAATATACAGGGGGGTACCGGTACAGAGTCAATGTGCGGGGTCACCGGTTAGTTGAGGTAATATGCACATGTGGGTAGAGTTATTAAAGTGACTATGAATAGACAGTAACTGGCCTCCTAGGTGGCGCAGTAGTCTAGGGCACTGCATCGCAGTGTGCCACCAGAGACTCTTGGTTCGAGCCCACACTCTGTCGCAGCTGGCTGCGACCGGGAGGTCCATGGGGCGAAGCACAATTGGCCTAGCGTCGTCCGGGTTAGGGAGGGTTTGGCCGGTAGGGATATCCTTGTCTCATCGTGCACTAGCGACTCCTGTGGCAGGCCGCAGTGCATGCTAACCAGGTCGCCAGGTGCACGGTGTTTCCTCTGACACATTGGTGCTGCTGGCTTCCGGGTTGGATGTGCGCTGTGTTAAGAAGCAGGGTTGTGTTTCGGAGGACGCATGGCTTTCGACCTTCGTCTCTTGTTGTAGCGATGAGACAACATAGTAACTTCTACAATTGGATACCATGAAATTGGGGAGAAAAGGGGGTAAAATAAAAAATATAATAAATAATAGATGATAACAACAAAGAGTAGCAGCAGTGTAAAAGTGGGGTGGGGGGCAATGCAAATAGTCTGGGTAGCCATTTGATTAGGTGTTCAGGAGTCTAATGGCTTGGGGGTAGAAGCTGTTTAGAAGCTTCTTGGACCTAGACTTGCTGCTCCGGTACCGCTTGGTGTGTTTGAACCATGTTAGTTTGTTGGTGATGTGGACACCAAGGAACTTGAAGCTCTCAAACTGCTCCACTGCAGCTCCGTTGATGGTAATGGGGGCGTGCTCGTTCCTCTTTTTCCTGTAGTCCACAATCATATCCTTTGTCTTGATCACATTGAGGGAGAGGTTGTTGTGCTGACAGCACATGGCCAGGTCTCTGACCTCCTCCTTATAGGCTGTCTCGTCATTGTCGGTGATCAGGCCACTGTTGTGTCATCGGCAAACTTCATGATGGTGTTGAAGTCGTGCCTGGCCGTGCAGTCATGAGTGAACAGAGAGTACAGGAGGGGACTGAGCACACACCCCTGATGGGCCCCTGTGATGAGGATCAGTGTGGCTGATGTGTTGTTACCTACCCTTACCACCTGGGGGCACCCCGTCAGGAAGTTTAGTTGCAGAGGGAGATGTTTAGTCCCAGGGTCTTTAGCTTAGTGATGAGCTTTGAGGGCACTATGGTGTTGAACGCTGAGCTGTAGTCAATGAATAGCATTCTCACATACAGTTAAAGTCGGAAGTTTACATTCACTTAGGTTGAAGTCATTAAAACTTGTTTTTCAACCACTCCACAAATTTCTTGTAAACAAACTATAGTTTTGGCATGTCGGTTTGGACATCTACTTTGTGCATGACACAAGTAATTCCAACAATTGTTTACAGACAGATTATTCCACATATAACTCACTGTATCACAATTCCAGTGGGTCAGAAGTTTACGTACACTAAGTTGACTGTGCCTTTAAACAGCTCGGAAAATTCCTAAAAATTATGTCATGGCTATAGAAACTTCTGATGCATAGAGTTAAGTTGATAGAGGAAGCGGCCCGGTTGGCTGGCCATGGCGGAAGGAATATGTGGCTGGATAATTTTCTAGCTGGGAACTGACTGATTTTCATGACACCCATTTGGATATTACTTTTCACATCAAAGCAATGTTTTTTTCTTTCTAATTCCGGGAGCACCCGATGACATCTTTATTTTATTTAGTTTAATCTGACTGAGATTAGTGGCAACGTTAGCTAATACATCACAATCAAATTGGCTGGCTTGCGGGAGCTGGCTTGACACATTTGACTGTTTACTATCTGGCTGGCGAGCTAACACAATTTTTTGTATGTATATTTACATGACAACAAGATTAATGCTTAACTCCAGGAGCACCCAGGGATATCTGTATTACATCTGTACTTGGCTGTGAAGATTTCAGACAACAGGAACATTGGGCTGACTTGCTAGCATGGCTAGCTACGCTCAAGCACTGACTGGGCTATTTGAATGTGGCGGTGGATTTAGCTAGGCACTTCTCCACCATTTCTAGCGGCTAGCTAGCTGAGATATAGCTTGACATATGGACAACTACCTAGCTAGCTACATCTAAAATCGACTGAATGAAGACCTGAAGAACTGTATCCATGTATGTAACATTGGCTGACTGACTAGCTTAGCTGGTACTAGTAACACATTTTAAATATCTAACGTGAGTTTGTTTTTGTTTGAACTAAATTGGCATTAGCTATTCATTTAACGTTACCTTCCTAAAGACTAATGTTATTTGCTAATGCTACAATCTCAGAGTTTGACTCGGGTTACTTTCTTGTTTGCATTTGCTTTCATGTGACTGTAATGCCTTTATTTGTTTGAGTGGGTGTTTGGATATATTTAGCTTTCGCCTCTACGGAGATTCATTGACGTTGGAATATTTTGGCATTCATGTTTGTGTGGTGCATTCCCTGCTGTAGTCCTTGTGGTCGCACTGCGCCTGAGTATCATATTTTACTACCTGTGGATGCAGTTGCACGGTGCGGCTTTGGGAGCGTGGAACGCACCCCTAACACAACCCAGGGGCCGAAGTCTTGACCAACAGAAGCATTTTATTTGACTATTTGCGGTTGTTAAAGCCAATGAAGGATGTAACTGATTGACTATTGAGTGAACCGTCAAAATCTGAGTTTATACAATTTAAAACTGTTGTTGTAAATCATTCTGTTAACAATTGGGAGCCCTCTTGTAGGGTAAGTTAAGTGTCAGGTAGTTAACCGGGAGATTGACTCTATTTGGGGAACCCTGCGATGAGCCTTAGAGACGAGCATAGGACAGTTTTATTTTGTTCTGTGTTTATTTTGTTGTGCTATTTTGAGGGTTTTTATGTCAGGGGGTAGGGGGAGGTTGTTTGCCTTCATTAACCATTTGATTGTTACATATTCTACTTCAACAGTATTTTGCCTAACTTTTCAGTGCATGCTTTTCCCTTTGTCACAAGATATGATCGGTGGTCTTATACAGGGTGTTCATGTCTATTCCAGTTTTTATTTAGTAATCTCAATTTTTAATGACTGACAATTCAGATATTGGGGTGGGAGTTGGGGGGTCAGCTATTAGGTTTACAAGCTGGAACGTCAAGACAATGAAGGGCCTGGTTAAACGGGCTAGAATATTTGCTCATCTTAAGAATGTAAAAACTGATATTGCATTCTTAGAAGAAACACATCTGTGTGCAGCAGATCATGGTAGACTCCGTAAAGCTTGGGTAGGGCAAATATTCCATTAAAAATCCAATGCTAAGGCAAGGGGAACAGCAATACTTATTCATAAGAAAGTACAATTTACCACTGCTGACATCATCTCGGATCCACAGGGGCATTTTGTTTTGGTATCTGGTTCTCTCTTTCACACTTCTGTTTTGCTTGTAAATGTTTATGCTCCCAATTGGGATGATGTTGATTTTATTAACAAACGTATTTATTTGCTGGCCAATCTCAACTCACACTATTTAATTTTTGGAGGGGACTGGAATTGTGTGATCAACCCAGTCTTGGACCGCTCAAACCCTAGATCATTATCTCCTTCAAAAATGTCCAGCACTTTGTCTGCATTTATGAGCCAGGCAGAATGTGTAGATCCATGGATTCATTTTTCCCAGTAACATCTTTCTTTTCACATGTACACCACTCCTATTCTAGAATAGACTATAAGGGCACAATGCGAGACCCAGGTTCAGACACGGGAGGCAGAGGGTTTAAGTTTTGATATTTATTTACCAATCCAAAAGGGGTAGGCAAGAGAATGGTTGTGGACAGGCAAAAGGTCAAAGTCCAGGTACAGAGTGGCAGGCAGGCTCAAGGTCAGGGCTGTCAGAATGGTCCGGCAGGCGAGTCCAGAAAACAGGCAAGGGTCAAAAACCGGGAGGACTAGCAAGAGAGAATAGAAGCAAGAGTATAGTGGAAAACACTGGTTGACTTGAAAAACATACAAGACGAACTGGCACAGAGAGACAGGAAACACAGGGATAATAAGTGCAGGAAACACAGGGATAATAAGTGACACCTGGAAGGGGTGGAGACCATCACAAACAGGTGAAACAGATCAGGGTGTGACAGTGCCCCCCCTGTAGGGGCACCACCTGGCGTCCTACCTGGGCGCATACCTGGTTGACCGGGGTGTCGGCGGTGGAAGTCGGCGATGAGGGCTGGATCCAGGATGTCTTTAGTGGGAACCCAGCACCTCTCCTCCGGGCCGTAACCCTCCCAGTCAACCAGATACTGGAAACCCCTGCCCAGTGGTCAAACACCCAGGAGAAGTTTCACCGTGTATGCCGGATGGCCATCAATGACACGGGGAGGGGGGCCTGGGGACAGAAAACAAAGGACTGTGAGACATGGGCTAGACATATGGAACGTAGGGTGAATACGGAGGGTACAGGGTAAAAAGAGATGAACAGCAGTGGAACTAAGGACTCTAGAGATGTCGAACAGACCAATAAAACGAGGGGACAATTTACAGGGACTCTACCAGAAGGGGCAGGTCCAGGGTGGGCAGCCATACGGACAGCCAATGCGGTAGCGGGAGCTGGAGTCCGGCGGCCGTCCACTTGTTGACGATACCTGGAATTGGTCTTGAGAAGTGCTACCCGAGCAATTCTCCAGGTACGTCGACAGTGGCAGACGAACGTCTGGGCCAAGGGTACGTAGACTTCCAATTCTTGTCCTGGAAAGAGTGTAGGTTGCTACCCAATGGAATACTCAAAAGGGGGGAGTACCGTGGCTGAACAGGTAAGGGTGTTCCGGGCATACTTCACCCAGACCAGCTGTCGGCTCCAGGTAGTGACAGGTCAGCCTGGAGGAATGAGCCCATTCCAGGAGCCGGGACCGGACAGAGTTAGGGACAAACAGCAGGTTAGCTGGTCCCCCTTCAGGTCCAGGCTGGGAATGTTGTGCCTTGTGAACCAGGGTCTCAATACCCCAACCCGCTGAGGCTGCAAGGCATGAGGTAGGGAGAATGGTTTCGGAGACTGAGGGTTTGGCAGAGGAACTGTATAGGCAGGAGAGGGCATCAGGCTTCACATTCTTGGACCCTGGGCAGTAGGAAATTGTGAAGTTAAATCTTGTAAACAAGAGAGCCCAACGGGCCTGCCTGGAGTTAAGGCGCTTTGCTGTACGGAGATATTCAACATTTGTATGGTCGGTCCAGACCAGGAATGACTGTTCTGCTCCTTCCAACCAGTGCCTCCACTCTTCCAATGCCATCTTGACCGCCAGGAGTTCTCAGTTGCCTACATCGTAGTTCCTCTCTGCAGGATTGAGACGATGGGACAGGGAGGCACAGGGATGAAGCTTTGGTCTTGGGCAGATCGCTGGGACAGGATGGCCCCCACTCCAACATCAGAAGCATCAACCTCTACCACAAATTGACAGGACGGATGAGGATGGGTGCTGTGGTGAACCGATCCTTCAGATCCAAAAAGGCTCTGTTAACTTCTCTAGGGTAGGGGGCAGCATTTGGAATTTTGGATGAAAAGTGTGCCAAAATTATCCGGGAGCTTAATCATCGCCTCACACTAATTAGCATAACGCAGCAGACATAAATCTTCCTACAAAATCTTCCTATTCATGAAAATCACAAATGAAATATATTGAGACACAGCTTAGCCTTTTGTTAATCACACTGTCATCTCAGATTTTCAAAATATGCTTTACAGCCAACGCTAGACAAGCATTTGTGTAAGTTTATCATGCTATGCTAAGTTGATCATGCTCTGTTGATCAGGCTCTGCTGGCAGCAGGCAACATTTTCACGAAAATAAGAAAAGCAATCAAATTAAATCATTTACCTTTGAAGAACTTCAGATGTTTTCACTCAGGAGACTCCCAGTTAGATAGCAAATGTTCATTTTTTCCAAAAATATTATTTTTGTAGGCGAAATAGCTCCCGTTTGATCGTCACATTTGGCTGAGGAATCGACCGGAAAATGCGGTCACTACAACTCCGAACTTTTTTCCAAATTAGCTCCATAATATCGACAGAAACATGGGAAACGTTGTTTAGAATCAATCCTCAAGGTGTTTTTAACATATCTATTCGATAATATATCCGTCGAGACAATTGGTTTCTCATAAGAAGTGATTGGAAAAATGGCTACCTCAGTACTTTACGCAAGATTTTCTGCGGGAGACATCATGTGACCACTTGCTAAATGTGGTCCCTTATGGCTATTCTTCAACATAAATGCGTAAAGCGACGTCACAATGCTGTAGACATCTTGGGGAATACGTAGAAAACGTAACCTCATTCGTAGCTCATTCACAGCCATATAAGGAGTCATTGGCATGAGGTGGTTTCAAAAAATGCGGCACTTCCTGATTGGATTTCTATCTGGGTTTCGCCTGTAACATCAGTTCTGTTGCACTCACAGACAATATCTTTGCAGTTTTGGAAACGTCAGAGTGTTTTCTATCCAAAAATGTAAATACTGCCCCCTAGTCGTAAGAAGTTAAACTGCCTTCTACTCAGGCCCAGAAGATAGGATGTGCATATAATTAGTCAATTTGGATAGAAGACACTCTAAAGGTTCCAGAACTGTTACAATAATGTCTGTGAGTATAACAGAACTGATTTGGCAGGCGAAAACCTGAGAAAATCCATTCGGGAAGTAGGATGTTTTTTTTTGTCTTCTATTGAATGCCATTACAATATCCATTGACTTAGGACTCAAATTGCAGTTCCTATGCCTTCCACTAGATGTCGGTCTTTAGAAATGGTTCCAGGCTTGTATTCTAAAAAATGAGGGAGTAAGAGCAGTCTGAATGGATTCACCTAACGGCAACTGTCTTCCAGGCTCTGGTAAACGATGTGCTTCAGGACATGCTAAACCATTTTGTGTTTGTCTACTTTGACAACATCCTGTTTTTTCCCGGTCTGCCCAAGAACATGTTCTTCATGTCAGACAGGTCCTTCAGAGCCTCCGGGAGAACCAATTGCTCTTGAAAGCCAAGAAGTGTGAGTTCCACCGTTCTACAATCTCCTTTCTGGGATATGTCATCTCCGAGGGAAATGTCCAGATGGATCCTGGAAAGGTGAAAGCAGTGGTGGATTGGCCTCAACCTACATCCAGGGTGCAGTTGCAATGTTTCCTGGGTTTAGCTAACTTCTACCGCCATTTCATTTAGGGTTACGGCACCCTGGTAGCTCACCTCTCCCAAAGTATCGTTCGGCATGGCTGTTAACCTCTCTAGGGTATGTGGGACTCTAGCGTCCGACCTGGCCAACATCCAGTGAGATTGCAGAGCACCAAATTCAAATGCAGAAATACTCATGGTAAAAATTCAGAAAATATACTATTTTACATAGGTTTAAAGATTAACTTATTGTGAATCCAACCACAGTGTCAGATTTGGAAAATGCATACCTTACAATTATTTGAGAACATAGCCCAGCAGACAAATCATTACAAACAGTAACCAGCCAAGATGAAGAGTTACACAAGTCCGAAATAGAGATAAAATTATTAACTTACCTTTGATGATCTTCACATGGTTGCACTCAGAAGACGTTAATTTATTCAACAAATGTTCCTTTTGTTTGGTAAAGTCTCTCTTTATCTCCTAAAACCTCTGTTTTGTTTGCGTGTTTTCTTCAGTAATCCACAGGCTCAAACGCAGTCACAACAGGCAGACAAAAAAATCCAAATTGTATCAGTAAAGTTCATAGAAACATGTCAAACGATATTTATATTCAATCCTCAGGTTGTTTTTAGCCTAAATAATCGATAATATTTAAACCGGACAATAACGTTGTCAATATAAAAGGTAAACAAGAAAGGCACTCTCTCGGTCGCGCGCATGAAAAAGCACTGTGACACGCAGGGTCCACTCAATCGGCATGACCTGGTACTCAATATTTGCTGGCTGTGTTGAATTCTGTCTTCCACTCATCTCTTTTGCGTATCTGACATTCCGAAGGTCAAGCTTGGAAAAAATGGTGGTCCCCTGGAAAGGTTAAAAAGCCGAGGAGAGGAGTGGTAGGGGGTAACGAGTCTTAACCGTAATGTAATTTAGACCCTGGTAGTCAATGCACGGACGCAGGTTATTGTCCTTCTTCTCCACAAAAAAAACCCTGCGCCAGCAGGAGATGCAGACAGTCGGACGGCCCCAGTAGCCAGAGACTCTATGTATTCCTCCATGGCCTTAGTCTCCGGCCCGAATAGAGAATATAGCCTACCACGAGGTGGTGTGGTGCCTGGAAGGAGATCAATGACACAATCATAAGGACGGTGCGGGGGAAGAAAAGTAGTCCATGCCTTGCTGAAGACCTCCAGGAGGTCGTGGAACTCTGTGGGGACGGCAGAGAAATCCGAGACTTGACTTAAGCCATGAGGAGGCCCACAGCAGTATCACAAAAAAAGGAGTGTGCTTGATGGGATTTAGAGGATTCCCAGTCTGGCTCACCAGAGTACTTGTACCTACTACAGAAATAGGTCTCTTAACTGGGCAAGTGGCTATATAATGTCCCGCAGCCCCACAGTACAGACAACTGTTGGAACTTAGCCTACTTGAACGTTACCTAGGCAATAACCTAGCTCTGCCCAGTTGCATAGGTTCGGAGTATCTGACTCACCCGTCGCTGATGATTCTCGAGGGAGCTCGGGTGGCTTTGGATTCTCTCGGAAAAACAGCCTTTGGCGACTTCCGGATTCCTTCAGAGGTGAGCGAGCCGCAGCGGATGTACGAGTGTGACCTAGGCCAGACCTCCTCTCACTCCTGCATTCCCTTAGACGTCCATCAATTCTAATGGTGAAGGCGATGAGGGAATCGAGGTCCACCGGTAATTTCCGAGCAGCTAGCTCATCTTTCACCATCTGAGATAAACCTTGAAGAAAAGAAACTCTGGATTCCAGGCACTCTCGGCGGCCAATGTGCGAAAGTCAATAGCGTAATCTGCCACACTACGGGAGTCTAGATGTAATTCAAAATGTTTTCGGGCCACCTCTCCCGGATACCGAAGAATTGAATACCTTCCTCACCTCTGCCATGAAATCCTCCAGATTATGACAAATGTCGGATTGTTGTGCTCAAACTGCCGTAGCCCAGGAGAGCGCCCTTCCCGACAATAGCGTAATAATATACGCTATCTTCAATCGGTCCGAAGGAAACGAAGATGGCTGTAGCTCTAAAATAACAGAGCACCGAGAAAGAAAACCCTGGCAGGTACCAGGATCCACAGAATTTCGCTCCAGAGGAGGTAAGCGGGGTTCTTGCGGAGCCGAGGTAGGCTGTACGAACTCAGCACTAATAGGGAAAAAGTTAGTGGGTGGTTGGGGGTTCTCAGAGGTGGCAGGCTGCCTATGAGCTAACTCCCTGATTTTCTCCATAATAGACTTAAACCCTTGGTCGTGGTCGAAGTCCTTCCAAAAGATCCTGCAGAAACTCTTCATGCCTCACAATGGTGGCTCCCTGCAGGGAGACAGTGTGGCGGAGCTGGTCCAAGTCTGCTGGGTCTGTCATGGCCAGTTCGTACTATAAGGGCAAAAGGCGAGACCCAGAAACAGACACGGGAGGTAGATGATTTGAGTCTTGATATTTATTAAACAATCCAAAAGGGGTAGGCAAGAGAATGGTCGTGGACAGGCAAAAGTTCAAAACCAGTTCAGGGTCCAAGAGGTACAGGGTGGCAGGCAGGTTCGAGGTCAGGACAGTCAGAATGGTCAGGCAGGCAGGTACAGAGTCCAGAAAACAGGTGTCCCAAGTGTCAAAAACCGGGAGGACTAGCAAAAGAGAATAGAAGCAGGAGTAAAAACTCTGGTTGACTTGAAAAACATACAAGACAAACTTAGCACAGAGAGACAGGAAACACAAGGATAATAAGCGACACCTGGAGGGGGTGGAGACAATCACAAAACAGGTGAAACAGATCAGGGTGTGACATAGACAACTTTTTAATAGATAAAGCCCTTCTCCCCTCTGTTAAGAAAGTGGAATACTCTGCCATTGTTATTAGTGACCATGCTCCTCTGTTGCTCGACCTCTCATTCTCATTGAACTATACAAATCGCCCCCATGGAGACTTAACTCATCGTTACTTTCAAACAATTCATTCTGCACCATTCTATTGAATGCAATTGATGTCTTCATTGAGACAAATAAAACAGAATCGATCTCTCC
Organism: Oncorhynchus keta; assembly: GCF_023373465.1. Classification (NCBI taxonomy): domain Eukaryota; kingdom Metazoa; phylum Chordata; class Actinopteri; order Salmoniformes; family Salmonidae; genus Oncorhynchus; species Oncorhynchus keta. The sequence continues at coordinate 3,203,095 of NC_068453.1, forward strand.
ATCTACACTTTGGTAAACACTAAAGTTGTTCTTAGAGGCAAAATAATCTCCTATTCCTCTCCTCTCAATAAACAACGGAATATTAAACAACAACAACAGCTGATCGACGCTATTCTGAAATCAGACCAAAAACATTCTGCCTCTCCATCACCAGAACTTTACAAAGAAAGGCTGAGTCTTCAAACTCAGTACAATTTACGATCCACAGATAATGCTGAGCAGCAGCTACTCCACTCACATGGTTTTGTTTACGAACATGGAGAAAAGGCTGGTCGACTTCTAGCTCATCAACTCAAGTGTAAATCTGCCTCACAGCTGATCCCTCAAATTCACAACACCTCAGGTGTCTTAACAGTTAGCCCTACTGAAATCAAAAATACTTTCAAAAACATTTATTCAGCTCTTCACATGTCAGAACCACCTGAAGACAATTCAGTTCTGAATGATTTTCTTTACAATTTGGAAACTCCTACCATTAGTACAGAGAAGTGAGATGAAATTGATCAACCTTTGCGGTTAGAGGAGTTTATTTATTCAATTACAGCAATGCAAAGTGGGTAATCCCCTGGCCCATATGGCTACCCAATCGAATTCTACAAAGGTCTTCTGCCAAACTAGCTGCCCTCCTTTGTTAAAATGTGTGTGTGGCTCATACAGACCGAACTAACTTTTAAATGCAGATGTACATTTTTTTGCAAATGCTTGCCTCTCGAATAGAAACCATTATGACAGACATCATCGACGGATCAGACAGGGTTTATTAAGGCTTGCCACTCCTTTTCTAACATTGGACGTCTGCTTAATGTCATACACTCTCCTGCACCTTCGGACGTTCTTGAAGTGTTTATGTCTTTAGATGCAGAGAAGGCATTTGACAGGGTAGAATAGGAAAATGTATTCTCTGTACTGGGAAAATGGCTTTGGTGAAAACTTCATTTCCTGGGTCTTACTGTTGTACTCATCACCCAAGGCATCAGTACTTTGTTCACAGTATTTCCCATTATCAAGGGGCACAACCCAGAAACTGACTACTGTCAAACAGAAGCCAACTCCTGTTTCTCCTCCTCTTTGTCAGCCTTAGTCACCCCCAATCTCCCCCTTTCAGCGTCGCGCTACACATCCATTCCAATTGATGTCAATACTTTTTGACTCAATTCCGTCAACATTTAACATTTTCAAGGTCCTATATGTAATACCTCTTCCTTCCAGGCAAACTGGATTCAGCTTTCAGGCTATGACAGGGGAATGGCCTCACTAAGTTTCATGACCTTTATATTGATGGCACCTTTGCCAATTTCGAAGACCTCGCTATCAAATTGAATCTAACCCATTCAGGTTTATCTAGGTATTTCCAAATGAACCTGTTTATTCGGACTCAAAGCCTAACCTTTCCAATTCTATCACCCAGATCGGGTCTGGATGCCAACTAAAGAGACTCATATCCCGTATTTTTGAGATAATCATGTCCCTTGATAAGCCATCATCCAATAAAATATGATCTGAGTAGGAAAGGAAACTTTTTGGAGAGATTACTGATGAAGTCTGGAATGGTGCCTTACTTAGGGTAAATGGAAGCTCCTCTTGTGCCCGGCTCAGCCTTAATACAGTTTAAGGTACTTCACCGTATCCATTTAAGCAAGGCCAGATTCTCCAAATTCTACCCACATATTGATGTGACATGTGTAAAGGCAGATTATTGGTCCACTACATTAAAAACACTTTCTGAAGCATTTGATATAAAGTTGCAGCCTAGTGCAGAAATGGCTATTTTTGGAGTAGCAAACAACGATCGTTCTCTGACCAATAGACAACTAGATGCAATTGCTTTTGCCACCCTGTTGGCTCACAGAAGGATTTTGTTGGATTGTAACTCTATCAATCCTATCCTTAGCCTCTCTTTGGCTCAAATATCTGATGCTGTTCCTAAAATTAGAAAAAAATAAGTAGAACTAATTTTATTCCACCTGGGACCCGATGATATCCTATCCTCCAAACACTTCCTCCAGATTAGTGCTCTTGGCCCCACCCCCAGCCCTTGAGATTACTGCTATAGGATCACCTAATCACCTGAAATTGTTAGGCTATTACATTTTTTTGCTTCTATTGAAGTAACATTGTTGTATACTTTTGTTTGGTTCTCTGATATGTAACTCAATGACGTTCTTTGTAAATGTGTTTGGTGGCATTCTGGGAGAGGTTGAAGGGGGACAAAAAGGGGGAAAATGTACAGTGTCTTTACATGTAATCTTTCATTCATTGTGACTATTCAGGAATATTCAGGATATTTCAAATTCACTCACTGGGAAACACAGGTTGGAAAGCAAATGGATCCTGCTGAAAAGAGAAGACTAGTTTCTCTGTAGGCTACCATGTTATCAACTTCCAAATAGACTTACTGAGCGAACAGCATTGTTTTTCAAAGTAAAACAAGAGAGCTTTTGGCTCAAGCGCAACGGCCGTCGCTGATGTGAGTGAGCTGTACATTATTGAGTTGAGTCGATGACACAAAAGCTTTTTTAGGACTATAATTCCCTCCTCATATTGTACAATATGTGTCTCCAAACAGCTAGGTCTGGGCTATTGACAGATTCAAGACAAGGTCGTTTTCATTGATCTCAGATTCTCAGTTTGTCAGTGTCAAAGTATAGCCTGTCATCTCGATAATTTGTGAGGTATTAAAAAAGATTCTGCTAAAGTCTCCTCCAGTCATCTAAAATTAGGTAGAATTGTGTGAAATGCTTTTATGAAGGCCAATTTTTTCCCCCGGACCCTAGGCCACTAAAAATGTCCACGTGTGTAACTTCTGCAAAGGCCTCTCTCTACTCTACTACTCCATGCCAGTACGCAAAATAGATGATAATGCATGTAATGCTTTATTATAAGAGTGCCTTTTTCTTTCATGCGTTCAAGTAGCTCAGAGCCATCCAGGTCACCCCCCTCTCAGGCTCACTTTTTGTTCTGGCACCTCCCAATTGACAAATTAAGCACTGGGAAGACCTCATGATTCACAGTATCAAATGCATTTTTAAGTTCCAAAAAGACTGTGCTGACTTCACCACCTATGTTCAGGTTAGATTTAATGCACTCCAGAAAAAAAAGCAATTGGCTGTTTCAGTAGAATGGTTCGTTCTGAATCCAAATTGCATTTGATGTATGGCGTTTCCCTGATTGAGGTGATCAGTAGGATGATCAGCCAACCATCTTTCAGCTACTTTTGATAGCACTGGAATAATGCTTACAGGTCAGTAATTATCCACCAGTGTTGGGTCACCAGATTTTAAACAGGTATCAGTGCAGCAGACTTCCAAGCATTGGGGAATAACCCATATTTCATTGACATATTAACTAGATGTACAATAGGGGCAATAAGAGAATATTTGTCTCTCTTCAGGAAGACAGTGTCTAGAACAAATACAGTTGAAGTCAGAAGTTTACATACAGTGGGGAGAACAAGTATTTGATACACTGCCGATTTTGCAGGTTTTCCTACTTACAAAGCATGTAGAGGTCTGTAATTGTTATCATAGCTACACTTCAAATGTGAGAGACGGTGTCTAAAACAAGAATCCAGAAAATCACATTGTATGATTTTTAAGTAATTAATTAGCATTTTATTGCATGACATAAGTATTTTATACATCAGAAAACCAGAACTTAATATTTGGTACAGAAACCTTTGTTTGCAATTACAGAAATCATATGTTTCCTGTAGTTCTTGACCAGGTTTGCACACACTGCAGCAGGGATTTTGCTCCACTCCTCCATACAGACCTTCTCCAGATCCTTCAGGTTTCGGGGCTGTCGCAGGGCAATACGGACGTTCAGCTCCCACCAAAGATTTTCTATTGGGTTCAGGTCTGGAGACTGGCTAGGCCACTCCACGACCTTGAGCTGCTTCTTACGGAGCCACTCCGTAGTTGCCCTGGCTGTGTGTTTCGGGTCGTTTTCATGCTGGAAGACCCAGCCACGACCCATCTTCAATGCTCTTACTGAGGGAAGGAGGTTGTTGGCCAAGATCTCGCGATACATGGCCCCATCCATCCTCCCCTCAATGCGGTGCAGTCGTCCTGTCCCCTTTGCAGAAAAGCATCCCCAAAGAATAATGTTTCCCCCTCCATGCTTCACGGTTGGGATGGTGTTCTTGGGGTTGTACTCATCCCTCTTCTTCCTCCAAACACGGCGAATGGGGTTTAGACCAAAAGGCTCTATTTTTGTCTCATCAGACCACATGACCTTCTCCCATTCCTCCTCCGGATCCTCCAGATGGTCATTGGCAAACTTCAGACGGGCCTGGACATGCGCTGGCTTGAGCAGGGGCACCTTGCGTGTGCTGCAGGATTTTAATCCATGACGGCGTAATGTGTTACTCATGGTTTTCTTTGAGACTGTGGTTCCAGCTCTCTTCAGGTCATTGACCAGGTCCTGCCGTGTAGTTCTGGGCTGATCCCTCACCTTCCTCATTATCATTGATGCCCCACGAGGTGAGATCTTGCATGGAGCCCCAAACCGAGGGTGATTGACCGTCATCTTGAACTTCTTCCATTTTCTAATAATTGCGGTTCTTGCCTTCTTACCAAGCTGCTTGCCTATTGTCCTGTAGCCCATCCCAGCCTTGTGCAGGTCTACAATGTTATCCCTGATGTCCTTACACAGCTCTCTGGTCTTGGTTATTGTGGAGAGGTTGGAGTCTGTTTGATTGAGTGTGTGGACAGGTGTCTTTTATACAGGTAACGAGTTCAAACAGGTGCAGTTAATACAGGTAATGAGTGGAGAACAGGAGGGATTCTTAAAGAAAAACTAACAGGTCTGTGAGAGCCGGAATTCTTACTGGTTGGTAGGTGATCAAATACTTATGTCATGCAATAAAATGCAAATTAATTACAATCATACAATGTGATTTTCTGGATTTTTGTTTTAGATTCCGTCTCTCACAGTTGAAGTGTACCTATGATAAAAATTACAGACCTCTACATGCTTTGTAAGTAGGAAAACCTGCAAAATCTGCAGTGTATCAAATACTTGTTCTACCCACTGTACACTTAGTTTGGAGTTATTAAAACTCATTTTTCAACCACTCCACAAATTTCTTGTAAACAAACTATAGTTTTGGCAAGTCGGTTAGGACATCTACTTTGTGCATGACACAAGTCATTTTTCCAACAATTGTCTACAATTCCAGTGGGTCAGAAGTTTACATACACTAGGTTGACTGTGACTTTAAACAGCTTGGAAAATTCCCGAAAAGTATGTCATGGCATTAGAAGCTTCTGATAGGCTAATTTACATAATTGGAGTCAATTGGATGTGTGCCTGTGGATGTATTTCAAGGCCTACCTTCAAACTCAGTGCCTCTTTGCTTGACATTATGGGAAAATGAAAAGAGATGAACGTACTTTGGTGCGAAATGTGCAAATCAATGCCAGAACAACAGCAAAGGACCTTGTGGAAATGCTGGAGTGCTGGAGGAAACAGGTACAAAAGTATCTACAGTAAAACAAGTCCTATATCGACATAACCTGAAAGGCCGCTCAGCAAGGAAGAAGCCACTGCTCCAAAACCGCCATAAAAAAGCCAGACTCCGGCTTGCAACTGCACATGGGGACAAAGATCATACTTTTTGGAGAAATGTCCTCTGGTCTGATGAAACAAAAATGTAACTGTTTGGCCATAATGACCATCATTATGTTAGGAGGAAAAGGGGGAGGCTTGCAAGCCAGAGAAAACCATCCTAACCATGAAGCACGGTGGTGGCAGCATCATGTTGTGGGGGTGCTTTGCTGCAGGAAGGAGATGCACTTCACAAAATAGATGGCATCATGTGTTAGGAAAATTCCGTGGATATATTGAAGAAACATCTCAAGACATCAGTCAGGAAGTTAAAGCTTGGTCGCAAATGGGTCTTCCAAATGGACAATGACCCCAAGCATACTTCCAAAGTTGTGGTAAAATGGCTTAAGGACAATAAAGTCTTGGTATTGGAGTGGCCATCACAAAGCCCTGACCTCAATCCAATAAAGAATTTGTGGGTGTAACAGTATAATTTTAAACCGTCCCCTCGCGCGAACCAGGGACCTTCTGCACACAACGACAACAGTCACCCTCGAAGCATCGTTACCCATCGCTCCACAAAAGCCACGGCCCTTGCAGAGCAAGGGGAATTACTACTTCAAGGTCTCAGAGCAAGTGACGTAACCGATTGAAACGCTATTTAGAGCACACCGCTAACTAAGCTAGCCGTTTCACATCCGTTACCCTCACCCCCCTTTTGACCTTCCTCCGCAGCAACCAGTAATCCGGGTCAACAGCATCAATGTAACAGTATACTTTTAAACCGTCCCCTCGCCCATACCCGGGCGCGAACAAGGGACCCTCTGCACACATCAACAACAGTCATCCACAAAGCATCATTACCCATCGCTCCACAAGAGCCACAGCCCTAAAGAGCAAGGGAAATTACTACTTCAAGGTCTCAGAGCAAGTGACGTAACCAATTGAAACACTATTTAGCACACACCGCTAACTAAGCTAGCCATTTCACATCCATTACACTCACCCCCCTTTTGACCTTCCTCCTTTTTCCGCAGCAACCAGTAATCCGGGTCAACAGCATCAATGTAACAGTATAATTTTAAACCGTCCCCTCGCCCATACCCGGGCGCGAACCAGGGACCTTCTGCACACAACGACAACAGTCACCCTCGAAGCATCGTTACCCATCGCTCCACAAATGCAGAGCAAGGGGAATTACTACTTCAAGGTCTCAGAGCAAGTGACGTAACCGATTGAAACGCTATTTAGCGCACACCGCTAACTAAGCAAGCCGTTTTACATCCGTTACATGGGCAGAACTGAAAAAGCGTATGTGAGCAAGGAGGCCTGAAAACCTTACTCAGTTACGCCAGCTCTGTCATGGGGAATGGGACAAAATTCACCCAACTTATTGTGGGAAGCTTGTGGAAGGCTACCCGAAACGTTTGACCCAAGTTAATCAATTTAAAGGCAATGCTACCAAATACTAATTGAGTGTATGTAAACTTCTGACCCACTGGGAATGGGATGAAATAAATAAAAGCTGAAATAAATCATTCTCTACTATTATTCTGACATTTCCCATTCTTAAAATAAAGTGGTGATCCTAAATGACCTAAATCATGGATTAAATGTCAGGAATTGTGAAAAACCGAGTTTAAATGTATTTGGCTAAGGTGTATGTAAACTTCCGACTTCAACTGTACATATTTTGTTCTAGAGATCCTGAAGAAGCTAATAATACTGTCCACTGCTGACGCTGAGGTTTCAGGATTTCTGAATTTTGGTTAATTTTCATCCATGAGAGTGAGAATTGTGGTCTTGGTTGGAAATCTTTGAGCCAGTTCCCTGACAGAGTCCAAAAATGGTTTTGTTAACAGACATAGTGAACATACACTGCGAACCTACAAGTCAGAGGGGTTTAGGAATTTAGACACATTTTAAAACTTTGACATTATTCCCCTTTAAACGATTTAGTGAAATTGCATAATATGGTTTAAAGGAAGTAGTTATGTAAATGGCACCACCAGCACCATGGTGCCAAGAGGAGGCATCTCACATGATCTCACCCTTATAACAGACCCAGCACCAGGATAAAGTGACTAAAGGGGAAGTTAAAATTGATACATTTTCTGGGGTTCTTGCATTGGAATTATTTGTAATTCTGCTTATATCACACTATACCACAATAAACATGTTCAAATGTTGAGACATAGAGACCATTGAGTGCTTTTCAAGTGACAGTTGTCTCGAAATTATGGAACGCCGTTTGGGTCTTTACGTGTCAAAACAATTCACGTCAAATTACACTATTTGACACGTCAAATAAGCTTCCAATTTGACTTGTCAAATAACAATTCTATTAGAATGTTGTGTGTGATGAATTTGCACATGCAAGCCAAGCGCCACAACTATCAGTAGCACTGTCAAAACAGTACAAAAAAAGTCTGCAAACAGGCAAACACCAGCCACGAATGATGTGTTTACAATACGCGTTGGTAATAAAGCATTATTTGTTCGACCGCAACTTCTGGGTTAGCTAACTTCTTGGTACCTAGCTTGCACCAATACATCAAGCCTAAAAAACAATGACCAGTAGAAACTGCCGTCATTTTCATTGTCCTTAACAATGATTTAGGAATCCTTGTGAGGTAAGTATTAGCTCGGTAGCTACTTGTTGTTCGCCTATTGAAAATGAACTTCAGTTAATGAAAATAATTAGCTAGCCAGCTACTTAATCCTGTTGCCCAAAGCTAACATTATAAACAGCCAGCTAGTTTAATCTGGCTAATGAGGCTTGACCTGACTGGGTTATGTGTTGTGAAATTGGAAAAAATAAGGATTAGGCACAATAGTGGAATTTGCGGTTTGCCTTCAAAATAAAACAACCTCTGAAAGTGACGCAGAAGGTTACAATTGGTGGAATTATGCCATGTTTAGACTAGATAATGTTAAACATGGTTGGAATGTGAAGCAATGAAATGGGTTACCAGTCTACTCGGTGACACCCGCAGAACACAACTGTGAAGAGTTTACGCAAATATTAGCGTTGTAGCTCTTATCGCAGGACTGTGACCATGTGAAATCACCTCCCCAGTCAGCCTATTGTATGTATTGACATTCATATCGCACTGTACAGCTTTACCTAAGTATTGGGGATCAATGAAATGGTGTATCAGTCTACTCAATACCCAATATATTTTTTCCCACTCCGAAAAAACATCATTTTTCCTCTGGAATAGTGTTCAATACACATGGCTTGACAATAAATGTGGCTCAATTCACAGTTGTTTCAGAGTCCCGCAATAAGAGCTATGACGCTAATGTTTCTCTGGGTGTCACTGAGTAGACTGATACCCTTGATCCACAATCCATAGGTAAGGCTGTACAGTGAAATAAGTATGCACCCAATGCAATTCTAAAGTCTAATACATCCAGTGTGATTTCAACAAATTGTCTTTTGTTGATTTCATATAACAACATTTCAACCTCGTTGAGAACTATTCAATTTTGGCATAATTCTATTTGTATCATTGTCAATTACATACTTTTATTTTGAAAGCTAACTGCAAAGTCCACTATTGTGGCTAGCTTCACATATATGGGTCAGACCACCATTAATCAAATGAGAACTACTAAAACTACTATAGCTACTAAAACAGATTTTGCTATGTTTTGGGGGAAGAACATTGTTTGCATCCATGAGCTAGCTTGCTTTCTTTTATGACCAGCACTGTAGGTGCGCAAGACAACTTTACCAGCATCATAGCATACGTATCGATGAATCGTTGTGACATATGAAATACGAGTGATAGTGTAATCAATGTGTAATAACTATGTAAAAAATTTACGAACGCGTCAAATTATTATGTGACGTGCAGTCATATTCAGGACCTGATTGGTCAACAAGCTTATTTGACACGCAAAGACCCAAACAGCGTTCCACACGAAATCTGTTTCAGCACAATGGACATTAAAACTTCTTACGGATAGGCGGGACAGTCGCGTCCCACTTGGGCAAAAAACAGGGAAAATGCAGCGCGGCAAATTTTTTAAAAATGATATAAAATCAAACTGTCATTAAATCACACATGTGAGATACTCAATTAAAGCTATACTCGTTGTGAATCCAGCCAACATGTCAGATTTTAAAAAGGCTTTTCGGCGAAAGCATAAGAAGCTATTATCTGATGATAGCACAACCAGCAAACAAAGAGGGTAGCATATTTCAACACTGCAGGAGCTACACAAAACGCAGAAATAAAATATAAAACATGCCTTACCTTTGACGAGCTTCTTTTGTTGGCACTTCAATATGTCCCATAAACATCACAATTGGTCCTTTTGTTCGATTAATTCCGTCCATATATATCCAAATGTCAATTTATAAAGCGCTTTTGATCCAGAAAAAAACAGCTTCCAAAACACGCAACGTCACTACAAAATATTTCAAAAGTTGCCTATAAACTTTGCCAAAATATTTCAAACTACTTTTGTAATACAACTTTAGGTATTTTTAAACGTTAATTAATAATCGATCAAATTGTAGATGGGTCTATCTGTTGTTCAATACAGGAAGACAACAAACCAGCGCTACTTTTCACTTCTTGCGCAACTCTCAACAGTGTTACCAAGTTCCTAGTTGGCCTACTTCTTCATTGCACAAAGGAATAACCTCAACCAAATTCCAAAGATTGGTGACATCCAGTGGAAGCGGTAGGAACTGAAAACCAGTTCCTAAGAAATATTGTTTGCCAACGAGAAATCACTGAACAGACAGAGACCTCCAAAAAAATATATTCTGAACGGTTAGTCCTCGGGGTTTTGCCTGCTACATAACTTCTGTTGTACTCACAGACATGAAACTTCAGAGAGTTTTCTATCCAAATCTACGAATAATATGCATATCTTATATTCTTGGCATGAGTAGCAGGAAGTTGAAATTAGGCACGCTATTTATCCAAAAGTGAAAATTCTGCCCCCTAGCCCCAAGAGGTTTTAAAACAAGGCTATTTTAGTAATGAACATAGGCTACAAGAACAGTGAATGCAGCCAAACATACAGCTGTCTTAACAAAATAATGCAAACTGTATGCTTAAAGTAACAGCCTAGTTACTCATGCATGCAAAAAAAATACTGAATAGCAGTGTAAAGGAAATGTTAATGTTTGTGCTTTTCTTATAACTAACTTCTGTCTTCTGTTCATGTGCTGTTCTAATAACCAATTTCTGTGTTCATGCAAGTGGCTGACTGTACAAACACCCACTATCAGTAGCTGCAATTTGGAAGTACACCTAGACCGTGTTTTGAGAACGAACTAAAGATATCTCAGTTTCAAGGTCTCAGCTTAGAGAGAAAAAGCCTCGTGAGGTGTTGGTCTGTCACATGTTATGAAACAAAACGATAATGACTGATTAATTATGCTAAATCATGTAAATATAATTTGTCTGTGTATAGCCGTATATAAGACAACTGCTGGGTCTGCCCAGGCAGAGGTCCTGATTGACATGTGTACTATGGTGCATTGAGTTAGTTGGAACCTCTCCAGTGCACTGACAATAAACAAGTATTAATTTAACTGACTTTGAGTGTCCCTGTGTAAGAATTTCCAGACAGCAGTTTGGCTTAGAATACCGACACAACTGCGAATGTGAATTAATGAATGTTAACAGAACAAAACAGCGGTACCAAGTAGTAGGCCTAGTAAAAAAAATATCAGGTTGATAAAGGTATGAAACAATCTATATTGCATTAACAGTTAACAAACGCAGTAACGAAAAGGTGAATGGAGATCCAAATAACCAAAGCATAGCCTGCAGCCTAACACAGTGAGAAGCAGCCATGCACATCTGTCTTGCAAATAAATAGGCCTATAAGCCCCCTTCAAGCATGGAAAACCATGCTGCTAGGCGCTCATGAGTTCAGCAACAATAGGCTACCAAGAAAACCATAGTAGAATACATACAGTACCAGTCAAACATTTGGACACACCGAATTCATTCAAGAGTTTTTCTTTATTTTTGACGATTTTCTACATTGTAGAATAATAGTGAAGACATCAAAACTATGAAATAACACATATGGAAACATGAGGTAACCAAAAAAGTGTTAAACAAACCTAAATACATTTATATTTGAGATTATTCAAATAGCCACCCTTTGCCTTGATGGCAGCTTTGCATACTTTTGGCATTCTCTCAACCAGCTGCATGAGAAGGTCACCTGGAGTGCATTTCAATTAACAGGTGTGCCTTGTTAAAAGTTAATTCGTGGAATTTCTTTCCTTCTTAATGCGTTTGAGCCAATCAGTTGTGTTGTGACAAGGTAGGGGTGGTATATATATTGGCATAAGACCAAGTCCATAGTATGGAAAAAAACAGCTCAAATCAATAAAGAGAAACTACAATCCATAATTTCTTTAAGACATGAAGGTCAGTCAATCCGTAAAATTTCCAAAACTTTGAAAGGTTCAATAAATAGGCCATAGGAGCAAATAATTACAATTTAGCAGATTAACACAGGAATGATAAATGATCATGTGCAAGTAGAGATACTGGTGTGCAAAAGAGCAGAAAAGTAAATTAATAAAAACAGTATGGGGATGAGGTAGGTTAATTGGGTGGGCTATTTACAGATGGACTATGTACAGCTGCAGCGATCGGTTAGCTGCTCAGACAGCAGATGTTTAAAGTTGTTGAGGGAAATAAAAGTCTCCAACTTCAGCGATTTTTGCAATTCATTCCAGTCACAGGCAGCAGAGAACTGGAAGGAAAGGTGGCCAAATGAGGTGTTGGCTTGAGGGATGATCAGTGAGATACACCAGCTGGAGCGCGTGCTACGGGTGGGTGTTTTGCCATCGTGACCAGTGAACTGAGATAAGGCGGAGCTTTACCTAGCATGAACTTGTAGATGACCTGGAGCCAGTGGGTCTGGCGACGAATATGTAGCGAGGGCCAGCCGACTAGAGCATACAGGTCGCAGTGGTGGGTGGTATAAGGTGCTTTAGTAAGAAAACGGATGGTACTGTGATAAACTCCATCTAGTTTGCTGAGTAGAGTATTGGAAGCTATTTTATAGATGACATCGCCGAAGTCGAGGATCGATAGGATAGTCAGTGAAGGAGGCTTTGTTGTGAAATAGAAAGCCGACTCTAGATTTGATTTTGGATTGGAGATGTTTGATCTGAGTCAGGAAGGAGAGTTTACAGTCTAGCTAGACACCTAGGTACTTATAGATGTCCACATATTCTAGTTCGGAACCATCCAGGGTGGTGATGCTAGTCGGGCGTTCGGATGCAGGCAGCGAACGGTTGAAAAGCATGCATTTGGTTTTACTAGCGTTTAAGAGCAGTTGGATGCCACGGAAGGAGTGTTGTATAGCATTGAAGCCCATTTGGAGGTTAGATAGCACAGTGTCCAAGGAAGGGCCAGAAGTATACAGAATGGTGTCGTCTGCGTAGAGGTGGATCAGGGAATCGCCCGCAGCAAGAGAAACATCATTGATATATACAGAGAAAAGAGTCGGCCCGAGAATTGAACCCTGTGGTACCCCCATAGAGACTGCAAGAGGACCGGACAACATGTCCTCCGATTTGACACACTGAACTCTGTCTGCAAAGTAGTTGTTGAACCAGGCAAGGCAGTCATTTAAAAAAACGAGGCTACTGAGTCTGCCGAGAAGAATATGGTGATTGACAGAGTCGAAAGCTTTGGCCAGGTCGATGAAGACGGCTGCACAGTACTATATTTTATCGATGGCGGTTATGCTATCGTTTAGTACCTTGAGCTTTGCTGAGGTGCACCCGTGACCGACTCGGAAACCGCATTGCACAGCGGAGAAGGTACGGTGGGATTCGAGATGGTCAGTGATCTGTTTGTTAACTTAGCTTTCGAAGACCTGAGATAGGCAGGTTCAGGATGGATATAGGTCTGTAACAGTTTGGGTCTCCGGCTTTGAAGAGGGGGATGACCGCGGCAGCTTTCCAATCCTTGGGGATCTCAGACGATACGAAAAAGAGGTTGAACAGGCTGGTAATAGGGGTTGCGACAATGGCGGCGGATAGTTTCAGAAATAGAGGGTCCAGATTGTCAAGCCCAGCTGACTTGTATGGGTCCATGTTTTGCAGCTCTCTCAGAACCTCTGCTATCTGGATTTGGGTAAAGGAGAAGCTGGGGGGGCTTGGGCGAGTAGCTGCGGGAGGGGGGAGCTGTTGACCAGGCATCCTCAACTGACGGGATGAAGTCAATATCCTTCCAGGATACCCGAGCCAGGTCGATTAGAAAGGCCTGCTCGCAGAAGTGTTTAACCTGTTAAGCCTACCCCTGTTTACTGCCCCTTCTGGAGGAATTGGGTACCCATATAAAACAGGATACATTTTTGTCAAAAGTTGCTAATATATGCATATAAAAAATATTATCGAATAGAAAACACTCTAAAGCTTCTAAAACCGTTTAAATTTTGTCTCTATGTAAAGCAGAAGTCTCAGGGCATGCATTCTCCCAAAGTCTCTCTTGTCATGGAAAAAGTTGGCCCAACTTTGACGTCATCGTATACACCTTCCCAAACAACTACCGCTCTGGGAACAGTCTGTACGTGTTCAGCGCGAAGCCTGCTTTCAATGGGGCTTCTCATTGTGAGAATCGCGCGCTCACGAGACGTTGAGCGTGCCGAAAGGTCTCGGTCACGCGAAAAAAAAGTGTACGATTATGCGCGCTCTGCTCAGGTGAAGTCTTTTCTTCAGGATCGATTAAAAGACGTGTGTGTTTCGCTTCGTCCTCACAATTGCTGTACACCTTTATAACATGTTAAAGCTTAATTATGAACATAGTTTGACAAGTTTACTCGACATATAATATATATTTTCGACGTTTTGGTGCGCATCCACTTGAATTTTGCCTACATTTCGACCGAAATGTGGCTATTTTGAGAAACGAAAGACGCAGACTTGAAAACTAAACGCTGTTTTGGTAAGTATAATCCCTTCCAGGTCTTTTGATGGAAGAACAGCAAAGGTAAGGGAATATTTATGTGTTAATTTTGGGTTTCTGTCGACTCCAAGATAGAGGAGGCATAATGATACATTTGGAGCGCCGACTCCTAGTATAGCCTAGTAAACGCAACCTGTAACGTTAAAAATAAATGTAACACAGCGATTGCATTTAGAAGAAGTGTATCTTCCTATACATATGTAAAACATGCATATTTAGTCAAAGTTGATATGATGTGTATTCCTTGTTAGCTGACGTTATCTGCCGGAGCTATTTCATTTCTCCTGACATTTTAGTAGCATTTTTTGAACGATGCGTCATTGTAAACAGAGATTTCTGGATATATATTGCAGATTATTGAAAAACAAATGAATGTACTGTGTAACATGTTATATTACTGTCATCTGATGAAGATTTCAAAAGGTTAGTGAAAAGATTTTTTTTTAATCCTGCGTTTGTTGATTGCATATTTTTTCCTACTTGGCTATGCTAATGAGCTATGTCTGCGGTGGTGGTTTGACATAAATATGTTCTATGTTTTCGCCGTAAAACATTTTAGAAATCTGACTTGTTGCCTGGATTCACAACGAGTGTAGCTTTAATTCAATAATACCTGCATGTGTATTTTAATGAACGTTTGAGTTTTAACTAATACTATTAGCATTTAGCGTAGCGCATTTGCATTTCCAGAGCTCTAGATGGGACGCCTGCGTGCCAGGTAGGAGCAAGAGGTTAAGGGAGCTTTTGACAGTGTTGAGGGGTGGTCGTTTGACCGCGGACCCGTAGCGGATACAGGCAATGAGGCAGTGATCGCTGAGATCCTGATTGAAGACAGCGGAGGTGTATTTGGAGGGCAAGTTGGTCAGGATAATGTCTATGAGGGTGCCCATGTTTTCGGATTTAGGGTTGTACCTGGTGGGTTCCTTGATGATTTGACTGAGTCAATCAGGCCTTCATGGTCGAATTGCTGCAAAGAAACCACTACTAAAAGACACTAATCAGAAGAAAACACTTGCTTGGGCCAAGAAACACGAGCAATGGACATTAGACCGGTGGAAATCTGTCTTTTGGTCTAATGAGTCCAAATTTTAGATTTTTGGTTCCAACCGCCATGTCTTTGTGAGATGCAGAGTAGGTGAGTGGATGATCTCCGCATGTTTGGTTCCCACTGTGAAGCATGGAGGAGGAGGTGTGGTAGTGTGGAGGTGTTTTTCTGGTGACACTGGCTGTGATTTATTTAGAATTCAAGTCACACTTAACCAGCATGGCTACCACTGTCACGACATCCGCCGAAGTCCCGTCCCTCTCCTTGTTCGGGCGGCGTTCGGCGGTCGACGTCACCGGTCATCTAGCCACCGACGATCCACTTTTCATTTTTAATTTGTTCTGTCTTTGTCTTTCACACCTAGCTTCACTCAACCAATTACCTGTTTATTATTTAACCCTCTGTTCCCCATGTTTTGTTTGTGTGTGACTGTTCTTTGTACATCGGTCCGTTTTTGTAGGCTCGCTATGTTGCTTTGTATTTTTGTAAATTTGAGTAAAGTACGTTCATTACCCATATCTGCTGTCCTGTGCCTGACTCTCTACACTAGCTACACACAGGACCATTACAACCACAGCATTCTGCAGCGATACACCATCCCATCTGATTTGTGTTTATTGGGACTATCATTTCTTTTTCAACAGGACAATGACCCAAAATACACCTCCAGGCTGTGTAAGGGCTATTTTTATTTATTTATTTATTTCACCTTTATTTAACCAGGTAGGCAAGTTGAGAACAAGTTCTCATTTACAATTGCGACCTGGCCGATTTGACCAAGAAGAGTGATGGAGTGCTGCGTCAGATGACCTGACCTCCACAATCACCCAAACTCAACCGAATCGAGATGGTTTGGGATGAGTTGGACCGCAGATTGAAGTAAAAGCAGCCAACTAGTGCTCAGCATATGTAGGACCACCTTATATATGTAGCTATACCCAGGTGCGTCACTTGGAATTTTGCATTGGAATTATATTGAATTCTGCTTACATCACACTATACCACAAAAAACGTAAAAGTTTAAATGCATTTGACCAAGAAGTAACAGGTTGGCGCGAAATCTCAGCTGCTCTCTAGCAGCACCATGGACAGAGCACTACAAACTAAAGCAGATTAAAAATATGTTTAAAAACAGCTAGATTCTTTCTTACCTTTTCTTACCTTTTCAGTTGTTGGCACCTTAATTGGGGAGGACAGGCTTGTGGTAATGGCTGGAGCGGGATGAGTGGAATTGTATCAAATACATCAAACACCATGTGTTTTGATGCCATTCCAATTGCTATTTCATGAACGTTTTGGGACAGAAAACCTGTGGCTATGGTAGGATTCTAGGCTAACCTGGGCTGCTACCTCTGTTCCATGATCGTCAGGAACAGTTGGAGGTGGAGGGGGCTGTGGAGCTGTTATCCTGGCGGCGCTTGTGGAAGAGGGGGAAGGCTCTGCACTCAGAAATAGCTAGAGCTTAGATGCTGGGCTAGGTGGTTTGATGCTGCTGCTCATCGCTCTCTTTTGGCTTTGTTTGAGTACTTTGCGAAGCCAATTTCTGATTTCTAACATGGTAGTGGCAGATTAGCTGGTTCGCGCTAGCTAAATAGGCTAAGGTTAATAACACTAACAATTTTTACAGCTAGCTAAGAAGCTAACTAAACTCTGTAATGGTGGGGCGTGAGGCAGAGTTGAGTGAAGCAGCTTCAAGAGTAAACTTGACCTTGCCCTAATAAATGAAAATCAGATATTACAGACTGAGGCCTATCATTTATTCACTTAGCCTACCACAGATGAGATTTTCCCACGTTTTATGGAAACCCAAAGAGTCATACCTAACCGCCCAAGTGGCTCTCCACAGCCCCCTTACACATACAGCTGAACGCTCTGTCCATGGTGCTGACACAGCTCAGCGAAGATACAGATTTTGCGCCAACCTGTGTCACTCAATCATTTAGAGCTTTTTTGCTATTTTTACATAGGGACATAAAACTAAAACGGACAAGTTTCAACTTGCCCTCTCGTGGATTTGGGTATGCCTCATAATGCTCTCATGTACTAACCTAAATACCAGTTTGTTTTTGCTATCATGCCAACTCCTTGTCACTCATTGTCATGCCAATGATGTTTGGATTGATAATGAGCAATGGAGTTGGCAAGAGGACCAACAGATCTGGGACCAAACTCATTCACCACCACCGCACAAAAAAACCGAAGTGTTAAGTCACACCTGAAACCCTGAAAACGATTAACCGTTTGCTATCAAATCCAATATACCAATATAGCCCTGCTTTTCAACATGAAATAACATCATTTCCATCAACACTGGTACATTTCCAGTAGTTGGTTACCTACCTACTTTCCTTCCATAATATACAATAAGGCACTGTTCCATAACAACATATATATTCAAAGCACGTTAGATGCATGTTGAATCAACGACAACTAGTCATTATAGGATGCAGGGGGTCGCGCGCTTACCTTGTACCCCATGTTATCCCGCCGTGGCGCGTGCAGTGTTTCTATTGTTGCCTAGTTACCTGCCTCCTGCAGTTGTCTCATGTCTCTTTGGGCCAGTGAGCAGCCTCTGTATGGAAACACAGACAGACAGACAAACCTCAATGGACGGACCTAATCAGAACAGAGAGAGAGAGCGCGATGGACAGAGGGGCATGCAGATTGATATAGCCTCGATTCATTGACAAGCTTAATTGAGTAAAGTCTGCATTGCTGCATACATCTTCCGACACAAGTGATGTTCCTGAACAAGTGCGTCTTTCCTCCTCTTCTGTTGCGCGGTTAGGTTATCGAGGCAATAGTCCCTACCGTCAGTCGATGTTTACGGTTATAAGGCGGTTATAGACGCCATATTTAGGCTATTTATCGACCTATCGGCATTTCTCTTATCATCCGCTCGAATGTTGGTTGTCGTGGGTGTGCACGGCACGGCGTTTTTGGCGATGGATGTGATGATGATCACGAGACGGGGCCGAAGGAGCGAGCTCTCGGTGCTGCGACAAAGCCCAGACCGATACTTTCATCTGCGCCGCCGTGAGATCTCTGCAGCAGCTGCGCAGCTCAGCCAAGGCACGCAATCCATCTCTGCAAGGGGAAGAAAGACAGAATAAATAAGACAGAGAGGGAAGGGGTGAGCTGAGCACCAACAGTAGCCTAGTCAGAAATATTTATTTCCTCTTTATTATGAGAGAGTCTGAATCTGACTATTGGTCTAGATAAAGTGGATATCACAATTCATCAGCCCCTTTCACACACATGCTCAGGCTGTAATAAACACGCAAAGGGCACTGTTAAGGCAAGGGCTGCCAGGTTTCATCTCAGTGTTGCATGAATGCATTGAGTTATTATATAATTTCCTCTGAAATAGGAAAATAAAATGGTTGTCTTTGGATGGAAGGTGATGGATGGGTAGTCTGAGAATCTGTAGGTCCCACCAATGTCATGAACCAGAGCCAGCTGGCTATTCATTAGGATGTAATTCTCCCATTGAGACAAAAAGATATGACATTTTTTGTTGTAGCCTATGTAGCATATATGTCTTCTACTCATCACCATCAAAAACATTACGCCGAGAGGCGAAAATATAATTCCCTAACCAGGAATCGAACCCGGATTACAGGGGTGAAAGTGTCAAATCCTAACCACTAGACCACCAGGGAGCGGTGTTAACTTTAACAATGAAGATTATTCAAACATTGACGATAAATATATGAAGTGAAAAAGAATGGAGAAAAAAGCAGTACCTTTACCAGGCTAATTCGGGGTAAATTTACAGAGGATATATTCAAGAAGCCGTCGTCCAGCAAGTTAGTCGAGGTTGTGCCACCAGCAATTAACAAGTGTAGCGAATTCGGGATGCAATTTCTACCAAGAATGAACATACTCACTGTTGCCGACCCAACATCCTCTTTCACTCTGAACGCGTCTTCCTTTGCATTACGGTGAGGATAGCTGTGCTGCAAGCCCATTTTCAGATGCAATCATTAGGCAAGGGTAATTTCTGTGTAGGAAAGGATGAAACAGCGTCTGTGCCACCAGTAAGTACAGATAGTAATATAAATTCCCTCGCACAGTCCCCGCAGCCGGACAACTTTCTCATGGCTTCTGGGAAATGCTGTAGGAATGCTCAACCAGTGTCGCTCATTCAGCCGACAGAAACTTTCAACCGGTTCTCCCCATTAAGCAGTGAGTCGGAGTCAGAGGCCTAGCCTTCTCTAGTCTCTACTCCTCCTGTTACGGGGTCTGAGGCACCGAAAACTCCCACCATTAGCTGTGACAAATTGAAAACCCTAGTCATTGACGACTTCATTACCCGCAGTATTAGACTTAAAAACGAATCATCCAGCGATCATACACTGTTTACCAGGGGGCAGGGCTACCGACATTAAGGCTAATCTGAAGATGGTGCTGGCTAAAGCTAAAACTGGCGAATGTAGAGAGTATAGGGATATTGTTACCAACGATGTTAGGATGAAACAGTCAGAGGTCACCAAGCGCAACATAGCTTCAGCTTGTAAATTAGCTAGAAAGATATGTCGGCATCGAGTAATTGTCTCTGGCCCCCTCCCAGTTAGGGGGAGTGATGAGTTCTACAGCAGAGTCACACAACTCAATCCCTGGTTGAAAACGTTTTTCTGCCTCTCCCAAAAGATAGAATTTGTAGATAATTGGCCCTCTTTCTGTGACTCACCCACAAACAGGACCAAGCCTGACCTGTTGAGGAGTAACGGACTCCATCCTAGCTGGAGGGGTGCTCTCATCTTATCTATGAACATAGACAGGGCTCTAACTCC
The DNA here is from genome assembly GCF_023373465.1 of Oncorhynchus keta. Classification (NCBI taxonomy): domain Eukaryota; kingdom Metazoa; phylum Chordata; class Actinopteri; order Salmoniformes; family Salmonidae; genus Oncorhynchus; species Oncorhynchus keta. Next base: position 3,223,452 of record NC_068453.1, read on the forward strand.
CCTAGCTCCACAATGGAATAGGGTGCAGGCCAGGCAGCAGGCTGTTAGAGCCCTCACTGCTGCTCGATCATCCTATTTTTCCAATTTATTTGGGGAAAATAAGAACAATCCAACATGTATTTGTGATACTGTCGCAAAGCTAACTAAAAAGCTGCATTCCTAAAGAGAGGATGGATTTCACTTCAGCAGTGATAAATTCATGAACTTCTGTGAGGATAAGATCATGATCATTAGAAAGCAAATTACGGACTCCTCTTTAAATCAAATTACGGACTCCTCTTTTAATCTCAATCTCAAAGCTCAGTTGTCCTGAGTCTGCACAACTGTGCCAGGACCTAGGATCAAGGGAGACACTCAAGTTTTTTAGCACTATATCTCTTGACACATTGATGAAAATAATCATGGCCTCTAAACCATCAAGCTGCCTACTGGACCCTATTCCAACTAAACTACTGAAAGAGCTGCTTCCTGTGCTTGACCCTCTTATGTTGAACATAATAAACGGCTCTCTATCGACCAGATGTGTACCAAACTCACTAAAAGTGGCAGTGATAAAGCCTCTTGAAAAAGCCAAACCTTGACCCAGAAAATATTAGAAACTATCGGCCTATATCGAATCTCCCATTCCTCTCAAATAATTTTGAAAAGGCTGTTGCGCAGCAACTCACTGCTTCCTGAAGACTAACAATGTATACAAAAAGCTTCAGTCTGGTTTTAGACCCCATCACAGCACTGAGACTGCACTTGTGAAGGTGGTAAATTACCTTTTAATGTCGTCAGACCGAGGCTCCGCATCTGTCCTCGTGCTCCTAGACCTTAGTGCTGCTTTTGATACTATTGATCACCACATTCTTTTGGAGAGATTAGAAACCCAAATTGGTCTACACGGACAAGTTCTGGCCTGGTTTAGATCTAATCTGTCAGAAAGATATGTTTGTCTCTGTGGATGGTTTGTCCTCTGACAAATCAACTGTACATTTCGGTGTTCCTCAACCTTCTGTTTTAGGACCACTATTGTTTTCACTATATATTTTACCTCTTGGTGATGTCATTCTGAAACATAATGTTAACTTTCACTGCTATGCAGTTGACACACAGCTGTACATTTCGATGAAACATGGAACAGGGCTCCGGGCAGCCGAGCGGAAATGGAGGAAAACTCGCCTCCCTGCGGACCTGGCATCCTTTCACTCCCTCCTCTCTACATTTTCCTCCTCTGTCTCTGCTGCTAAAGCCACTTTCTACCATTCTAAATTCCAAGCATCTGCCTCTAACCCTAGGAAGCTCTTTGCCACCTTCTCCTCCCTCCTGAATCCCCCCCCCTCCTCCCTCTCTGCAGATGACTTCGTCAACCATTTTGAAAAGAAGGTCGACGACATCCGATCCTCGTTTGCTAAGTCAAACGACACCGCTGGTTCTGCTCACACTGCCCTACCCTGTGCTCTGACCTCTTTCTCCCCTCTCTCTCCAGATGAAATCTCGCGTCTTGTGACGGCCGGCCGCCCAACAACCTGCCCGCTTGACCCTATCCCCTCCTCTCTTCTCCAGACCATTTCCGGAGACCTTCTCCCTTACCTCACCTCGCTCATCAACTCATCCCTGACCGCTGGCTACGTCCCTTCCGTCTTCAAGAGAGCGAGAGTTGCACCCCTTCTGAAAAAACCTACACTCGATCCCTCCGATGTCAACAACTACAGACCAGTATCCCTTCTCTCTTTTCTCTCCAAAACTCTTGAGCGTGCCGTCCTTGGCCAGCTCTACCGCTATCTCTCTCAGAATGACCTTCTTGATCCAAATCAGTCAGGTTTCAAGACTAGTCATTCAACTGAGACTGCTCTTCTCTGTATCACGGAGGCGCTCCGCACTGCTAAAGCTAACTCTCTCTCCTCTGCTCTCATCCTTCTAGACCTATCGGCTGCCTTCGATACTGTGAACCATCAGATCCTCCTCTCCACCCTCTCCGAGTTGGGCATCTCCGGCGCGGCCCACGCTTGGATTGCGTCCTACCTGACAGGTCGCTCCTACCAGGTGGCGTGGCGAGAATCTGTCTCCTCACCACGCGCTCTCACCACTGGTGTCCCCCAGGGCTCTGTTCTAGGCCCTCTCTTATTCTGGCTTTACACCAAGTCACTTGGCTCTGTCATAACCTCACATGGTCTCTCCTATCATTGCTATGCAGACGACACACAATTAATCTTCTCCTTTCCCCCTTCTGATGACCAGGTGGCGAATCGCATCTCTGCATGTCTGGCAGACATATCAGTGTGGATGACGGATCACCACCTCAAGCTGAACCTCAGCAAGACGGAGCTCCTCTTCCTCCCGGGGAAGGACTGCCCTTTCCATGATCTCGCCATCACGGTTGACAACTCCATTGTGTCCTCCTCCCAGAGCGCTAAGAACCTTGGCGTGATCCTGGACAACACCCTGTCGTTCTCAACTAACATCAAGGCGGTGTCCCGTTCCTGTTTCATGCTCTACAACATCCGCAGAGTACGACCCTGCCTCACACAGGAAGCGGCGCAGGTCCTAATCCAGGCACTTGTCATCTCCTGTCTTGATTACTGCAACTCGCTGTTGGCTGGGCTCCCTGCCTGTGCCATTAAACCCCTACAACTCATCCAGAACGCCGCAGCCCGTCTGGTGTTCAACCTTCCCAAGTTCTCTCACGTCACCCCGCTCCTCCGCTCTCTCCACTGGCTTCCAGTTGAAGCTCGCATCCGCTACAAGACCATGGTGCTTGCCTACGGAGCTGTGAGGGGAACGGCACCTCAGTACCTCCAGGCTCTGATCAGGCCCTACACCCAAACAAGGGCACTGCGTTCATCCACCTCTGGCCTGCTCGCCTCCCTACCACTGAAGAAGTACAGTTCCCGCTCAGCCCAGTCAAAACTGTTCGCTGCTCTGGCCCCCAATGGTGGAACAAACTCCCTCACGACGCCAGGACAGCGGAGTCAATCACCACCTTCCGGAGACACCTGAAACCCCACCTCTTCAAGGAATACCTAGGATAGGGTAAGTAATCCTTCTCACCCCCCCCCCCTAAAAAGATTTAGATGCACTATTGTAAAGTGGCTGTTCCACTGGATGTCATAAGGTGTATGCACCAATTTGTAAGTCGCTCTGGATAAGAGCGTCTGCTAAATGACTTAAATGTAAATGTAATGGTGAAGCCCCAAAATTGCCCTCCCTGGAAGCCTATGTTTCAGACATAAGGAAGGGGATGGCTACAAATGTAAATTTACTTTTAAACTGGGACAAAACAGAGTTGCAAATAAAACTGTGAAGGACCTCAGCGTTACTCTGGACCCTAATCTCTCTTTTGACAAACATATCAAGACGTTGCAAAAATCTGAAACTTTCTGTCCAAAAATGATGCAGAAAAATTAATCCATGCTTTTGTCACTTCTAGGTTAGACGACTGCAATGCTCTACTTTCCGGCTACCCGGATAAAGCACTAAATAAACTTCTGTTAGTGCTAAACACGGCTGCTAGAATCTTGACTAGATCCCCAAAAAATGTGATCATATTACTCCAGTGCTAACCTCTCTACACTGGCTTCCTGTTAAGGCAAGGGCTGATTTCAAGGTTTTACTGCTAAACTACAAAGCAATACATGGGCTTGCTCCTATCTATCTTTCCGATTTGGTCCTGCCTTACATACCTACACGTATGCTACAGTCACAAGACGCAGGCCTCCTTACTGTCCCTAGAATTTCTAAGCCAACAGCTGGAGGCAGGGTTTTCTTCTGTAGAGCTCCATTTTTATGGAATGGTCTGCCTATCCATGTGAGAGACAGACTCGGCCTCAACCTTTAAGTCTTTATTGAAGACTCATCTCTTCAGTAGGTCCTATGATTGAGTGTAGTCTGGCCCGGGAATGTGAAGGTGAACGGAAAGCCACTGGAACAACGAATCGCCCTTGCTGTCTCTGCCTGCCCGGTTCCCCTCTCTCCACTGGGATTCTCTGCCTCTAACCCTATTACAGGGGCTGAGTCACTGGTTTACTGGTGCTCTTCCATGCCGTCCCTAGGAGGGGTGTGTCACTTGAGTGGGTTGAGTCACTGACGTGATCTTCCTGTCCGGGTTGGCGCCCCCCCCTTGGGTTGTGCCGTGGCGGAGATCTTTGTGGGATATACTCGGCCTTGTCTCAGGATGGTAAGTTGGTTGTTGAAGATATCCCTCTTGTGGTGTGGGAGCTGTGCTTTTGCAATGTGGGTGGGGTTATATCCTGCCTGTTTGGCCCTGTCCGGGGGTGTCATCGGATGGGGCCACAGTGTCTCCCGACCCCTCCTGTCTCATCCTCCAGTATTTATGCTGCAGTTGTTTATGTCGGGGGGTTAGGGTCAGTCTGTTTTATCTGGAGTATTTCTCCTGTCTTATCCGGTGTCCTGTGTGAATTTAAGTATGCTCTCTCTAATTCTCTTTCTCTCTTTCTCTCTCTCGGAGGACCTGAGCCCTAGGACCATGCCTCAGGACTACCTGGCCTGATGACTCCTAGCTGTCCCCAGTCCACCTAGCCGTGCTGCTGCTCCAGTTTCAACTGTTCTGCCTGCGGCTATGGAACCCTGACCTGTTCACCGGACGTGCTACCTGTCCCAGACCTGCTGTTTTCAACTCTCTAGAAACAGCAGGAGCGGTAGAGATACTCTGAATAATCGTCTATGAAAAGCCAACTGACATTTACTCCTGAGGTGCTGACCTGTTGCATCCTCGACAACCACTGTGATTATTATTAGACAACGCTGGTCATCTTTGAACATTTGAACATCTTGGCCATGTTCTGTTATAATCTCCACCCCGGCACAGCTAGAAGAGGACTGGACACCCCTCATAGCCTGGTTCCTCTCTAGGTTTATTCTTTGGTTCTGGCTTTTCTAGGGAGTTTTTCCTAGCCAACGTGCTTCTACACCTGCATTGCTTGCTGTTTGGGGTTTTAGGCTGGGTTTCTGTACAGCCCTTTGTGACATCAGCTGATATAAGAAGGGCTTTATAAATACATTTTATTTTATTTGATCCCAACACGGCTGCTGTATTTAGCCTTGAATCATTTTTATTGCTTTCTTTTCCAATCCTCGTTCCTCTCAGCCTGTAAATCTGTCATCATCATCATCCATAACTTTTTATTATGAAAACCTGTCTCTTTGTTAGCTAAGTTGTTTTGATTGTAAATCAAGGAAGTAATTGAAGACAGAATTGGAGGAAGACTGAGAATGATAAACATAATAATCAAAACAACATAATCTTAATTGTTTGAAATCAGTGCACATCAGTGCACATAGCACACAAGCAGGAACATTAAATAGTTTATACACCATTCAAAGACTGACATTAATTGGGTGAAATGTAATTAGAGAGTGAATTAAGAGGAAGGGGAGAATACTTTTGAGTATGATGCTGTATATACAGTTAAATAAACACCACAGGGACAAACAATTTAACACAAATAATTACAATTATATATAATTAACTGAAAATGGAGAGCGACAGATCGCTGGCTCCATCATAATGCCTAGCCCGTAAGGAGCAGAGGATGGGTCTAACCGAGGGACAGCCGAGCATAGGTGTGGAGATCATGAACAGAGGCCCAGCCGGGCACTGGTGTCATGGCCATGGACAGAGGCCCAGCTGGTGGTAGAGTAGTCCATACAGGAGCGGAGGACTGATGCGGGTAGATGTGTGGACTGGATGCTGAATGGTGGGGTTGGACCTGCAGGTACTCTTTCAAAGTCAAAGTCATCTGATTGACAGCATGTTTTTTTTGCGTCACTCTTCATCTATACCACCAAACACCCAGCATACCAGAGAGAATTTTCAACAACCTCTGGAAGCTCTGCTTCCTCTAAAGGCTGAACTGCATCTCGTGTTGCCCCAACAAGTGCGCCTTGTTGCTTGGAGCACTACAGCCATCCTGGACAAATTTATCCTGAGATATTATATATCCCTGGTGTACTCTCTTTTACTCTTTTTCAGGAACTATGCCTCCTGAAATGGCAAGCATCCTTACTGTCAAAAATCTAATCAAATTAAATCAAACCCAATTGTATTAATCATATATACAGAATACAGAGGGGTGTAAACAGTGCAATGAAATGCTTACTTGCAAGATACCTCTCAACATAGCCAATGTAAATAGTCCGGTGGCCATTATATAAATTACGGTCAGATGCCGAAGCAGTTGCCATACCAGAACCAGACTCTCGATGGTGTAGCTGTAGAACTTTTTGAGGATCTCGGGACCCATACCAAATCTTTTCAGTCTCCTGAGGGGGAAAAAGTTTTGTAGTGCCCTTTTCACAACTGTCTTGGTGTGTTTGGATCATGATTGATCATTGGTGATGTGGACACCAAGGAACTTGAAACTCTCGACCTGCTCCACTACAGCCCCGTTGATGTTAATGGGGGCCTGTTCGGACCGGCTTTGCCTGTAGACCACGATCAGCTCCTTTGTCTTGCCTACATTGTGGGAGAGGTTGTTGTCCTGGCACCACACTACCAGTGCTCTGACCTCCCTATACGCTGTCTCATTGTTGTTCGTGATCAGGCCTACCACTGTGGTGTCGTCGGCAAACTTAATGATGGTGTTGGAGTCAGGTTTGGCCATGCAGTCGTGGGTGAACAGGGAGTACAGGAGGGGACTAAGTGCACACCCCTGAGGGGCCCCAGTGTTGGGGATCAGCGTGGCAGACGTGTTGTTGCCTACCCTCACCACCTGGGGGGCGGCCCCAAGGAAGTCCAGGATCCAGTTGCAGAGGGAGATGTTTAGTCCCAGGGTCCTTAGCTTAGTGATGAACTTTTTGGGCACTATGGTGTTGAATGCTGAGCTGTAGTCATTGAACAGCATTCACACATACGTGTTCCTTTTGTCCAGGTGGGAAAGGGCAGTGTGGAGTGCGATTGAGATTGTGTCATCTGTGGACCTGTTGGGGTGGTATGCGAATCGGAGTGGGTCTAGGGTTTACATTTACATTTAAGTCATTTAGCAGACGCTCTTATCCAGAGCGACTTAGGATAATGGTGTTGATGTGAGCCATGACCAGCCTTTCAAAGCACTTCATGGCTACTGACGTGAGTGCTGCGGGGCAGTAATCATTGAGGCAAGTTTCCTTCGCTTCCTTGGGCACAGGGACTTCAGTGTTGCTTGCCTCGAAGCGAGCATAAAAGCCATTTAGCTCGTCTGGTAGGCTCGCGTCACTGGGCAGCTAGTGTCTGGGTTTCCCTTTGTTGTCCGTAATAGTTTTCAAGCCCTGCCACATCCGACGAGCATCAGAGACAGTGTAGTAGGATTCAATCTTAGTCCTGTATTGATGCTTTGCTTGTTTGATGGTTTGTCTAAGGGCATAGCAGGATTTCTAATAGGCGTCCGGATTTGTGTCCCGCTCCTTGAATGCGGCAGCTCTAGCCCTTAGCTTGATGCGGATGTTGCCTGTAATCCATGGCTTCTGGTTGCTATACTGTATGTACATACTGTCACTTTGGGAACGATGTCGTCAATGCACTTATTGATGAAGCTGATGACTGAGGTCGAATACTCCTCAATGCCAGTGGATGAATCCCGGAACATATTCCAGTCTGTCCTAGCAAAACAGTCTTGTAGAGTAGCATCCGCGCCATCTGACCATTTCCGTATTGAGCGAGTCACTGGTACTTCCTGCTTTAGTTTTAGCTTGTAAGCAGGAATCAGGAGGATATAATTATGGTCAGATTTGACAAATGGAGGGTGAGGGAGAGCTTTGTATGAATCTCTGTTTGTGGAGTAAAGGTGGTCTAGAGTTTTATTTCCTCTGGTTGCACATGTGACGTGCTGGTAAAAATTGTGTATATCTGATTTAAATTTTGTCTGCATTGAAGTCCCTGGCCACCAGGAGCGCTGCTTCTGGGTGAGCATTTTCTTGTTTGCTTATGGCCTTATAGAGTTGGTTTAGAGCGGTCTTAGTGCCAGCATCGGTCTGTGGTGGTAAATAGATGGCTACGAATAATATAGATGAGAACTTTCTTTGTAGATTGTGTTGTCTACAGCTCTTCATAACGTACTCAACCTCAGGCGCGCAATACCTCGAGACTTCTTTAATATTATACATCGCACACCAGCTGTTATTGACAAAAAGACACACACACCCACCCCTCGTCTTCCCAGACGTACCTTCTCTGTTCTGCTGATGCATTGAAAATCCTTCTAGCATAAATTGTCCGTGTCGTCTTTCAGCCACGAAACGGTGAAACATTGGACATTGCAGTTCTTCATGTCCTGTTGGTAGGATAATCGTAATTGTAGGTCATCCATTTTATTTTACAATGATTGCATGTTAGCAAGTAAAATTGATGGCAGTGGGAGTTTACTCGCTCGCCTACAGATTCTCAAAAGGCAGCCTGATCTGCATCCTCTTTTCCTCTGTCTTTTCTTCACACAAATGACGTGGCTCTGGGCCTGTTCCCGGGAGAGCAGTATATCTTTCTCGTCGGACTCGTTAAAGGAAAAAGCTTCTTCCAGTCTGTGGTGAGTAATCCATGTTCTGATGTCCAAAAGTTATTTTTGGTCATAAGAGATGGTAACAGCAACATTATGTACAAAATAAGTTCAAAAATAAGTTACGAACAATGAAAAAAAAAATAAAAATAGCACAATTGATTACGGGCATGTAAAACGACAGCCATCCTCTTCTGCGCCATTTTCCAAGTTTTGATTATTTCAGAAATACACAATCACAAAAACCTCAAATGTCTTACCTGAGCAGTGGATGAAAACAGAGAGGAGACTGGAGAGGTAAAGAGGAAAATCCATGACTACCACTTGCAGACACTCCCAGGAGCCAGATAGAGGCATACATTAATGAAAACACACACTCTGACGCACACACACACACACACACACACACACACACACACACACACACACACACACACACACACACACACACACACACACACACACACACACACACACACACACACACACACACACACACTCTCTGACCCTCCACCTGAGAGATGAAGAAAGGGAATGATAGTGAGGGAGGGAGAGATGGGGGAGAGAGAGGGAGGTAGAGAGACAGAGAAGGTGTAGAAAATAACTACTGGCAGGTTTCTTCAAAGTTGTAGTCAAGTAGTTAGAGCAACACCTACTGGCCATATTTATCATAGCAAACCACACAAATGGAATGTCCCACTGACATTGTGGATCTATTTAGAAACCCGATCATCTGATATTCCCAGTGGCGACCCGTCATTCAAGGCAGGTGGGGCAGAGCCCCCCATTAAGCAAATAAATAAATACATTAAAATAATACGTATCACATATCAGTTGGCAAACTGATTGAGTTAATAAAGCTGCATACAAACATAGTCTCTTTTCTTGCTTTCTTGAGTAAGGCAGCTCCAAAATGCAGTTGTTTCAGCCTAGCTCAGTGCTTTCTTTGGTGGTGGGGCAGCCAGCAGAAAATACAGAGCATAGTGGTTGATAATGTTCTCAAGTTGCAATGTGATTGGCTCAGTGTTCTCTCACTCATAGGGACACTGCATCACTGCCAAATCTACAGGGACAGCTAGAAAGTTCAAGCCACTTGGTTGTTGCCATAGGTTTACATTAGAAGTGCACATCCAAGAAGGCTCAAGGTCATTGGCCACAGATTAAATGATGTCAAATCATGTTTTATGTACTGGAGCTTTGATTGGACTGATCATGTCAACATCATACTTTCAAAATCTTAGCGAGCAAGCTAGACAAGCAGTCTTCATGAATCAAGTCGACAATCTCTTGCAAATCCTTTTCAATCCTTGTCATATGAAGAGAAATTATAGATAAAACATATTGGAGCTCCTTCGGCCATTGGACATAAACATTAGACAAGTTCAAATTCAAAAATATGTGATTTGGAAGGAATCAGTGGCTAACTAGCCTGCTATTCGGTGCATAAGCACTAGCCTGCTATTCGGTGGAGAGGGTATGTTGTCCAAGCCTGTGAATTTGAAGTTGGGAACTCGGGCCTCTTTCTAGAACTCCGACCCGAAGATCTCTGACATGATTCAACCTTGATTTTTTCAGAGTTCCTAGTTGTATTGAAAGTTCTATGACAAAAAGTGCCACAAAAAGGACCACTGCGCCACCTTCCTGTTCAAGTGAGGACAGCACAACAAGGTGAGTCCAAAAATGTATTGTATGCTGCTGCAAAAATGATGTAATATGCCAGTGAGATATGTATAATGTAGCTAAGAAAGTAATTATAAGTATATGTTGTGTAGTAAGCTGTTAGTAGCCCATGTGCCTCACCATAATAATTTGGTTCCTTTCACCCTCATAACTTAGCCGTCTTTTCGGACTTGGTGGTTTACATGTAGCCTGTTTTAGAGAAATGTCATCATCGAATACTCTTAAGAGCTTTCATTGTCTGCTTTTATGCCCCCTTTACTTATCCTACAGCTCTGACTTGGTGTACAGGGAGAATACTGTAAGAACGGCCCATGTTCTGAATTCTGTCACTTTACATTTAAAAAGTGCTGAACAAATTGTTACGACTACGTCCGTCTTAGCTCGCACATTAATGTCTTAATCGAAATTAGGGATTTCCTCTCCACTCATTGTTCCCTTATGCCATAGTTTGTACATATCAATTGCAGTAGAAACCACATTTGTTTAAGCAAGTCAGCCATATCAAATAAGTGGTTTTAAAAGGCAGTAAATGAGGCTGAATGAACTCTTTCGCTTCCAGAAAAGGTTCCGCTGAAAGCCAGGTGTAGCGGTGGTAAGGATTCACTCAATGGTGCTGAAAAGAAAGCTCTGCTGTTGGGACAGCTTTATGTAGGCCCTAACCGTTTGTGGGCACCGTTTGTCACCGTTATAGTGCAATCCATGTATTGTTTAGTCTTGTGTTGTGTAGTGCCTTTGCTGGCATGCCTTAAAAAGAATTGGGGGGAGTTTGCCCCACCAAGATTTACATGCTAAAATCACCACTGGATATTCCTCTCATTCCCTATCAATAACACAACCGCAATCAATAAGTGAAGGACATAAAAACGGATTTATTACAAATTAATTACAATCAATGCCATGGGAATGCTCTGAAGGCAATACCAAAACATTGAAATTATACGCTGTTACTCCTTCATTGTTGCTCAGGCATAGTAGTTGTCATACTTTGTTACACCCTGAGCTATTGAATACAAGTTCTTCAGGCAAATATTTTAAGAACTCTGTGGTGAAATGGAAGGTGTAATTCTCGAAAGGTACTTGATTGGTTATTTGGTTTTGTTTCAGGCACATAGTGTGAATGTGAAACATAAAAAATACAATGCAACAATCAGAACAATTGCCCTGGAAAAGCATGGTAAAATCACTGACAGGGAATGTTAAAGTTCTACTTCAAATAAAATACATCTCCATTGCAATCTCTTTCTAACGGTTGAAATTAAAAACTGAAATGATAACAGAACTAGAGTTGTGCTTCTCTGAGGCTGACTGAAGCATACAAGCATGTGTAATAGTAGTACAATATTAACACACAATACTTCATGATTATTCATTCATATGAAAGGAATTTATGCAATCCTTAGAGAACCTTGCATATAGGTCAGCTATGCTTCTTCATAGCGCAGCGATATGACCAGTTATAACCTTTTATAAGAGGTATGCATTGTTTATTTTGATACATTTTCCAAAATGTTAATAAGCAGCAAACATTTCAACGTTTTTAAGGCTAAAAATAAAAAGCGGACAGGTTTAACTAACAAATTCACATGATTAAAGTGCTATAAATCAGATAAAAAATCACATTCATAAAATCTGTTGCGGCTAGCTAATGTTAGTAAGCATTAGCAAGCTAATCCTTCTGAAATGGCTTCATGCAGAATTGCGTAATTCTGATAGGGGTTATTGGGGAGGGGTTAAAGGTTCAACCTGACATTACTATGGTTACGGATGATTATTATCTTGAAGCAGACAGAATCTTAACCGCGTCAAAGTTCATTTAGCACTTTTAGACCCAACTCTGTTCCAGGGTCCAGCGGGTCACCAGAGTAACATCAGGCCAGAAGTACGGGTAGACTTGTTTGATCTCACTGAAGATATCTCTGAAGAAACACACAGAAACACACACATCCACTAATCAGTGAAACTCAATCTACAATTCCCAAATCGTTTCTTCCCCCCCACACACACAGTTTCCTCCTTCCCCCTAACCTGTAGCGCCACAGCAGCCACCACAGCGATGATAGCGAGCAGCGTCATGCGTCCTAACCACCCCAGGTCTGGATTTTTGAGGATGAAGAAGCGTGCCCAGAACAGTTTCTTGGCAGTATGGGGAGGGTAGCGCATGTCGTTAACCCCCTCCATCTTCAGCTGCTTGATAAGACAGCCCCTCAGGTGGCTCAGGTTGTCAAAGCTGAACTTTCCGTGGTAGCTGCCCATTCCACTGTTACCTACAGGGGGAAACATGAAGAACACATATCTCTTCTCATTTGACTCCGTGTGAAACAGCAATTTTTTGTTGATGTGTTATATAGTGAACCTTACTTACCCACTCCACCAAAGGGCAGTGCACTGACAGAGTAGTGCACAAGACAGTCATTAGCCAACACTCCTCCACTGGAGGTCTCTGCTATCACTTTCTTTATCACCTAAAGAGAGAGATGGGACGAGAGAGAGATGGGACGAGAGAGAGAGAGAGAGAGAGAGAGAGAGAGAGAGAGAGAAGGGGGATGCAGAGAGAGAAGAGCAAGGGAGGGAGGGTTGAGTAGGAGGGGTGAGAGGAGTGAGAGAGAATGAGACATTTTAATGAAAAAAACTGCCCACCATTGTTTTAAAAAGAAATAGTTGCTGAGCATGTGCTTGTGTGTTCTCTATATGTGTGCATGTGTGAGTAGTTACCTTGTCATCAGGTGAGAAGATATAGAGGGCGAGGGGTTTCTCTCCCTTGTTGATGAAGTTGATGGCCTCGTCCACTCCACTGACCGTCAGGATGGGGAGCAGGGGACCAAAAATCTCCTCCTGCATCACCTTGGAGTTCACCTGCACGTCCTTCAGTACTGTAGGAGCTGAGAAGGAGGGAGGACAGATATGGATTAACTAGATGTGTCAGGGAAACCAGTAGCAGCACTGTATGGTCTGAGTAGGGGATAATATATTTAGAGGTTAACGAGATGGGAAACCAAATTTAACCCCATAGCAGTACTGTAGGAGCTCAGGAGGGGAGCATAGATACACAACTAGATGTGTCAGGGTAACCAACAGCAGGGTATGTGGTGGCCAGAACATAGATATACATCAACTAGATGGGAAACCAACTTTAACCCCATAGCAGTACTGTAGGAGCTGAGGAGGGGAGCATAGATACACAACTAGATGTGTCAGGGTAACCGACAGTAGGGTATGTGGTGGCCAGAACATAGATATACATCAACTAGATGGGAAACCAACTTTAACCCCATATCAGTACTGTAGGAGCTGATGAGGGGAGCATAGATACACAACTAGATGTGTCAGGGTAACCAACTGTTGGGTATGTGATGCCCTGAGCATAGATATACATCAACTAGATATACAAATAAGGGCTTAACACTAACTGCTTGGTACTAAATAATGTAGTGGGATTTGTTTGCGTATATAAAAACCATGGGCCTGTAATGTATGTGATACCTATGGAGTCCTATGACAGTCATATAATACAAATAAGTTATTCAACTTGTATTACAGAAAGAATTTCAAAGGAAAACAAAAGGCAAAACAAACAATCAACAAATTGTAAAAATGGAGATTGAATAGTGTCTCTAGCCAGCTATGAATGTTGGAAGGAGTTGAGGCAGTTTTGATAGGAAAAGTGAAACCTACAAGTATGTATCATCAAATCAAATCAAATTTTATTAGTCACATGGGAAACCAACAGGTGAATACAACATTTCACCTTACAGTGAAATGCTTATTTACGAGTCCCTAACCAACAGTGCAGTTTTAAAAAATACGGACAAGAATAAAAATAAACCTAACAAGTAATTAAAGAGTAGCAATAAATAACAATAGCGAGACTATATACAGGGGGGTACCGGTACAGAGTCAATGTGCGGGGGCACCGGTTAGTTTCGGTAATATGTACATGTAGTTAGAGTTATTAAAGAATAAATAAAGAATAACAACAGAGAACAGCAGCGGTGAAGGGGGAGCAGGAGTCCTTGACAATTTTTAGGGCCTTCCTCTGACACCGCCTGGTATAGTGGTAGGTCCTGGATGGCAGGAAGCTTGGCCCCAGTGATGTACTGGGCCATTCGCATTACTCTCTGTAGTGCCTTGCGGTCGGAGGCCGAGCAGTTGCCATACCAGGCAGTGATGCAATAAGTCAGGATGCTCTCGATGGTGCAGCTATAGAACCGTTTGAGGATCTGAGGACCCATGCCAAATCTTTTCAGTCTCCTGAGGGGGAATAGGTGTTGTCATGCCCTCTCACGACTGTCTTGGTGTGCTTGGATTAGAGGTCGACCGATTAATCGGAATGGACGATTAATTAGGGCCGATTTCAAGTTTTCTTTTTCATAACAATCGGAAATCGGTATTTTTGGACACCAATTTATTATTATTTTTTACACCATTATTTCATCTTTATTTAACTAGGCAAGTCAGTTAAGAACACATTCTTATTTTCAATGACGGCCTAGGAACGGTGGGTTAACTGCCTCGTTCAGGGGCAGAACGACAGATTTTCACTTTGTCAGCTCGGGGGATCCAATCTTGCAACCTTACAGTTAACTAGTCATTGTGCACTCCTCAAGGAGACTGCCTGTTACGCGAATGCAGTAAGCCAAGGTAAGTTGCTAGCTAGCATTAAACTTATCTTATGAAAACAATAATCACTAGTTAACTCCACATGGTTGATGATATTACTAGATATTATCTAGCGTGTCCTGCATTGCATATAATCTGACTGAACATACAAGTATCTAAGTATCTGACTGAGCGGTAGTAGGCAGAAGCAGGCGTGTAAACATTAATTCAAACAGCACTTTCGTGTGTTTTGCCAGCAGCTCTTCGTTGTGCGTCAAGCATTGAGCTGTTTATGACTTCAAGCATATCAATTCCCAAGATGAGGCTGGTGTAACCAAAGTGAAATGGCTGGCGAGTTAGCGTGTGCTAATAGCGTTTCAAACATTACTCGCTCTGAGCCTGTGGTTGTTTCCCTTGCTCTGCATGGGTAACGCTGCGTCGAGGGTGGCTGTTGTCGTTCCTGGTTCGAGCCCATGGAGGAGCTAGGAGAGGGACGGAAGCTACACTGTTACACTGGCAATACTAAAGTGCCTATAAGAACATCCAATAGTCAAAGGTTAATGAAATACAAATGGTATAGAGGGAAATAGTCATATAATACCTACAACCTAAAACTTCTTACCTGGGAATATTGAAGACTCATGTTAAAAGGAACCACCAGCTTTCATATGTTCTCATGTTCTGAGCAAGGAACTTATACGTTAGCTTTCTTACATGGCACTTTTACTTTCTTCTCCAACACTTGAATTATTTAAACCAAATTGAACGTTTCATTATTTATTTGAGGCTAAATTGATTTTATTGATGTATTATATTAAGTTAAAATAAGTGTTCATTCAGTATTGTTGTAATTGTCATTATTACAAATACATTTTTTTTTTTTTTTTAAATCGGCCGATTAATCGGCAGCAGCTTTTTAGGCCCTCCAATAATCGGTATCAGTACCGGCGCTGAAAAAAATCATAATCGGTCGACCTCTAGCTTGGACCATGTTAGTTTGTTCGTGATGTGGACACCAAGGAATTTGAAGCTCTCAACCTGCTCCACTACAACCCCGTCAATGAGAATGGGGTCGTGCACGGTCCTCTTTTTGCTGTAGTCCACAATCATCTCTTTTGTCTTGATCACGTTGAGGGAGAGGTTGTTGTCGTGGCACCACATGGCCATGTCTC
This sequence comes from Oncorhynchus keta, assembly GCF_023373465.1. Lineage (NCBI taxonomy): Eukaryota > Metazoa > Chordata > Actinopteri > Salmoniformes > Salmonidae > Oncorhynchus > Oncorhynchus keta. The sequence continues at coordinate 3,239,368 of NC_068453.1, forward strand.
CTCCCTATAGGCTGTCTCGTCGTTGTCGGTGATCAGGCCTACCACTGTTGTGTCATCGGCAAACTTAATGATGGTGTTGGAATCGTGCCTGACCGTGCAGGCATGAGTGAACAAGGAGTACAGAAGGGGACTGAGCATGCACCCCTGAGGGGCCCCTGTGTTGAGGATCAGTGTGGCAGAAGTCTTGTTACCTACCCTTACCACCCGGGGGCGGCCCGTCAGTTAGTCCAGGATCCAGTTGCAGAGGGAGGTGTTTAGTCCCAGGGTCCTTAGCTTATTGATGAGCTTTGAGGGCGCTATGTTGTTGAATGCTGAGCTGTAGTCAATCAATTGCATTATCACATAGGTGTTCCTTTTGTGCAGGTGGAAAAGGCCAGTGTGGAGTGCAATAGAGATTGCGTCATCTCTGGATCTGTTGGGGCGGTATGCAAATTGGAGTGGGTCTAGGGTTTCTGGGATAATGGTGTTGATGTGAGCCATGACGAGCCTTTCAAAGCACTTTATGGCTACAGATGTGAGTGCTACGGGTCGGTAGTCATTTAGGCAGGTTACCTTAGTGTTCTTGGGCACAGGGACTATGGTGGTCTGCTTAAAACATGTTGGTATTACAGACTCGGACAGGGAGAGGTTGAAAATGTCAGTGAAGAGACTTGCCAGTTGGTCAGCGCATGCTCGCAGTACACGTCTGGCCCTGCGGCCTAGTGAATGTTGACCTGTTAAAATTCTTACTCACATCGGCTGCGGAGAGCGTGATCAGAGTCTTCCGGGACAGCTGCTGCTCTCATGCATGTTTTAGTGTTATTTGCCTCGAAGTGAGCATAGAAGTAGTTTAGCTCATGTGGTAGGCTCATGTCACTGGGCAGCTCTCGGCTGTGCTTCCCTTTGTAGTCTGTAATGGTTTGCATGCCCTGTCACATCCGACGACCGTCAGAGCCAGTGTAGTACAATTCAATCTTAGTCCTGTATTGACGTTTTGCCTGTTTGATGGTTCGTCGGAGGGCATAGCGTGATTTCTTATAAGTTTCCCGCTCCTTGAAAGCAGCAGCTCGAGCTGTTAGCTCAGTGTGGATGTTGCCTGCAATCCATGGCTTCTGGTTGGGGTATCTACGTGCAATCACTGTGGGGACGACGTCATCGATTCACTTATTGATGAAGCCAATGACTGATGTGGTGTACTCCTCAATGCCATTGGAGGAATCCCGGAACATATTCCAATCTGTGCTAGCAAAACAGTCCTGTAGTTTAGCATCTGCTTCATCTGACCACTATTTTATTGATCAAGTCACTGGTGCTTCCTGCTTTAATTTTTGCTTGTAAGCAAGAATCAGGAGGATAGAATTATGGTCAGATTGCCAAATGGAGGGCGATGGAGAGCTTTGTATGCATCTCTGTGTGTGGAGTAAAGGTGGTCCAGAGTTTTTTTCCCCCTCTGGTTGCACATTTAACATGCTGATAGAAAAAGGATTTAAGTTTCCCTGCATTAAAGTCCCCAGCTACTAGGAGTGCCGCCTCTGGGTGAGCATTTTCTTGTTTGCTTAGGGCGGAATACAGCTCATTCAATGCTATCTTAGTGCCAGGCCTCAGTCTGTGGTTGTATGTAAACAGCTACGGAAAATACAGATGAAAACTCTCTAGGTAGATAGTGTGGTCTACAGCTTATCATGAGATACTCTACCTCAGGCTAGCAATAGCTTGAGAGTTTAATCTTCCACGTAGGTCTTCTATTTTATTTTCCAAAGATTGCACGTTTGCTAGCAGAATGGAAGGAAATGGGGGTTCATTTGATTCTCAGAATTCTCAGAAGGCAGCCCGCCCTTTGGCCACTTTTTCTCTTCACGCAAATCATGGTGATCTGGGCCTGTTCCTGGGAGAGCAGTATATCATTCAAGTCGGGCTCGTCAGATTCGTTAAAGGGAAAAAAGGTTTCTGCCAGTCCGTGGTGAGTAATCACAGTCCTGTTGTCCAGAAGTTATTTTCGGTCATAAGAGACTTGTAGTGGCAACATTATGTACAAAATAAGTTTAAAAAAACAACAATGCAAAGAAACTAACAAAAAACACAACTGGTTGGGGGCACATAAAACGTCAGCCTTCTTCTCTGGCGCCATCTTAGGTAGCTATGCCTATCATAAGTAGTACAGTATCTATGTAGCATTATGCTTGTCATAGGTAGTACCTATGTAGCACGTTGACTCATCACTATCCCCTCCTATGGCGATGGTGCTGTCCTCTGTCATGGCCATGATGCGTTTGAAGTGGCGCTGGTTGATGATGCGTCCGTAGTCGGGGCAGGTCTTGGGGTCCTCTGTGTAGAAGGCCTGAATGGAAAATACATGTACACAATTGACCAATTGTACATTACATAATAGATGGGTTGCCTGACAAAGTCACGAAAATGATGACGTGAAAATTATGCCAAGAAGCTGTAATGTGGGAAATCGTAGGTTGATTATTTTAGCTAGTTTCATCTTGTTCTTAACACCTGAAAACAAGACATGGTATCTTGACTTATGTGCCATTATGTCAAAAATTGGATCACTAACTAACAACTGTAACAATTAGGGATGCACGATATATCAGTAAGCATATCGTAATCTGCCGATATTAGATAAAAATACAAACATCGGCATCGGCCCGATGTCTAGTTTAACGCTGATGTGCATAATTGATGTCAAAGCTGACGTGCATACCTACATAACGTAGTTAGATGACGTAATGGCGCCACAAACATTATAGCGCTACATGTGCAACACAGCATTCCTAACCTAGCCCACAATGTCTGCTGTGTGGATCGAGCAGTCAACAAGTCGAGCAGTCATTTGAAAGAGGAAGAACATTTCAGCGAGACAACTCAAAGGCGAAATCCATTCAAGATAATGGAATTCACTGCCCTTGACAATTAACCTTTCTCTATCGTGGATGATGTTGGCTTTCGCTGACTGGTCAAGCACCTCTATCCCTGGTACACAATACCAAGTAGGAATTATTTTTCAGATGTTGCCCTACCAGAGTTACACAGTATTGCTTAAACGTACATCCACGAGCTACTTGCTATGGGCGTCGCTGCTATTAGCTTGACAGCACAGTGGTCGACAAAGGATTTTGTACTGAGGAAAGTCGTATTGCGTTGCTCAAGAATGTGCTGGTTCTCATACCGCTGCTGCCATTTCAATGGCATTTGAGAACATGTTTGAAACTTGGAAACATGAACACACTCCTAGCGCCATTCGATCAACTGACTGGAGAAATAAGCTCATCAACTGCGTCTGCAGCAGACGTGATACCCTCTGTCATGGCATTGAAACCATTGAAACTGCCAACACAGACCGTTGGGTTAACTTAGAAAAGTACTCCACTAGAGGCTGTGAACAAGCAATTTGGTTTAATTCTCTATGAGCCTCTTTACTGTGTCACCACCATGCTCGATGCAAGGTACAAGGACCGCTACTTCGATGCAGACAAGAAACAGGGTTTACGTGAAATGTTAGACACAGCTGGACAAGATGGAAAAAGGACACAGTGACAGTGCGCACCGAGGAAGAGAGGCCACGGACAGACAGAGCTGAAACCTCACTGCTTGATGTATGATGAAATCGAAACAGCACAGCAAGTAAGTGAAAGAAATAGGCTTTGATTGTGTTTTACTGGTAATGGGGACATAAATGCCAACAAAATATATTTTTTTTGGTAAGTGTGTGTGTGTTTCAACTATTTAACTGTACTAGAATGCTTAAAAGGTCGCTAAAATTGTAAATATCGGGTATAGGTATCAGGTTTTTTGGCAAGGAAAATATTGGATATCGGTATCAGCCAAAACTACAGATCCTCGACTTCAAAGATATCTTTTACAAAATAGCCTCCAACACTCTACTAAACAAATTGGATGCAGTCTATCACAGTGCCATCCATTTTGTCACCAAAGCCCCATATACTACCCACCACTGCGACCTGTACGCTCTCGTTGGCTGGCCCTCGCTTCATACTCGTCGCCAAACCCACTGGCTCCAGGTCATCTACAAGTCTCTGCTAGGTAAAGCCCCGCCTTATCTCAGCTCACTGACCATAACAGCTCACTAACCATAGCAGCACCCACCCGTAGCACGCGCTCCAGCAGGTATATCTCACTGGTCACCCCCAAAGCCAATTCTTCCTTTGGCCGCCTCTCCTTCCAGTTCTCTGCTGCCAATGACTGGAACGAACTGCAAAAATCACTAAAGCTGGAGACTCTTACCTCCCTCACTAGCTTTAAGAACCAGCTGTCAGAGCAGCTCACAGATCACTGCACATGTACATAGCTCATCTGTAAATAGCCCATCCAATCTACCTCATCCCCATACTGTATTTATTTATCTTACTCCTTTGCACCCCAGTATCTCTTCTTGCACATTCTACCATTCCAGTGTTTAATTACTTCACCACTATGGCCTATGTATTCCCTTACCCTACCTCATTTGCACATGCTGTATATAGATTTTCTACTGTATTATTGATCGTATGTTTGTTTACTCCATGTGTAACTCTGTTGTTTGTGTCGAACTGCTTTGCTTTATCTTGGCCAGGTCACAGTTGCAAATGAGAACTTGTTCTCAACTAGCCTACCTGGTTTAATAAAGTTGAAAAAAATAAAAAAATGTCATATTGGCACATCCCTAGTAACAATCTATTTGAGCGATAACAAGTGCTCATTGTGCAAATGTATTTATGTTTTCAATAAACATTTGGAGATGAAATATAGTTGATTTCCTTTTGATTTTAAACCAAAGTTTTTGTTGCTAAACAACCCATCTGTCTATAATTATAATAAGCTTGTGAGAGCACTGGTTTTGTGGGGAAAAAAAACTTCAGGGAAAAGGCCTCCGTTTTCACTCCAACAAAAACTGTCAGTACCTTTATGGTTGCTACTCAATGCTTAGTTAGTGAAGCCAGATATATACTCCTTTTTATACTCCCAACATAGTGAGTTGTACTTTGATGGACTTCTTGATCTCCTCCAGCACGCGGTCCTGGATGCTGGGCTCACACAGGATGTAGTCTGGAGCGATACACGTCTGCCCACAGTTAGAATACTTCCCCCATGTCACACGACTACAGGAGAGAGAAGAGGGAAGAGAGGGAGGGACAAGATGAGAAACAGAAGAGATTTAGAAAGTTGTATTGGTCTGTCCGTTTCTGTATCTGTTCTCTTACCGGCAGGCGATGGGGATGTCACAGTTCTTGTCGATGTAACAGGGGCTCTTGCCCCCCAGCTCCAAGGTAACGGGGGTGAGGTGTTTGGCTGCTGCCTCCATCACCAGTTTCCCCACCATGCTGTTCCCTGTGTAGAACACATGGTCGAACCGCTGACGCAGCAACTCCTGGGTCTCTGATACACCCCCTGTCACCACTGGGTACAACTCCTAGAGATGCAGGGAAAAACACATTGTTATTTACAACACATTATGCTATATACAGATTACATAACAGATCATTTAGCAGATGCTATTGTCCAGAAGATCTTACAGGAGCAATTAGGGATAAGTACCTTGCTCAAGGACACATCAACAGATATGTCACTGAGGGGATTTGAACCAGCTACCTTTCAGGTACTGGCCCAACACTCTTTCCCGCTAGGCTACTTGCCACCAAAACAGGGCGGTAGATACACACTGTTTATACATCAACAGATTTGTCACCTAGTAGGCTCAGGGATTCAAACCAGAGACCTTACGGATACTGGCAAAACACTCTTTACCGCTAGGCTATCTGCCACCCCTACAGCGGTAAGGGTACAATACGGCTTTTTAAATGCCGACACTAAACCTTCTCCCAAGAAACTTTCGAAGCGCAATTGTACAAGCATTTTACTTATCTATAAAGGAATGCCATTTCTGAAATCGGACTCATATGTCATTCACTAGGCAAACAGAAATGTCAATCAAATAATCTCGAGCTGCTTGTAGACAGCCTGCCTGCAGGCAGAGTCAGACCACTCTCTCCTAAAAAAAAAGTACTTTAAAGTTAGTTAAATGCCGTGTCTTACCAAGACATTTAGTAGAAAGAAAACACATCTTCCGGTTGGAATCGACTCCTAAGATTCAGTATTTTTGGAACGGAGATCACTGATTAGTACTGTACTCCCAAGAAAGGCTGTACTCCCGAGAACACAAACGTTTTTCATAGCGAGCTAGCGAGGGACGGAGAGAAAGGGGCACAGTATAGGCAGGTAGGCCACCAGGCAGACAGAGTCAGAACCATGCACTAGGCCTATCTATCGGCAATCAAAAGCTACATATCGCAATGGAATGCTGTATTTTGCAATTTCTTGGGCCTATCATCAATGAAGGCTAGAATATTCTCCACGCAACAGACCAAAGACTGAGTAAGCACAGGTGAGCCAGCTGCACTGTGATTTGAATTTTGCGGGGGGAGGGAAATAAATATATATTTTTCTATTTGGGATTTTTCTTAGCATTAAGATGTTTAAACGTTCAACCCCCTAGTGTGTAACTGCGTGTGCATGTGTGTTACCTTGTCTATGTAGGCGGGCAGCAGGTCCTCCATAACCTTGGCAGTGTGGACACACACCTCAGATGGCTTCACCACAGCAGCGTTTCCTGTCACAGAGAATAGTACAGTTGTCATTAGCATTAGCTTAAGGATGCTAAGACAAACAATGGAGTTATTGGTTAGCACTGGGTAATAAGTCTTGGGGCAGACAAACAAAGTTGGAGTTGGAGCCTTATGAGTCGGACAGACAGAATGTGTTGGCATTTACTGGCATAAAAAGAGATCCTTATTCTATTTATATGTTTACTTATCTCTTATTCAGTCTAATCCAATGTTTGGTTCACACCTGCAGAGCCATTATGACATTACATTTACATTTTATTCAGTTGGGGGGCTATGCCAAGTTTGGGAAACTCTGAGTTAGCAGACACTCTTAAGTGTATTTAAGAAGTTTAGTAGGGAAAACAACCACATACCACAGTCATTGCAATAGGCCACTTTACAAAATATATTTATCACATATGATATTACAGTACTATATGTCCCTCTGCAGCCACCATCCACCGGGATGACTGGTGTGTGTGTGCAAAGGGCCTTCTGTAAGGCAAGGCAGAACTCTCACCGAGTGAACGGCCATAACCTTGCCTCTGGTAACTGATAGCAGGGTTAGAGAATAAAGTCCAGCCCAACACACACACATTAATCAATAACAGTCCAAGCTCAATGCCAACAGCTACTTACTTGGCTGAATACTAAATGTCTGTTAAATATATTGTGCCATTTCTCCATTACAAGAACCAGGAGGAACTAGGACGAAAGAAAATCAGAAAAGATGTTTCCTCAAAGTGTTTCCACTACCAATCCAATCAGAATGGGAACTTGTTACTGGAAGACTCAACTGTTACGTCTCAATTAAGGCTTAACCAGAGAAATAAAGATAATTGGATGTGGGCCAAACCACTTAAACTCCAAAGATCTAGATGCTACATAGACCCACCGCTCTCTTCCAATTGTAAGACTGGTTAAAAAAATATAGGATTTCACCCTTATTTAAACAGGTAGGCCGGTTGAGAACAAGTTCTCATTGACAACTGCGACCTGGCCAAGATAAAGCAATGCAGTGCGACACAAACAACAACACAGCACCCCCCTATCCACATCGACGGGACAGTAGTGGAGAGGGTAGTAAGTTTTAAGTTCCTCGGAGTACACATCACGGACGAACTGAATTGGTCCACCCACACAGACAGCGTGGTGAAGAAGGAGAAGCAGTGCCTCTTCAACCTCAGGAGGCTGAAGAAATTTGGCTTGTCACCAAAAGCACTCACAAACTTCTACAGATGCACAATCGAGAGCATCCTGTCGGGCTGTATCACCGCCTGGTACGGCAACTGCTCCGCCCATAACCGCAAGGCTCTCGAGAGGGTAGTGAGCTCTTGCACAACGTATCACCGGGGGCAAACTACCTGCCCTCCAGGACACCTACACCACCCGATGTCACAGGAAGGCCATAAAGATCATCAAGGACAGCAACCACCCAAGCCACTGCCTGTTCACCCCGCTATCATCCAGAAGGCGAGGTCAGTACAGAGAGAGAAGCTGTTTTTCAGTCTATCTCAAGGCCATCAGACTGTTAAACAGCCACCACTAACATTGAGTGGCTGCTGCCAACATACTGACTCAACTCCAGCGCACTTTAATAATGGAAATGAATGGAAATTGATGTAAAAATGTATTACTAGCCACTTTAAACAATTTTATATTTTACCTTTATTTTACTAAGCAAGTCAGTTAAGAACAAATTCTTATTTTCAATTACAGCCTAGGAACAGTGGGTTAAATACCTGTTCAGGGGCAGAACAACAGATTTTGTACCTTGTCAGCTCAGGGATTTGAACTTGCAACCTTTCAGTTACTAGTCCAATGCTCTAACCACTAGGCTACCCTGCCACTTAGTATAATGTTTACATACCCTACATTACTCATCTCATATGTATATACTGTACTCTATACCATCTTGCCTATGCCATTCTGTACCATCACTCATTCATATATCTTTATGTACATATTCTTTATCCCTTTACACTTGTGTGTATAAGGTAGCAGTTGTGGAATTGTTAGGTTAGATTACTCGTTGGTTATTACTGCATTGTCAGAACTCGGGTGGCAGGGTAGCCTAGTGGTTAGAGCGTTGAACTAGTAACCGGAAGGTTGCAAGTTCAAATCCCCAAGCTGACAAGGTATAAATCTGTTCACTTTCCATTTTTGTATTATTTGGAAAGATTTCCTTACAATAATAGTCATTCAGTGGGTGAGGATGAGAAGGAAAAGAGAACATCTGCTTAAATTACTTAGCTTCCTCTTTTAAAATATAACTTGAGGAAAATCATAGATGACTCCGTCTTCAGTAACGAGTTTCTGCAAATTATTTTTGTTAGCGTTCCTGTGTTGGAGATTCAGGAAGATTTTGGTGCATTTTTCTCCATATTCCATCCAGTTTGCTTTATTTTTGTAATAGATTACATTAGATTGTTTTTGAATAGGTTCCTCCAGTTCTTTTTGTTTTTCCTCTAACTTATTTCATATCTCTGTAGTATTATTTGTATTGCTATCTACCTGTACAATTAGTTCATATATTTCCCTTGTTAGTCTGGTCTCTTTAGCCAGAAACTGTTTTTTTATTATTGATGAATATTGAATTGAATGACCTCATTTAAAGGTATCCCAGACAATAAGGTGATTTGCTGAATCTATATTATACTGGAAAAATTCAGTTATAAATTATTTTGTCTTAGTTAAAAATAAATGGTTCTCCAGTAAACATTGATTACATTTCCAATATCCCATCCACATGGTAATTCTATAAGAGTTATGTGAAGGCCAATTAGATGATGATCCGATCGCATTCTGTCTCCTATTAAAACCTTTTTAACCTTTGATGCAAGAGAGAAAGAGACAAAAAAAAAAGGTAGTCAACGCGACTAGCTTGATTAAGTCTCCTCCATGTATATCTCACTTGGTCAGGGTTTTTTAGTCTCCAAATATCCACTATTTCTAAGGTGTCCATAATATTTGTGATTTCCTTATGATAGTTATAGTCTCCTCTCATAATGATTTGATCATTTGTTGCCTATAAATTCAATAAATTGGTATAAATATTTTCAAATAAGTATGGATCATCCTAATTTGGACCACATAGATTAATGAGCCAAATCACTTTTTCGTCCACTTTCATATTCAAAAAGATTCACCTTCCTTGCGAATCATTCTTGACTATTTGCACATTCAGATCCATTTTTTTTGTTAATTAAAATCATCACACCTTTTGATTGCCTTTGTTCATGACAGAAAATTATTTCACCACCCCATTCCTTTTTCCACGCAACTTCATCTAAGGATGTAGAGTAAGTTTCCTGTAAACAGTATATGTTATATTCCTTTTCTTTTAGCCACGTAAAGACTGATCATCTTTTTTTATAATCTGATAAACCATTACAATTATAACTGGCTATACTTATTTCACCCCTTATCATAACTAGATACTATTCTCAGTCTAAATTGACCATAATTAGTGCTTGTAAAGTTACTGCCATAAGAGGTATTACGGTCAAGATTAGAGATTTCAAATGTCTGATATTTAGAATTAAAGAAACCGGTTCTAGCAATATGTGTTTTATTCCCTTGCCTGTTTGCCTGTGAGCCAATGCCACAGATGTTAGAAAATTGGGTCGAGATATTATGTGTGTCGTAAATCTGAGTAGGTTGATGTGTATGCTATTGGATGTGTTGTGTATGATATTGGATGATATAACCCTGCTAGGTCTTTGTAGGTAGAAGGTGTAAATTGGTCATAAATTGGGATAAATTGGTCATCAAAAAGAAAGGAGGACCAAGGCACTCTTCATATAATTAAAATGCCTTCATTCAACGGAACAACGGTTTTAAAACTCTGACCCGTTTCGGTAGCATATCATTCGTCAGGGAGTACAAAGACACATGTCTAAGTGAAGCTTTCTTAATTAACCAGAAAATGTGTGGTTATTTCTGGTTGTTTATCAACGTTAGCTGGCTAACGTTGTAGTATACCTCTCAGGTGTTTACTGTGGTGCTGCTTGTAATACAAACAACAGAGTGATCATTGGCAACAAGCTTTTAAAAACAGACAAACGTGAATAAAACATAAATGTAAATCATTCAGAAGTACATTCACTGGTGGCCATCTTGGAAGGGGGAAAGATGGAGGGCTCGATGATCATGACTGACACAATACAAGGACGGAGTCTCACCCTTGGAGGATAAAGTCCCTGATGGTGGCAGTGCTCAGAGTTCGCATGCATGCATGCAAGCACACACAAACACACACACACACAAATGAATAACAATCAAGGAACTTTGAACCTGTCTTTGATAGGTAAGAGGCTGAGAGGACAATTGTGTAATACTGATTAAAAGGACCTGACCTGAGAGAAGCAAAGATGGATGAATGGTCTGGGGATAGGTCACACACAAACACACAGACACACACTACCCAACCCCCCCACTCCCCCCTACCTGCAGCAATAGCCCCGATAAGTGGCTGTATGGTGACGGCCCAGGGGTAGTTCCATGCTCCTATGATGAGCACCACTCCCAGCGGTTCAGGCTGGATGTAAACAGTGTCTGAGATGGTCAGGAGGTTCTTCTCAACAGGCCGGGGGGCAACCCACTCTGCCAGCTTCTTCACTGCAAGGACAATCTCCCCTTCCAGGCCCATTGTCTCATATAGCTGGGTGCCTGCCTCACTCTGGATGAATGGAGGATAGAAGATGGATATGGACATAGATGAGGATAGATACATGCACACAGACACACTAGTGCTTGTGCAAACATAAGCTGCAAAGACAAACACAAATAGATTTATGCACATGCTCACACACACACACACACACACACACACACACATACTCCTCTCTCACTCACGCTGTGTCTGTCTGTTTGTCTCTCTACCTTGTTCAGGTCTTTCTTGATCGCCTCAGCTATCTCCTTCTCTCTCTCCAAGAGGAATCTCTGGAGGTTCTTCAGCTGGCGGATCCGGTGTTCTAAGGGCTTCGACCTCCCAGTGAGGAACGCTTTCCTCGCGCGCTCCACCGCCTTCTGCTCACGGGACATTCTACAAGAGGTGATGGATGGCTGGATGTTACAAACACGCCCCACAAAATAACATAAATGTTTCTACTGTGAACGAACGGCACTACTCACAACCATTTTATATTTTATACTCCTGAGTCATGCTGTGTTGATGACAACAAGGTTGTGTATCAGGGAGGGATGATTTCATCTATTGGCTATAATATTAAATAGTCAACATACTGATATGAGTAGGCTAACTATGTTCATTCTGGGCTCGAAGACGTAAATGTAAATCTGGGACACTCAAATTAGTCAATATGTTACGTATGTTATATGTTATAGTTACATAAGACTGAAGGTTACTTAAGCCAAAAACAAAAGGAGGGGAGCTTGGTAAGGGAGGATGGGTGGGTGTATAACGCAAACTTCTAGCAACCCAAAAGTTGTGCGTTTGAATCACATCTTAGACAACTTTAGCTTTTTAGCTAAACAGCAACTTTACAACTACTTAGTACATTTTTGCTGTTTTGCAACTACTTAGCATGTTAGCTAACTTTTCCCCTAATCCTAACTCCTAACCCTTAATATTAACCCTAAATTTAACCTCTAACCCTAATAAAAACCACAAGTCAGGGGTATTCAGGATGCTTTGAACATTAAATGAAATATTAAAACATTAAACTCAAAATGGTTATTTTTAGATTTTGAGGGATGACATTTAAAGTGCCGGCACTTTTTTCAGACGATACATAGCCTCATATAATTAATTTTCAAAGACAAAGGTAGGCATATCAGATTTCAAATGACTAATGTGACAAAATTGGGGAATAGCAGTAGTGTTCTTGCTGACAAGCACACTAATTACCCTATATTTTAGCCCATTGTTAAGAATGGTCCGACTAAAATAAGTAAATAAAAAATAAAATCTCCTGAAGACAAAATGCCATTAATCTGCCCCCACTTCCTAATCAAATAACTGTTATATTTATTGTCCCCCCTCTAGAATCAAATGTACGCTTTGGGTTCACAATCTTTTAGACAAAATTATTTTCATAGTTTCTCTGACTGCTGCCTTTTCCTTGTCACAGCCTAAATGCAAATCATCACCAAACAAGGGGACTAATGCAGGTGCGGATTAAATCGATGTCGTTGTTTCTCTCCATTCAACTTCACTCTAATCTTGAGGGGCGTTTCTTTAAAACATGCGTCCAATCCCCTTGATACCCTACATAACTAGACCAATCATATGCTTCAATATGCCGCGGTTGACATTGCTGTGGTAGGACAGGACAAAGATAAAGGTTCCGCTCATGGTGTTAAATTGGAGACTCAGGTGCTCCTATTTTAAAACTGCGCTCATTTATTTAGCCAGGATAGTCCACTCAGTAACAATTGCCACTGTTTTCCAGTGAGTCCTGGGTTTCGTATCATCGATTTGGAGCACAGTTGAAAAGTTAACGCGCTGACTAATTAGACAAATAAAAGCCGTACTTTTCAATGCGTGTGAGATATATTGTGAGAGGTATGCCGTGAGAGCGTGAGAGGAGGGTCAAATGCGGATGTCTCGCCGCAAATTCGGGAGTTGGCAGCTCTGCCCTAACCCCTAGCCTAGCTAACTGTAAAACGGAAGTAGGTACTCGGTGCCACCTAGGCAACAAGCAAACCTTAGCCACCACAAATTGGAATTAATAACGTATCATACGTTTGCAAATTAGATTCGTAACATATTGTACGAATTGCAATTTGTAACATATCATACGAAATTGATACATTTATTTTGGACATCCACAAATTACTAGGTTGCTCTGTTTGCCTTGGTCAACCGACGTTGCCTGCTTTGGTGTTGTCGGCAATAACAGCTATGATGAAATGCTGTCAAAAGGCTAAAACAAGACAAGACAAAGTAAATGACTTGTATTATCCCATTACAACGGCGTAACTACCTGTGAACTAAAAAACAGCGCATTGTAGGCTATGTAACAACACTGGCTCCATGAGAGATCAAATCATAGAATCATTCTGATCCGTTAAATTACATGGTAGCTTTGAGTTTGATTGACAGCTCTCCGTTATGGCAAAAATAAAATCCGTTTGAGAGAAGGTGTTGTTCATGATTCTATTCTGCTGAGTCAACATGTAGAAAAGGCTTGACCACAACCTTTAACACAGTAACGTTGTACTGGCCTGCAGCAGGCCATTCTGTAACGTTTCTTGGTCACTAATTTAATTAATGTTACTCGCAAACACAACTCTTACCTGACGGGCTGTTATTCCAAATCTCTCTCAGGTTATTCGCAAAATTGCTAAATGCCGAATCAACGACGTTAGAAATTATCCGCAAACTCAGTCCGAACCACTATAGAGTAAACATGAAATACAGATCTCCATTCAGTTAATGTGGCACCCAAAGAAAAACGCGTGAGCGGAGTACCTACTTCTGTTTTACAGTGGAAAAGCGAAGTTAGGTTGAAATGACTGAATCCCTGAAAATCATAAACATCCCTTTTCCACCGCTGCTAAGGGTGGATCTCCGTTAATTCTGCCCCTCTGCTATTGGTGAACACTGGTTGGGTAGTTAATGGTTAGTTTGCCTGTCACTCAAGCGTCAGAAGTCGATGCACAATGATATTATAACTATGTTTTCCTACATGGTTATTACCTGGCGGTGACGCATAATCCCTTACTTGATCTTTATTTTATGATATTGTTTTGTTTTCCAAACTTTTTGCACTGCAGAATGGGTAGGCCTATCGCGAATAAAGCACATTTTTAAAAACCTTTATTTAACTAGGCAAGTAAGTTAAAGAACAACGTAATATTTTCAATGACGGCCTACCCTGGTTATCGACAACGCTGGGCCAATTGTGCGCAGCCCTATGGAACTCCCAATCACTGCTGGTTGTGATACATCCTGAAATCGAACCAGGGTCTGTAGTGACGTCTTTAGCACTGAGATGCAGTGCTTTAGACTGCTGTGCCACTCGAGAGCCCAATGCTTCTGTAGCCTAATGATTAATACATCAAATCCAATTTTATTGGGCACATACACACGGTTAGCGGATGTAATTGGGAGTGTAGCAAAATTATAAAATAATGTATATGTGAAAGATAATGATACAAATAATTGCACTCTGAAACTTTAGAACTGTATCAAATTGATTAGAATAATAAAATTATAATCTGATGATGTGTGTAGGTTTAGTCGGAGTTATGTTAAACAATGTATCTGTTTAATGGGAAAACACAGACTGTCTGAGCAAGGCGTAGTTTAGGATTTGAACTTGTGTGTGTGTGAGCCTAGTAAAATACTGAAGAACAATTAAAACTGTGTTTGGGCCGACCTGGCTAGGCCTCTGAGAGACTTGGGAGAGGACAGTGAGTACTTCTCAAGGTCTCCCTAATCTTGGGGGAATGGAACTGTGGGCTGGGTAGTGATACAAAGTGGTGCGAACTGTGGAGAAGGTAAAAACTCACCTGCTGTTTGTGTGTATGTGCATAGGATACCTACTGCTTGTGTGGAAGTATGTGCGCAGCTATGAAATGGATGTTTTTGTATTCTCAGACCCAAAATAATGTGAATGGAAAGCACCATCTATTTAGAGATTCAAGGGTTTGGGCCAAGGTGTAAGTATGACCGAACTATTGCAAAAATCTGTGAACCATGATTGAGCTGATAAAAGCCCCATTGATTTCACATGAATCTAATTCGAGAATGAGCCAAACCTCATTCTGTGAGTAGCCCATGTTTCAGCCACAGAAAAAAAACAGACATAGTTAGAAGGATTTGCGTGCTTGCAATAGGTGACCATCAGATTCTCATTTCACATTCAACTTAAAATAAAGCTCTTGCCAGACTGATCTGAATGTTGCTATTGTAGTTTTACTGTCATGTCTTGGGATTTCACTTTTCAAGAAAAACTTTCTTATTATAAAAAAATATATATATATATATATTCTTCCCCTGCGCTCCTTAAGGGTTAATTTCCATTATGGTAGGCCAACTTTGTGCCTGACCCAGGTGGGAATCATGAAAAAATATTTTGTGTTTTAGTTACACTTGATATCTAATTATTTAAACCATTTTATGGTTTTAAATTCATCACACATACGTAAAGAGCATACAGTACGTTTGCGATTCAAGCTTAAACCAAGTCCATTCATATGTGGGTCATCCCCCTAGGCATTCTGCAGTATATCTCCTATGCCATGCCTGGTCTCTGCCTTTCATCTGTAGCCAGGTTGGGATGGATCACACTCAGGCTCTGGATCTCAGGCTCTCAGGGTTTTCAGGGGCCCTATTGATGCCCACAGAGGCTCTCTGAAGCTTTGGTAGCAGGCCAGGACTCTCCCCTTCAACACACACACACGAATTAGGCCTCAAAATCTCTCAGGATAACAGGAAATATGGATGGAGATTCCACATCAAACGCAGAGGAGAGGAGGGGTGTTTGTGTATTGGGGAAGGGGGGAAAGGGAAGGAGGAGAAGAGGAGGGGGAACGTCAATCACACCTGAGGATCCACTTTCACTGGTGACAAACACTGGTGGTTTTGTTGTGTCATGTTTGAGATGGCTCAACTCATTACTCTCTCTATGCCCTCTGAAAGCAAAAAATATATAAATCATCAGGAATGTCATGAATAAAAAAAACATTTGTTCTATGCCAACTATTATTACACAGTAGACCCTTCATCCAGAAGTTCATCTCTGATTTATATCACTCAAAATAGCTTTATATTCTCAATACAAGGCTCTGGCTCTGGACTCTTCTACTTCAACTTCAGTCAAATGTGACCGACTGTATTCCAACCGGGTTTCCTGTGTGCAACAAGGTTGTTGAGCTGCTGAGCAAAAGCCTAGTGTTCGGGTCTCAAGCAAGGTTCAGCAAACTACAATCAATACACAAACAGAGACAAACCCATACCATTGTACCATTGTGTTTAAGTGTTTTCAACTTGTTGCTGTCTGTTTGTTAGTAGGTTTGTTTTCATTAGCTGTGTTTGCACACCTGTGATTGTTATTGGACTGTGGGTCTTGGCTTGTGAGGGGATGTGTATGTGTGGGGGGGTTAGTGGTTGTGGTTAAGGTTACAATAATAATTAGGGTTGTGTTTAGGTTTAGGGAAATAAGATTTTGAATGGAAATTAATGTGAGTTCTCCACGAGGATAGAAGAACGTAACACGTGTGTGTGTGCGCGCGCATGCATGTGCATCTGATTCCATCTAGTGGCGAAACCATGGCTAATGTCACACCCTGGCCTTAGTATTTTGTGTTGTCTTTATTATTTTGGTCAGGCCAGGGTGTGACATGGGTGAATTATGTGTTGGTTTTGTCTAGGGTTTTTTTGTAGGTAATGAGATTGTGGTTAGTGGAGTTGTCTAGAAAAGTCTATGGTTGCCTAGAGTGATTCTCAATCAGATGCAGGTGTTTATCGTTGTCTCTGATTGGGAACCATATTTAGGCAGCCATATTCTTTAGGTATTTCGTGGGTGATTGTTCCTGTCTCTGTGTTTGTTTGCACCAGATAGGGCTGTTTCGTTTTTTTACGTTACGTTTATTGTTTTTGTATTGTTCGTTATCATCTTTATTAAAGATGTATAAAGATAACCACGCTGCATTTTGGTCCTCCTCTCTTACGACGGAAGAAAACCTTAACAGAATCACCCACCACAACAGGACCAAGCGGCGTGGAGACAGGCAGCGGCAGTAGGAACAGCAAAGTATGGACTATACGACTTGGGAGGAAATAGACAGGTGGGCGGTCGACCCAGGGAGAGTGCCAGAGCCCGCCTGGGATTCACTGGAGCAATGTGAGGAGGGTTATAGGAGAATGGAGTTGGAGAGACGAGCACGGCGGCATGGATGGAAGCCCAAGAGTCAGCCCCAAAAATGTCTTGGGGGAGGCACACAGGGAGTATGGCGACGCCAGGTAGGAGACCTGCGCCAACTTCCTGTGCTTACCGGAGGGCTAGAGAGACAGGGCAGGCACCGTGTTATGCTGTGGAGCGCACGGTGTCTCCAGTGCGGGTGCATAGCCCGGTGCGGTACATACCAGCTCCTTGTATCGGCCGGGCTAGAGTGGGCATCGAGCCAAGTGTCATGAAGCCGGCTCTATGCATCTGGTCTCCAGTGCGTTTCCTTGGGCCGGCTTACATGGCACCAGCCTTGCACACGGTGTCCCCGGTTCGCCTGCATAGCCCAGTGCGGGCTATTCCACCTCGCCGCACTGGCAGGCCGACCGGGAGCATTCAACCAGGTAAGGTTGGGCAGGCTCGGTGCTCAAGAGCTCCAGTGCGCCTGCACAGTCCGGTCTATCCAGTACCACCTCCACGCACCAGCCCTCCGGTGGCAGCTCCCCGCACCAGGCTTCCTGTGCGTGTCCTCGGCCCCGTACCACCAGTGCCAGCACCACGCATCAGGCCTGCAGTGCGCCTCGCCTGTCCAGCACTGCCAGAGCCTTCCTCCTCTCCAGCGCTGCCGGAGTCTACTGCCTGTCCAGCACTGCCGGAGTCTCCCGCCTGTCCAGCGCTGCCGGAGTCTCCCGCCTGTCCAGCGCTGCCGGAGTCTCCC
Organism: Oncorhynchus keta; assembly: GCF_023373465.1. NCBI lineage: Eukaryota > Metazoa > Chordata > Actinopteri > Salmoniformes > Salmonidae > Oncorhynchus > Oncorhynchus keta. The sequence continues at coordinate 3,257,532 of NC_068453.1, forward strand.
GCCTGTCCAGCGCTGCCAGAGCTGCCAGTCTGCAAGGAGCCGCCAGAGCCGCCAGTCTGCAAGGAGCCGCAAGAGCCACCAGTCTGCATGGAGCCACCAGAGCTGCCAGTCTGCATGGAGCAGCCAAAGTTGCCAGTCTGCATGGAGCCGCCAGAGCCGCCAGTCTGCATGGAGCAGCCAGAGCCGCCAGTCTGCATGGAGCAGCCAGAGCCGCCAGTCTGCATGGAGCAGCCAGAGCCTTCAGTCAGCCAGGATCTGCCAGAACCACCAGTCAGCCAGGATCTGCCAGAGCCATCAACCTGCCTGAGCTTCCTCTCAGTCCTGAGCTTCCTCTCAGTCTTGAGCTTCCTCTCAGTCTTGAGCTTCCTCTCAGTCTTAAGCTTCCTCTCAGTCTTGAGCTACCCCTCAGTCCCGAGCTGTCCCTCAGTCCCGAGCTGCCCCTCAGTCCAGTGGGGCCCTTTGTTACGGTTACTAGGCCAAGGTCGGCGATGAGGATCACCAATCTAAGGACGCGGAGTAAGCGGACTAAGACTATGTTGGAGTGGGGTCCACGTCCCGCGCTAGTTTTTTGTAGGTAATGAGATTGTGGTTAGTGGAGTTATCTAGAAAAGTCTATTGTTGCCTAGAGTGGTTCTCAATCAGAGGCAGGTGTTTATCGTTGTCTCTGATTGGGAACCATATTTAGGCAGCCATATTCTTTAGGTATTTCGTGGGTGATTGTTCCTGTCTCTGTGTTTGTTTGCACCAGATAGGGCTGTTTCGGTTTTTCACGTTACGTTTTTGTTTTTGTATTGTTCGTTATCATCTTTATTAAAGATGTATAAAGATAACCACGCTGCATTTTGGTCCTCCTCTCCTTCGACAGAAAACCTTAACAGCTAATCCATTTACCTCGTTCCGTGCTGGGGCCATGAGAGCACAGGTGGAATTGAAGTTGTGAATCTATGAAGGAGCTTTAAAGGGGCAATCTGCATTCAAACAATACAGCTGTCAATCTGCTGCTGTTTTGGTAAACAGCTGAGGGACTAGGCTGGAAACATTTGATAACTTTCAAATTCATAGAGAGAGATGCAAGGACTGACCTATTCATAACATCAATATTAGAGTTGTAACAATGTTTTGTGGAAATACAGTGTTTGTTTACACTGGCATTGTTTTCAAATGATCTTATATTTTGGGTTCTGACACGGTACGACAGATGAACTAAAGCTCACAAGGCATTTGTACTTTTATTCTTTAAGAATCAGTGGGTGGGCTATATATAACTATTTTTCAACTCCAAACATGGATGTAGCAATCACAGATTTCCCTTTTACATTTAGATTTGTATTTATTTATTCAACCTTTATTTTTTACCAGGCAGGTCAATGAAGAACAAATTCTTATTTACAATGATGACCTGGAAAGTGAGAAGCAGTAGGCTTCTATTCAAGACAAGGCTTGCTCCAACCCTAATGTTGTCTTTTAAGAAATGTAATGCTATGTTATTAAAAGTGCCAGTTGAGACATTCCAAACCCTTTGTAGACACAACCTTATGATACATCGGGAACGTTGGTTCTATCTGCATTTTTGCCTAAATTGAGTTAATGCCATAGCCTTGTTTTGTTCAATATTCTCCAACTAAATAATACTCTAAATACCCCAGTTCCTGTTTTTTTATTCAAAAGAATACAAAATAACACAATTTAAAACAATTGTCTCAGAATCCTATTTTTGCCAATACAACCTTATAGTCACAAACTCTCGAAATGTCTAAAACTCATTTTCAGGTACGTATTTGAAATCATAACATTATTTAATTATTCTATTAGATGGCACAGTGGCTAAAATATGAACAAATAAGCCTGGCATTCATACCAAACCACTATCCCTAAAATAACAAGTTCTATGATCCATTGAAATGTAGGCATATTCCAATTACATAATCGGATTGTCACATTTTTGCCACCAGTTTTTAAACATGAACTGTCGGGGTTTGGAACTATAGCTCATAGCTAGTCCAATAGCTAGAGGTAGACAGGTGTCACTCATATGAAATTGGAATGTGCATTTCAAGACCGGTATAGCCTATTCTCAGTGATGTGATTATGATGTAATATTATAGACTGATATAAGGGATAATCATGAGGGGCCATGCGTTCGCTGGAGAATAATTAATGATGTGGAAGGTGTGTTTCACGACGCGTTACGAATTTGTTCTTAACTGACTTGCCTAGTTGAATAAAGGTAAAAAATAAAATGAATAAATAACCTTCAACTGAGTTGCATTATATTCCATAGAACACATAGAGCCTCGAGTTGATCATTCATTTTTAACATGGCTATAATTGAACACATTTACCGTTGGTTTCGCTCACCAAACCAGTCAGTCCTATTTTACTATTATGGAAATCGAATTCAACAATGCCAACAACATTTTCAATTCGACTTTTGTTTTTTAAAAGCAGATCAAACATGTAAGAATGAACTATAACCAGTGTATTCTACAAGTCTGCTTATAGGGAAATAATGCACTATCTGGATTGCCCTTCAAGCCGAGTATTCAACAATGCCATTGTATAAAGATTGATACACGGTTATACAGTAGACCATATTGTAGATTGATAATTTAGCCAACATTATAATTATGAACTGATGGGGACTGAACGCATATTGTTCCTAATTATCCACTTTAATTTGGACCTGCCTGAACACGAGAGTCCTCGTTACAGAGGGGTGACATGGGCCCAGTCTCAGATGGAAGTTTCGATAGGCCTAAATGGTTTCGATGTCGTTTATGAATGACAGAGCCATTATAATTCGGTCATGTGAGGGATTAACGATACTCCGGTTTATCACGTGAGGCTCTAAGTGAGAATGTGATGTAAATTTAATCCAACACCGATTTATAGCAATAACAAGTATACAATATTATTATTCCTCAGTGTCTTCCTCGAATGTTGCGTAATTAGCCTACAACACTGAAACATAAATACAGTGCTTTTAGGAGACATAGGGCTGTTTTCTTTAAGGAGACATAATTCACTGGACTGTTTCATAGGCTACTGGAGGGCCCTGTCTCAAGATGAAAGCAAACATTTCATTCATTTTGAATAGCAAGAATAACAGTGAGCCTAGCCTAACATTTACAATTTACGAATGTACATACTATCATGGTCAGTGGACTACAGCATAAATGTATGCATTACATATAAATATCTGCGGTTTTGTTGTCTTATTTCATCTTCAATAATCATTAGATGGTCAGGGCTCAGAACAGGGGCTATTCTACAGTGTGTGTCCGGCACTGTTACAGCCATAGACTTGTTGTGAAAGTCCAGAATCACTAACAACCTGCGTTATCCGACGGTTTGATCTCAAATCGATGGAAAAGAACCCGACCAAGTAGCCAAAACAACGACTAGTATCCCGACCTGCCACATCCACTCAGACCTAACTGATCCGACACCCCAGGCCTTCTCAATATACACTTTCGTCACTGGGCACAGACATCAGTTCAACGTCTATTTGTTTTATTTTAATTTGTTTTAGTAGTCAACTGATGTGAACTCAAAGTGAAATCCCCCAAAGATGTCACAATTTCATTGGATTTATGTTAAAAGATGTTTTAAAAAATGCCCTTATATCGATGACTTCACCCCGCTCCTCCGCTCTCTCCACTGGCTTCCAGTTGAAGCTCGCATCCGCTACAAGACCATGGTGCTTGCCTACGGAGCTGTGAGGGGAACGGCACCTCAGTACCTCCAGGCTCTGATCAGGCCCTACACCCAAACAAGGGCACTGCGTTCATCCACCTCTGGCATGCTCGCCTCCCTACCACTGAGGAAGTACAGTTCCCGCTCAGCCCAGTCAAAACTGTTCGCTGCTCTGGCCCCCCCAATGGTGGAACAAACTCCCCCCACGACGCAAGGACAGCGGAGTCAATCACCACCTTCCGGAGACACCTGAAACCCCACCTCTTTAAGGAATACCTAGGATAGGATAAAGTAATCCTTCTCACCCCCCCCCCCCTTAAAAGATTTAGATGCACTATTGTAAAGTGGCTGTTCCACTGGATGTCATAAGGTGAATGCACCAATTTGTAAGTCGCTCTGGATAAGAGCGTCTGCTAAATGACTTAAATGTAAATGTAAATGTAATGACTTTTTGCGAATCCAATCAGTTTTCCACATCCCATTAAAATACTTTTTTGTTGAAATGATGTGGAAACAACGATAATTCAACTAGTGTTTGGCCCAGTGGGACGTTTCTCTGGTGGTAGTCTACCCAAGCCTATATTGTCTTTTGGTGGTCTGGTCTAGATGGAAAGATTATGCGCAGACATACTCACTTCCCTATGACACTATCCCCTCCACATCTCTCTGAACAAAATGTGTCAGGGGGTGATCACTGTTTTCCCTGATCGTGTCAGGGCTGGCAATGTGTCCATCTGGCTCAGTGGCGTAAACGGGCCCATTACAAGCTCATTGGACTTCAAAAAGGACACCTTATTAGCCGGCTAGAGTTAACGACTTTTAGGAGCGTGTGCGCTTCATAGGCACGCATAGCTCCCCACCTCTGGGGAGGCCGAGGATGGGGAGGGGGGTGGAGGTTATGAGAACAGGTAGATCTCTCCCTCCCATGGTATAAAAAACTGATATTCCGACCATGGCCTCATTGTCCTTGGATATCGAGGTGTCGTGTCTTTAAATACTCAGGTCACACCATTCCATGTCGTTGCAGCAAGTTCCCTCCCGTCTGTAGAATAATATTGGAGCGATGTCATTTGGTGAAGATTACGTGAGTTGTGCCAGCGAGATGAGCGCGTTTTACACTGGCCATAACTGGTCAACTTCCTACGTGGATACCACCAACAACAACACGGATTACGCACAGGACTCCTGCAGAGGTAAGACCATTTACTTAAAAATGACAGGTTATGGCTCTTACAAAGTGAAATAGTCTAAAATAGTTATATTTTCAAACATTGTTGTTGATGTAGCCTATAACTTTATGTGAAACTGTAAAGATGAAAAAGATCACTCAGGGTTAGGCGACATATCCCGTTGCGTTATTTTATGTCTCCAACCTGGTTGGAAACTGTAACAAAGTGAATAGAAAAAAAGGCGTCTCTAAACAGAAAACATACAAAGACTATATCTCTCCTCCTCCTTACAGTACACCAGGATGCTCTCCGCGGTGTGCACGAGGGCACTCGCCGGCGCCGGAAGCGCACGACCTTCAGCAAAGCGCAGCTGGTCGAGCTGGAGAGGGCCTTCTCCCTCACGCACTACCCTGACGTCAAAGTGAAGGAGTCTCTCGCGTCCCTCATGGAGCTCCCCGAGTCCAAGATCCAGGTATTACAGATGTGTTATTTCTGTGTTTTTAAGTTTAAGGATGACCAAAATAATAACTGTTTGGAAATGGAGGAGTATGCATAGACTAATGGATGATGAGTAGGCCTAACTGGAAAGAGAGAGAGAGATTGCAAACAAAGCATCCAACCTAACAACTTGATCTACCTCTTTCTCAGGTGTGGTTCCAAAATCGCCGTGCGCGCTACTTCAAGAACAAGAAACCACAAGAAGACCAATTACCACCAGCAATTGACCGTTCAGTTCCACAGTTCCCCTGCGCTCCAACCCCCAACCCCACGACCATGCCTCCCCCCTATCCTTCCCCACCTCGCCAATACACATCTCCGCCTCCTCGCTACACTTCCCCAGGTATAGCCAAGGCCTCCAAGCTTTCTTCAGGCTGTGTGCCAGGGAGGCAGACAATGTACCTGCCACTGCCGACCTCTCCAACCCCCAGAGACCAGGCCACGGGCTACCCACTGGGCAGTATTCAGAGCCTGCATTTAGGGTATTATAACAATGAAGCGGTGCAGTGTAAAGCGACACAGAGTACTTCGGAGTTTTCAGAGGGACACAGTGTCTATGAGGCGTTTTCCGGGGACACGCAGTGGCAACACACCATCCCCGAGAGCCGAAGTGGCGCATCTGGCCAATGCTTGCATGCACACAACATGCCAATGCAGTACTTCAGCTTCGCCACCTGTCGGAGCCAGAGAGCTGAAATTTCAGAAGACCTGCCTGAGTTCTACAAGCAGGATCTCGACGACTTGAATTTGACTGATTTGGAGGTTTCAACTGCTATGATCGATTATATTCTCAACTGAGTTTTTACAAAGGGTAAAATATTTAAAAAATGCAAATTATTGTTAATAGTTATAGATATATAAGAATTATTATCATATGTGAATAGAGGTCTATGGAGACATGAACACACATTCTTGGCCTATTAGCTAGCAATTGTTTTATATACAAGCAGTTTATGATTACGCTATTGTATTTTATTCAATCAAATAATTTTCCATAGTATTGGTTTGATTGTATAAATATTAGATCCCAAACTAGCCTACAAATAAAATCATAACGAATCTGTAAACTCGTAGTGCATGATACATATGTTACATATGCTGTTATATTTATTTATTTTATTTATTACACCTTTATTTAACTAGGTAGGCTAGTTGAGAACAAGTTCTCATTTGCAACTGCGACCTGGCCAAGATAAAGCATAGCAGTGTGAACAGACAACACAGAGTTCCACATGGAGTAAACAATTAACAAGTCAATAACACAGTAGGAAAAAAAAGAAGAAGAAAAGGGGAGTCTATATACATTGTGTGCAAAAGGCATGAGGAGGTAGGCAAATAATTACAATTTTGCAGATTAACACTGGAGTGATAAATGATCAGATGGTCATGTACAGGTAGAGATATTGGTGTGCAAAAGAGCAGAAAAGTAAATAAATAAAAACAGTATGGGGATGAGGTAGGTAAAAATGGGTGGGCTATTTGCCGATAGACTATGTACAGCTGCAGCGATCGGTTAGCTGCTCAGATAGCAGATGTTTGAAGTTGGTGAGGGAGATAAAAGTCTCCAACTTCAGCGATTTTTGCAATTCGTTCCAGTCACAGGCAGCAGAGAACTGGAACGAAAGGCGGCCAAATGAGGTGTTGGCTTTCGGGATGATCAGTGAGATACACCTGTTGGAGCGCGTGCTATGAATGGGTGTTGCCATTGTGACCAGTGAACTGAGATAAGGCGGAGCTTTACCTAGCATGGACTTGTGGATGACCTGGAGCCAGTGGGTCTGGCGACGAATATGTAGCGAGGGCCAGCCGACTAGAGCATACAAGTCGCAGTGGTGGGTGGTATAAGGTGCTTTAGTGACAAAACGGATGGCACTGTGATAAACTGCATCCAGTTTGCTGAGTAGAGTGTTGGAAGCAATTTTGTAGATGACATCGCCGAAGTCGAGGATCGGTAGGATAGTCAGTTTTACTGGGGTAAGTTTGGCGGCGTGAGTGAAGGAGGCTTTGTTGCGGAATAGAAAGCCGACTCTTGATTTGATTTTCGATTGGAGATGTTTGATATGAGTCTGGAAGGAGAGTTTACAGTCTAGCCAGACACCTAGGTACTTATAGATGTCCACATATTCAAGGTTGGAACCATCCAGGGTGGTGATGCTGGTCAGGCGTGCGGGTGCAGGCAGCGAACGGTTGAAAAGCATGCATTTGGTTTTACTAGCGTTTAAGAGCAGTTGGAGGCCACGGAAGGAGTGTTGTATGGCATTGAAGCTCGTTTGGAGGTTAGATAGCACAGTGTCCAAGGACGGGAAACCATCTGTGACCGGCTCGGAAACCAGATTGCACGGCGGAGAAGGTACGGTGGGATTCCAGATGGTCAGTGACCTGTTTGTTGACTTGGCTTTCGAAGACCTTAGATAGGCAGGGCAGGCTGGATATATGTCTGTAACAGTTTGGGTCCAGGGTGTCTCCCCCTTTGAAGAGGGGGATGACTGCGGCAGCTTTCCAATCCTTGGGGATCTCAGACGATATGAAAGAGAGGTTGAACAGGCTGGTAATAGGGGTTGCGACAATGGCGGCGGATAGTTTCAGAAATAGAGGGTCCAAATTGTCAAGCCCAGCTGATTTGTACGGGTCCAGGTTTTGCAGCTCTTTCAGAACATCTGCTATCTGGATTTGGGTAAAGGAGAACCTGGAGAGGCTTGGGCGAGTAGCTGCGGGGGGGGAGCTGTTGGCCGAGGTTGGAGTCGCCAGGCGGAAGGCATGGCCAGCCGTTGAGGAATGCTTGTTGAAGTTTTTGATAATCATGGATTTATCGGTGGTGACCGTGTTGCCTAGCCTCAGTGCAGTGGGCAGCTGGGAGGAGGTGCTCTTGTTCTCCATGGACTTCACAGTGTCCCAGAACTTTTTGGAGTTGGAGCTACAGGATGCAAACTTCTGCCTGAAGAAGCTGGCCTTAGTTTTCCTGACTGATTGCGTGTATTGGTTCCTGACTTCCCTGAACAGTTGTATATCGCGGGGACTGTTCAATGCTATTGCAGTCCGCTACAGGATGTTTTTGTGCTTGTCGAGGGCAGTCAGGTCTGGAGTGAACCAAGGGCTATATCTGTTCTTAGTTCTGCATTTTTTGATCGGAGCATGCTTATCTAAAATGATTAGGAAGTTACTTTTAAAGAATGACCAGGCATCCTCAACTGACGGGATGAGGTCAATGTCCTTCCAGGATACCCGGGCCAGGTCGATTAGAAAAGCCTGCTCACAGAAGTGTTTTAGGGAGCGTTTGACAGTGATGAGGGGTGGTCGTTTGACTGCGGCTCCGTAGCGGATACAGGCAATGAGGCAGTGATCGCTGAGATCCTGGTTGAAGACAGCGGAGGTGTATTTGGAGGGCCAGTTGGTCAGGATGACGTCTATGAGGGTGCCCTTGTTTTCAGATTTAGGGTTGTACCTGGTGGGTTCCTTGATTGTTTGTGTGAGATTGAGGGCATCTAGCTTAGATTGTAGGACTGCCGGGGTGTTAAGCATATCCCAGTTTAGGTCACCTAACAGAACAAACTCTGAAGCTAGATGGGGGGCAATCAATTCACAAATGGTGTCCAGGGCACAGCTGGGTGCTGAGGGGGGTCGGTAGCAGGCGGCAACAGTGAGAGACTTATGTCTGGAGAGAGTAATTTTCAAGATTAGTAGTTCGAACTGTTTGGGTATGGACCTGGAAAGTATGACATTACTTTGCAGGCTATCTCTGCAGTAGACTGCAACTCCTCCCCCTTTGGCAGTTCTATCTTGACGGAAGATGTTATAGTTGGGTATGGAAATCTCTGAATTTTTGGTGGCCTTCCTGAGCCAGGATTCAGACACGGCAAGGACATCAGGGTTAGCAGAGTGTGCTAAAGCAGTGAGTAAAACAAACTTAGGGAGGAGGCTTCTGATGTTGACATGCATGAAACCAAGGCTTTTTCGATCACAGAAGTCAACAAATGAGGTTGCCTGGGGACATGCAGGGCCTGGGTTTACCTCCACATCACCCGCGGAACAGAGGAGGAGTAGTATGAGGGTGCGGCTAATAATATATAGAGAGCCTACATGTAGGAAAGCCTTAAGCTTGTTTAGAAATGTTTGTTGTTGTTTTTGATCTAAGTAGTAATATGTTATGGGAAAGATGCCTCCCTCCAATGGCTGATCATTTGTCTCTAGCCGTAATTTAGGCACTGGCTAGTCCAGGTAGCTAACGAGCAAGCTCACTATTTTTATAACCTTTATTTAACAATTCATTTAACTAGGCAAGTCAGTTGAGAACACATTTTTATTTTCAATGACGGCCTACCAAAAGGCCTCCTGCGAGGATGGGGGCCTGCAGTTTATAAATGAAAAATACAATATAAATATAGGACAAAACACACATCACAACAAGAGAGACAACACACATCACAACAAGAGAGACAACACACATCACAACAAGAGAGACAACACAACACTACATAAAGAGAGACCTATAAGACAACAACATTATAAGGGCACAGGGCGAGACCCAGATGCAGATGGTTAGAGTCTCTGATATTTATTATAATCCAAGGGGCAGGACAGAGAATGGTCGTGGAAAAGGCAAATGATCATAACAAGATCAGAGTCCAGGAAGTACAGGGTGGCAGGCAGGCTCGAGGTCAGGACAGGCAGTATGGTCAGGCAGGCGGGTTCAGAGTAGAGGCAGGCAGGGGTCAAAACAGGGAGGACTAGCAAAATGGGAAATATGGGACCAGGGGCAATGAGGTTACAGGGAGTGGCTGAAGGAGGCCGGACAGAGCTTGCCACGGAATCTTGCTTTGAGCACACACCATGCAAGCGGCGACTAATGCCGAGACATCAGGAGCCATGGTGGGCCACCAGAAGCATTGTGGGAGGAAAGCCAGGGTAAGACGAGCACCAGGATGACAGGTAAGGCTGGAGGAGTGAGCCATTCTAGGACTTGAGGCCATGCCGAATCAGGAATGAACATCCGGTCCCCCAGGGTCCGGCTGGGAACGTTGTGCTTTGCGGATCAGCGCCTCAATACCCCAGACAACCGAAGCCGCCAAACATGAGGCAGGGAGGATGGTCTCTGATTCAGAGGGTGTGGCAGCAGAACTGTACAGGTGGGAAAGGGAGTCCGGCTTCACATTTTTGGACCCTGGGCAGTAAAAATCGAATCAAATCAAATCACATTGTATTTGTATTTGTCACATACACATGGTTAGCAGATGTTAATGCGAGTGTAGCGAAATGCTTGTGCTTCTAGTTCCGACAATGCAGTGATAACCAACAAGTAATCTAACTAAAAATTCCAAAACTACTGTCTTATACACAGTGTAAGGGGATAAAGAATATGTACATAAGGATATATGAATGAGTGATGGTACAGAGCTGCATACAGTAGATGGTATTGAGTACAGTATATACATATGAGATGAGTATGTAAACAAAGTAAACAAAGTGGCATAGTAGGAGATAAATAACAGGGCCCAATGGGCTTGCCTTGAGTTAAGGCTCTTGGCAGTGTGGAGGTATTCTAAATTCTTATGGTCAGTCCAAACCAAAAAGGGATGTTCCAGCCAGTGCTTCCACTCCTGCAGAGCCATCTTAACTTTTAGGAGTTCCCGGTTTCCAACGTCATAGTCATATTTCATCTGGTAACATGAATGCAAAGCTGGCGAGAGGTGGTTAGAATAAGATGTGAGGCCAAAAGTCAGTGTAACCAATAGAGAGTCAGAGTCCCAAATGTCTGTCCCACGGTTGGGGGAAATTTTGTAGTCAACAAAGTATTCAGGAGTCATGAGACAAATAGCAAAATGCACAAGAAAAAAAAATATATATAACAACTTGTCCATTGTAGGTTCAGAGTCACTCGCCCCAACAGTGCATGCGTGCTGGAGGCGAGCGAAAGCTTGGAGAGAGGGGTGAGTGTGGTGGAGGTACCTGTACCAGACAGGGGGAGACAGACCAGAGCAGATTGTGATCATATCGCCAGGTGGAATCCAAGCAGCACTGCAGCAGGCAACGGGACTTGGTGTCACACACTTGGGAGAAGCTTTTATTTCTGGTGCCAGATTTCTTGTAGAAAATGCCACTGAATGGTCTTTGAAGCGTCCTCTCAAGCCCCCTCCTGCTGTTCAAAGACTCCTGCCACTTGTTGGGCCCAATGGCCTCGACACCTTTAACTTCACACATTGGTGCTAATAGAATTTGTATCTGGTCTGTCCTTGCAAGCCTGGGAGCCTTAACTCAGCATTCAGTCCGCATACAGTGAAATATATCATTGTAATGTACTTTATTTTAATTTAATTTATTTATTTATTTATTTATTGAATTTTAACCCCTTTCCTCCCCAATTTGGTGGTATCCAATTGTTAGTAGTTACTATCTTGTCTCATCGCTACAACTCCCGTACGGGCTCGGGAGAGACGAAGGTCGAAAGCCATGCTTCCTCCGAAACACAACCCAACCAAGCCGCACCGCTTCTTAACACAGCGCGTATCCAACACGGAAGCCAGCCGCACCAATGTGTCGGAGGAAACACTGTGCACCTGGCGACCTGGTTAGTGTGCACTGCGCCCGGCACGCCACAGGAGTCGCTGGAGCGCGATGAGACAAGGATATCCCTACCGGCCAAACCCTCCCTAACCCGACGACGCTAGGCTAACTGTGCGTCGCCCCCTGGGCCTTCCCGGTCACGGCAACAGAGCCTATCGGATTTCCTATCATCAACCTGTACTGTTGCCTTTTTTGACCCCCTGTGTATGACCATCTGTCTGCCCCTGACCCAGCTACCGGCCGCCTCCTGTGGTCCTTTACAAATAAACACCACCCAGAATTATCCATCCGTATTCCATAAGCAACCATTCTGGCTCGAGCTGTTGGCTTCACTCCCACCGTGATCTCTACCCTTGCCACAACTTCCACCCCACAGCCTACCCAGCACCCACAGGTCTCCAGTAAAACTTTCTCCGAATGTTGGTAAGAAAACACTTCAGAAGGAAGTTCTGTATATATTAGCATATAAAGTGATTAGAAAGAATTGTTCATTGAATCAATACTCACGAGTTCTTGTTTATTTGTTTTATTTTTGTTAAAACAACAAACAGCGGCAGAGGTCGTATTGGAGTTGTTCCACAGGCCAAGGATACAAGAAGCAAGATCTAAGAAAAGAGCCTGTACTCTGGAGCGGGATCGATTTGGAGGTGGAGGGTCCCTCATGGTCTGGGGCGGTGTGTCACAGCATCATCGGACTGAGCTTGTTGTCATTGCAGGCAATCTCAACGCTGTGTGTTACAGGGAAGAGATCCTCCTCCCTCATGTGGTACCCTTCCTGCAGGCTCATCCTGACATGACCCTCCAGCATGACAATGCAGCTGGTGGCCACACCAGATACCGACTTTTGATTTTACCCCCCTTTGTTCAGGGACACGTTATTCCATTTCTGTTAGTCACATGTCTGTGGAACTTGTTCAGTTTATGTCTCAGTTGTTGAATCTTGTTATGTTAATACAAATATTTACACATGTTAAGTTTACTGAACGTTAATGCCGTTGACAGTGAGAGGACATTTCTTTTTTTGCTGAGTTTAGTTTAGGAAACAGAAAACTGTATTGTGATCAAACGTTTCATTGATGAGGAAATTAGCATAATGTCAGCCAAAATCTATCTTGCTCGATCTTCTCCCACTGCCAGCCACTGGGCTTCCTCTCATAACCATATTTGGTGGTGAGTGGAAACGCCAACCAGATGCTTCAGATTAATACATCTGCTGAAACATGTGGCTCACTGTTCTATCTGTGCTCTGACTCAAGCTCAAACTGAGAAAATGGAAGGGAGCACTGTCGTTACCTCGCTCTTCATGAATTTAGGACAAACTGAAGTGAAGAGAGGAATTTAAGTAATTCTTGTGGCATCTACCGAAGTGGGATGCTTTGGACGACCCAAATCTGATATCACCTCTTTGAAGTTGAAATGTAAAACAGGGTAAAGGTTAAGGTTAGGTAAGATTTATGGTTGGGTTTAGGTTAAGGGTAAGGGTTAGGGATTAGGGAATGGTCGTCCCAAGGATCCCACTTAGAATTTACCATTTTAAATTTCAACTTCAGTGAGATGATGTCAGCGTTGGACGTCCAAAGGAACCCATCCCACTTAGCAAAATCAGGTTCAAAATGGTCCCTGGACCCATATGACGTAATCACAATGGGATTAGGCTATAAAACCAAACCTAATTGGTGTCTATGGTCGCGTTCCACTGTTTAGATGTTACAAGATCTTACAACACCTGGATAGGTAGTTCACATATCAGCTAACCACATCATATGTTATAGCAATCAGACTATCCATGACACAGTTGATGACATGGCACGCAACCATTGGTTGATGCATGCAACTTCTAAGCAGTTGAACGGGACCTATGTCTAACTCATTTACCAATATCCATAGAGTTAGAGGACTCTAGATGGATAATAAAAAAAAAACGTTTTGGCATGGACATTTCCATTGAGGGCAACCACCATTTTAAAGTCGTCAACTGGGTTGGACTTTCTATGGGTTAAGAAAGGATCACATGAGTCCATGGTCATCAGGAGGGATCAGCCAATGAATTATACTTGTGAGCAAATGTTCCAGAACTGTAGGTGGCAGTAAATTGCCAACCGTGGCTTTATACCTGTTTAAACAACACACTCTAGGTGGCAGTATGCAGTTTGTTTCAGTTTGTTTGCCAACTCATGGAAATATTAGAAGACGAAAATTGACGACTTCAAAATGCCGATTGGCTCAATGGCACTGCCCGTGCGCTCACAGACACCATAATGGGACATATAGAAAGGTGATATCTCTATCATTCTCTATGCCAATATCCCATAATATAAAATCCTCCTTCAATCTTCGATCTTTAAACCGGTGTGGTGATGCTTTCTCAGAACTAAAGGCTGCTACGGTTGTGGCTAGATGGAGAATGAACGTAGCAGGTTAGGAGAATTAACATAGCAGGTTAGGATAATTAATGTAGCAGGTTATGATAATTATGTTAAGGTTAGGAAATAGGTTAGGCTTAGCTAAAACGCTTTACTCCATCTAGCCACAACCGTACAGAAGCAGTTATTTTGAAAGAATATCTTTTATCAGCTTCCATTCCCCTTCAAGAGTTGCCCTATTTCCTCATCACTTCTGACTTCAGCTGAGCAAAGACATCAGAAAGCACTGAGCAGAAAGGCTGGGCAATGATTTAAATGGTTCTGTAAATGAGTGAGTCTAGTAAAGTTAATTCTACTCCACAATTCTAGATACAAATTATAAATGCATTCTAATTATACTGTGCTATCCTTCCTTTGTGTTTAGTGTTCTATCATGAGATTGTGATGTCACATAAGATGTTTGGAAGTAGAGAACAGAGAGACAGAAGAGTTTCTGTGTCTCAGGGGGATATGAGGGGCAGGAGGAGGAGAACAGCAGGTCAGGACTGTATCCAACCTGGGGCTAACCCACTTCACCAACACCAAACCAACCAGTAAGAACCGGTTTGTAGTGGACTGGGACAGGTCTAGTCTGATTCTGACCACTCCTTCCTTCCATTGGCTGTAAAAGGATTATTACATGTTGTAGATCAGTCTGATGCAATTGAACCACTATGTAGCCCATTCTACTAGAATGTGGCCCACATTTAGCATTCCAGAGTTTGCACTGCAGTTGTTTATATTTTGACAATTGCACCTTCCAAAGCACAACAACATAGGTATTGCTAAGTCTATGTAAGAACATCAGCTAAAGCTAAATGAAGAGGGGGATGGGGAAAATGTTTAGTATAATGCTCCTTCTCCAGCCAGGTGCCAGAAAGAGAGAAGCAGAGGACCGAGATACAGGTGGAGTCCAACGTTATCGTGGCCGTCAGGTATCTTATTATTCATCACTACTGTATATGTGTAGTGATGAGCTATTGGTGAGCTATTGTGTCTGTTTGTGTGTGTTTACAGGGTAAGGCCTCTGACTGAAGATGAGCATAACAGGGGAGATGAGACCATCGTCTACTGTCCAGACCAACACAGTCTACTGGTGATGCCGAAAAGCACATGAACACACATCATGCCCTCTTTTGTCTCTCATCCTTCTCTCTCGCACATCCTCTTCTCTCTCTCATCCTTCTCTCTCACACACCCTCTTCTCTCTCACACATCCTCTTCTCTCTCTTATCCTTCTCTCTCTCACATCCTCTTCTCTCTCATCCTTCTCTCTCACATCCTCTTCTCTCTCTCACATCCTCTTCTCTCTCTCACATCCTCTTCTCTCTCTCATCCTTCTCTCTCACTTCCTCTTCTCTCTCTCACATCCTCTTCTCTCTCTCATCCTTCTCTCTCTCACATCCTCTTCTCTCTCTCACATCCTCTTCTCTCTCTCATCCTTCTCTCTCACTTCCTCTTCTCTCTCTCACATCCTCTTATGTCTCTCATCCTTCTCTCTCACACATCCTCTTCTCTCTCTCATCCTTCTCTCTCGCATATCCTCTTCTCTCTCTCATCCTTCTCTCTCTCATCCTTCTCTCTCTCTCATCCTCTTCTCTCATCCTTCTCTCTCACATCCTCTTCTCTCTCTCACATCATCTTCTCTCTCTCACATCCTTCTCTCTCTCACATCCTTCTCTCTCTCACATTCTCTTCTCTCTCTCACATCCTCTTCTCTCTCTCACATCCTCTTATCTCTCTCATCTTTCTCTCTCCCACATCCTCTTCTGTCTCTCATCCTTCTCTCTCACATCCTCTTATGTCTCTCATCCTTCTCTCTCACATCCTCTTCTCTATCTCACATCCTCTTCTCTCTCTCACATCCTCTTCTCTCTCTCCCTTCTCTCTCACACAGTCTCTTCTCTCTCTCATCCTTCTCTCTCCCACACATTCTCTTCTCTCTCTCATCCTTCTCTCTCACACACCCTCTCTCTCTTGGCTCTCCTTTCACTCAGTCATCCCTCAATCACACATCCTTTCTCCCAGGTGGGTGCGTCGGGGCAGGAGAGGGCGTTTGTGTTTGATGTGGTCCTGGGCCCGGAGAGTTCCCAGCATGCCATGTTTCAAGAGTGTGGCATGACTCGTCTTATAGACATGGCGGTCCAGGGGTGAGAGACAGTCAGGAGGCTCATGGGTAGTTGTTCAGGAGAAAATTTTGAAGTCAAACACACATCATAGCTTGTGAGTTGGTAGCGGTTGCATACCGTCAAGGCCTTCAAAGCCTTTCAGAGAAGATCTAAGAATATATCAAATAAAAATCGAAATGATTTTGTAGTGCAACTTTGCCGGAGGCGACACACGCTACTTCTAGTCTTTGGAGTCACTCACTTGCAAGCTAGTTCAAAATCTCATTTTGCTACACAATGCAGAAACAACAGTTGAATGACTAGGTACACCATCATATCATCTTCATCTGTTCATCTGTTGTTCTCTATGGCAGGTTCTGCTGTACTGTGTTTGCCTTTGGACAGACAGGGTCAGGAAAAACATACACCATCACTGGGCCACACTCTCTGGTCAGTACTAAGAGGTAGCTTCCTCATACTAGCTAAGTCGGCTCTGAACAAGGGTCAGTAATACCCCTGTTCATCCAGTAGTTAATAAGGACAAAGACAAGAGTCTTGTCTACATTCGTCCTTTTGTTTAAACAAAAATACAATTATATTAAACAGTTGATCGTTAAAAAAAAGGACAGAGACTCTGAGGTGAAGCATGACTCCTGTCTTCAGAGGATCTTTTAAACTTCTTAAAGAAATGCATCCTTCCCTATTTCCTTACGTCTGTACTTGACCTCTCACCCTTTCCTGGCTTCCTCTCCTCCAGTTCTTGGAGGGCTCTCATGACGCCTTGCTGGCAGGTCTAATGCAGCGTTCTCTGTCATACCTTCTTCAGCTGGCTGGCCAATCAGAGGAGGGCTTTCACCTCTATGCCTCATACCTGGAGATCTATAATGAACAGGTATGTATGGTATGGTAGACACACACACACACACACACACGAGTTACACACAAACACACACACACAATAGTAACTGTGTGTTCAAAATCCACTTGTGTGTATCTATCTAGGTGCATGACCTGCTGAACCCATGTCTGCCATACTCGTTGGCAGTGCGCGGCAGCAGAACCCAAGGGTTCTACGTAGAGAACCTGTCAGTAGTAGAGTTCCACAACCTGGACAGCTTCATGAGAATACTGGAGGGAGGTGAGGGAGATACATTTATTTGATTATTTTCTCCATTGCTACACCACAAAAATAATGTTATTTTTCTGTCTCTGCCTGCGCCACTAAGACTTTTTGTCCTGGTGTGTGTGCTCAGGGGCGGCCGAGGCAAAAGCGACATAAGCCACTGCTTAGACGGGCCACATTGATTTTGTTAGTCATTCTCACAGATCATATTAACATGGCCAAAATGTTTCTCCATCCTATGGAAACGTGCAGAATCGGTAAAATTGCAAAATCTTCTTATCTCCCGTGTAAAGATGTAATTTGCCCCCCCCCCCTATCTCTCTCCCGCAGTGTAACAGTTCATTTGTACCCCCTTATCTCTCTCCCTCGGTGTAATAGTTGATTTGTACCCCCCCATCACTCTCCCTTAGTGTAATAGTTAATTTGTACCCCCATCTCTCTCCCTCAGTGTAACAGTTTAGTTGTACCCACCATCTCTCTCACTCGTGTAACAGTTCATTTGTACCCCCATCTCTCTCCCCTAGTGTAACAGTTAATTTTTTACCCCCATCTCTCACCCTCGGTGTAACAGTTAATTTGTACCCCCATCTCTCTCCCTCGGTGTAAAGTTAATTTGTAACCCCCATCTCTCTCCCTCGGTGTAACAGTTAATTTGTAACCCCCATCTTTCTCCCTCAGTGTAACAGTTCATTTGTACCGCCCGACTCTCTCCCTCAGGATAACAGTTCATTTGTACCCCCATCTCTCTCCCTCAGTGTAACAGTTAATACATACCCCACCATCTCTCCCCTTAGTGTAACAGTTTATTTCTACCCCCCCATCTCTCTCCTTCAGTGTAACAGTTAATTTGTGCCCCCATCTCTCTCCCTCAGTGTAACAGTTAATTTGTACCCCATCTCTCTCCCTCAGTGTAACAGTTGATTTGTACCCCCCATCTCTCTCCCTCAGTGTAACAGTTAATACATACCCCCCATTTCTCCCCTCAGTGTAACAGTTAATTTTTACCCCCATCTCTCTCCCTCAGTGTAACAGTTCATTTGTACCGCCCGACTCTCTCCCTCAGGATAACAGTTCATTTGTACCCCCCATCTCTCTCCCTCAGTGTAACAGTTAATACATACCCCACCATTTCTCCCCCTTAGTGTAACAGTTTATTCTACCCCCTATCTCTCTCCCTCAGTGTAACAGTTAATTTGTACCCCAATTCTCTCCCTTAGTGTAATAGTTAATTTGTACCCCCATCTCTCTCCCTTAGTGTAATAGTTAATTTGTACCCCCCATCTCTCTCCCTTAGTGTAATAGTTCATTGTACCCCTCCATCTCTCTCCCTCAGTGTAACAGTTCATTTTTACCCCCCATCTCTCTCCCTTAGTGTATTAGTTAATTTGTACCCCTCAATCTCTCTCCTCAGGATAACAGCTCATTTGTACCCCCCATCTCTCTCCTTCAGTGTAACAGTTACTTTGTACCCCCATCTCTCTCCCTCAGGATAACAGTTAATTTGTACCCCCATATCTCTCCCTTAGTGTAATAGTTCATTTGTACCCCCATCTCTCTCCCTCAGGATAACAGTTCATTTTTCACCCCCATCTCTCTCCCTCAGGATAACAGTTAATTTGTACCCCCACCCCCATATCTCTCTCCTTAGTGTAATAGTTCATTTGTACCCCCCATCTCTCTCCCTCAGGATAACAGTTCATTTTTCACCCCCATCTCTCTCCCTCAGGATAACAGTTAATTTGTACCCCCCCCCATATCTCTCCCTTAGTGTAATAGTTCATTTGTACCCCCCATCTCTCTCTCCTCAGGATAACAGTTCATTTTTCACCCCCATCTCTCTCCCTCAGGATAACAGTTAATTTGTACCCCCCCCCCATATCTCTCCCTCAGTGTAATAGTTCATTTGTACCCCCCCCATCTCTCTCCCTCAGGATAACAGTTCATTTTTCACCCCCATCTCTCTCCCTCAGGATAACAGTTAATTTGTACCCCCACCCCATATCTCTCCCTTAGTGTAATAGTTCATTTGTCTCTCTCCCTCAGGATAACAGTTCATTTGTTCCCCCATCTCTCTCCCTCAGGGTCACAGGTCATTTCTACCCCCATCTCACTCCCCCAGTGTAATAGTTAAATGTGTACCCCCATCTCTCTCCCTTCATGTAATAGTTCATTTGTACCCCCATCTCTCTCCCCCAGTGTAATAGTTAAATGTGTACCCCCATCTCTCTCCCTTCATGTAATAGTTCATTTGTACCCCATCTCTCTCCCCCAGTGTAATATTTAAATGTGTACCCCCATCTCTGTCCCTTCATGTAATAGTTCATTTGTACCCCCATCTAGTGTAATATTTAAATGTGTACCCCCATCTCTCTCCCTTCATGTAATAGTTCATTTGTACCCCCATCTCTCTCCCCAGTGTAATATTTAAATGTGTAATCTCTCTCCCTTCATGTAATAGTTCATTTGTACCCCCATCTCTCTCCCCCAGTGTAATAGTTAAATGTGTAATCTCTCTCCCTCGTGTAACAGTTAATTGTACCCCATCTCTCTCCCTCAGTGTAACAGTTCATTTGAACCCAAATTCTCTCCCTTAGTGTAATAGTTCATTTGTACCCCCATCTCTCTCCCTTAGTGTAATAGTTAATTTGTACCCCATCTCTCTCCCTCAGTGTAATAGTTAATTTGTACTCCCATCTTCTCCCTTAGTGTAATAGTTAATTTGCACCCCCCATCTCTCTCCTCAGTGTAATAGTTCATTTGTACCCCCATCTCTCTCCCTTAGTGTAGTAGTTAATTTGTACCCCCATCCCCCAGTGTAATAGTTCATTTGTACTCTCTCCCCTTAGTGTAATAGTTCATTTGTACCCCCATCTCTCTTTAGTGTAATAGTTCATTTGTACCCCCATCTCTCTCCCAGTGTAATAGTTCATTTGTACCCCCATCTCTCTCCCTCAGTGTAATAGTCCATTTGTACCCCCCATCTCTCTCCCTCAGTGTAATAGTTCATTTGTACCCCCCCATCTCTCTCCCTCAGTGTAATAGTTCATTTGTACTCCCCATCTCTCTCCTTAGTGTAACATTTAATTTGTACCCCCATCTCTCTCCTTGATGCAATAGTTCATTTGTACCCCTCACCTCTCTCCCTCAGTGTAATAGTTAATTTGTACCCCCATCTCCTCCCCCTTAGTGTAACAGTTACATTTTACCCCGCATCTCTCCCCCCTGTATAGTTCATTTGTACCCCCCATCTCTCTCCCTCAGTGTAATAGTTAATTTGCAACCCCCCCCATCTCTCTCCCTCAGTGTAATTGTTAAGTTGTACCCCCCATCTCTCTCCCTTAGGGATGCAGAACAGACAGAGCTCCTCTCACTCCCAGAATGAACATTCCAGCCGTAGTCACTCCATCCTAACTGTCCACATCAAGGTACACACACACAGTCTTCCGTCCCTCTCCTTGCCTCAAACCAGAGACCCTCTGAACACAACACTTGTCTCCCACAAAGCATTGTTACCTATAGCTGCAGCCTTTGCAGTGCAAAGGAAACAACTATTTCAAGGTCTCAGAGTCAGTGACGTCACCGACTGAAACTCTACTAGTGCGCACCGCTAATTAGTTTGCTTTTTCACACCAGTTACACTCAGCCCCATTAGACCTCCTCCTTCTCTGCAGCAACCCCATCAGCTGGGCAGATTCCAACTGATTGATCAAGGTCACAGCACTAATGTAACAGTCTTGTTATTCGTCCATCTCCTTGCACAAACCTGGGTTCAAACCAGGGACCCTTTGAACACATCAACATCTGCCTCCACTGAGCAAGGGGAACAACGACTTCAAGGTCTCAGAGCGAGTGACGTTATCAATTGAAACGCTACTAGCACGTACCACTAAATAGCTAGAAATTTCACACCAGTCACACACACACACACACACACACACACACACACACACACACACACACACACACACACACACACACACACACACACACACACACACACACACACACACACACACACACACACACACACACACACACACACACACACACACACACACACACACACACACACACACACACACACTCCTTCTGTCTCTGTGGTAGATCTAGCAAGGCTGGGTGGAGAGTGTTACTCCTTTCTTCCTCACTTCTCTTTCTCTCTCTCCCCCTCCTTCTCTCTGCCAGGGCATGTCAACCCAGGGGAAGCTGTGCGTAGTAGACCTGGCAGGCAGTGAGAGGGTGAGAGAGGGAGACTCTATAGAGGAATTATTGGAAGAGACAGGCAACATCAACCGCAGTCTGCTCACTCTGGGTACCAATGTTACTGTTGTGTGTGTGTGTTTTCAGTGTGCGTGTCAATGTGTGTTTGAGCATCGTTGTTTTTGTGTGTGTGTTTGAATGCGTATTGTTGTCTGTGTGTAATGTTATGTATGTATGCATGTACACTTACCGTTCAAGGTTTGGTGTCACTTAGAAATGTCCTTGGTTTTGAAAGAAAAGCCCATTTAAAATAACATGAAATTGATCAGAAACACAGTGTAGATATTGTTAATGTTGTAAATGACTATTGTAGTTGGAAACGGCGGATTTTTGTATGTATTATCTACATAGGCGTACAGAGGCCCATTATCAGCAACCATCACTCCTGTGTTCCAATGGCACGTTGTGTTAGCTCATCCAAGTTGTACGAGATCTTCAGTTTCTTGCCAATTTCTCACATGGAATAGCCTTAATTTCTCAGAACAAGAATAGACTGACGAGTTTCAGAAGAAAGTCTTTGTTTCTGGCCATTTTGAGCCTGTAATCGAACCCACAATTGCTGATGCTCCCCAGATACTCAACTAGTTTAAAGAAGTTTTATTGCTTCTTTTATCAGGACAACAGTTTTCAGATGTTTTAACGTAATTGCAAAAGGGTTTTCTAATGAACAATTAGCTTTTTAAAATGATAAACTTTAATTAGCTAACACAACGTGCCATTGGAACACAGGAGTGATTGTTACTGATAGTGGGCCTCTGTACGCCTATGTAGATATTCCATTAAAAAAAGTTGCAGTTTCCAGCTAGTAATTCATAATGTCTACACTGTATTTCTGATCAATTTGATGTTATTTTAATGGACAAAAAAATGGCTTTTCTTTCAAAAACAAGGACATTTCTAAGTGACCCCAAACGTTTGAATGTGTGTGTGTGTGTGTGTGTGTGTGTGTGTGTGTGTGTGTGTGTGTGTGTGTGTGTGTGTGTGTGTGTGTGTGTGTGTGTGTGTGTGTGCACGCGTGTTCTACAGGGAAGTGTATCTCGTCTCTGGTGGATCCTATTAAGAGGAATGGCCATATTCCCTACCGCGACAGTAAACTCACCAAGCTGCTCTCTGATTCGCTGGGAGGATCTGGTATCACTCTCATGGTATTGTAGATCTATAGTTTGTGTGTGTATTAAAAAAAATCTTTATGTCTGTGGGCTTGTCGCCAAAATAATCTGGTGTATATGTTTTCCTAGATTGCGTGTGTGTCTCCCACCCTGGGAAATCTCCAGGAGACCCTGAACACACTTCGATACTCCAGCAGAGCCAAAAGGATCAAGAATAGACCCATGGTCAAGAGGGTAACTTAACATTTTAGTTTTAAAACATCCTTTCTACCCATTCTAGAAAATCCTTTCTATTTATTTTAGTTGTAGAATATCCCTTCAATACATTCTACAAATTCCTTCTACCCATTCTAGAATATCCATTCTACCCATTCTAGAATATCCATTCTACCCATCCTAGAATATCCATTCTACCCATCCTAGAATATCCATTCTAGCCATTCTAGAATATTGATTCTAGAAAATCCATTCCATTTCTATAATATCCATTCTACTCATCATATTTCTACACCAGGACCTGCGTGAGAAGTTGGTGGTCAGCCTCCAGAGAGAGATCTGCCGGCTGCGCCAGGAGAACCTGTTGCTACAGCAGCACCTCTCCTCAGCCCACAAGGCTGGGGCAGGGGGTTCTGGGCTGGAGACAAAGTACCCTGGGAATATGAGTTCTTCTCCTCAGCATGCAAAAGACTTGGACGGGGTCAGGACAGGCTCCTCCTGCTCTGAGACCAGCCTCAGGAGCCTGTTGCAGGAGCTGATGAGAGAGAACGACAAGCTACAGTGAGTCTAGAACACAGAACATAGAATGACAAGATACAGTTAGTCTAGAACACAAAACATGGAACTCCAAGCTACAGTGAGTGTAGAACAAAAACATAGAATGACAAGCTACAGTGAGTATAGAACACAGAACGTAGAACGACAATAATTAACACTTATTTTTCTTAAAACTGCATTGTTGGTTAAGGACTTGTGTGTAAGCATTTCACCTGTTGTATTCAGCACGTGACAAATAACATTTGATTTGAATAGGGTCAGAGGCAGAGAATCCCAGTGGAGAGAAGTGAGCCAGCCAGTTTACGATAGTGTCTTTCCAAGCTAGTCGGAAATTTCCGTTCCAAATTTCTGGAGGTTGCTTCAGGGCCCGGGTATATTCTGTATGGGAGCAAATGTCTTGTGACAAATGTTCAGTTTTTAGGGGTGCGACTGCATCTTAGGTATTACGCAAGGTTAAGTTAACATCCTCAGTTAGGTGGTTAACTGGTTTTTGTATTCCGACATCCATTGGTAGGTGGAGGGAGTATGGAAGGGCATCTAGGAGTCTTTGGGTTGTCTGAGAATTTATAGCACGACTTTTGATGCTCCTTGGTTGGGGTCTGAACAGATTATTTGTTGCGATTACAAATGTAATAAAATGGTGGTCCGATAGTCCAGGATTATGAGGAAAAACATTTAGATCCACAATCTTTATTCCATGGAAAAAACTAGGTCCAGGGTATGACTGTGGCAGTGAGTAGGTCCAGAGACATGTTGGACAAAACCCACTGAGTCCATGATGGCTCCGAAAGCCTTTTGGAGTGGGTCTGTGGACTTTTCCGTGTGAATATTAAAGTCACCAAAAATTTGAATATGATCTGCCATGGCTACAAGGTCCGACAGGATATATTTCCTCATAATCCTGGACTATCGGACCACCATTTTATTACAATTCCGACAGGAATTCAGGGAACTCAGTGAGGAACGCTGTATACAACCCAGGAGGCCTGTAACCAGTAGCTATTAAAAGTGATTAAGTAGGCTGCATAGATTTCATGCCTCAAAAGACAAAAACGCAGTCTTTTATTTATTTTTTTGTAAATTGAAATTTGCTGTCATAAATGTTAGCATCACCTCCTCCATTGCAGAATGTACGGGGATATGATCACTAGAGTCACCAGGAGGAGAGGCCTCAATTAACACAGTAAATTCATCAGTCTTGACATGTTTCAGTCAGGCCAATCATATATTAAGATTATGTTCAGTGATTAGTTCATTGACTATGACTGCCTTGGAAGTGAGGGATCTAACATTAAGTATCCCTAATATGAGATCTTTCAATAATGGCAGGAACGGAGGAGGGAGATTGCTAAGGTGAGCACCGCCATGTTTTGTTTTGCTCAACATAGATTGAGGCACAGACACTGGAGATAGCTGAGCTGACTACACTGACTGTGCTAGTGGCAGACTCCACTAAGCTGGCAGGCTGGCTAACAGCCTGCTGCCTGGCCTGCACCCTATTCTATTGTGGAGCTAGGGGAGTTGGAGCCCTGTCTTAGTTCATAGATAAGATGAGAGCATCATTTCAGCTAGGATGGAGTCTGTCCCTCCTCAGCAGGCCAGGCTTGGTCCTGTTTGTGGGTAAATCCCAGAAAGAGGGCCAATTATCTACAAATTCTATCTTTTGGGAGGGGCAGAAAAGTTTTCAACCAGCAATTGAGTTGTGAGACTGCTGTAGAGCTCATCACTCCCCTAACTGGGAGGTGGCCAGAGACAATTACTCGATGCCAGCACATCTTTCTAGATGATTTACACACTGAAGCTATGCTGCGCTTGGCGACATCTGACTGTTTCATCCCAACATCGTTGGTGCTGACGTGGATAACAATATCCCTTTACTCTCTGCACTCGCCAGTTTTAGCCTTAGTCAGCCTTTACGTAGCCTTTACGCGGTAGCCCTGCCCCTGGTAAACAGTGTATGGATAATTATTTTTTGTCTAATATTGTGGGTAATGGAGTTGCCAATGACTAGGTTTTAAATTGGTCAGAGCTAATGGTGAGAGGCCAGCTCAGACCCCGTAACGGGTGGAGGAGAGACCTGAGAAAGGCTTGGCCTCTGGCTCCGTCTCGTGCTTAATGGGGAAAACTGGTTGAAAGTTTCTGTCGGCTGAATGAGCGACACCGGTTGAGTTTCCCGACATCATTTCTTTCCAGAAGCCATTAGAAAAAGGAACTGTGCGGGGGATTTATACTACTATCTGTACTTACTGGTGGCACAGACATTGTTTCATCCTTTCCTGCACTTAAATTGCCCTTGCCTAACAATTGCATCTGAAGCTATCCTCATCATAAGGCGATAGTTATCCTGTATATTTTGAATAAAGCCACTGCAATTAGATGGCATAGTCTTAATGTTACTACTTAGCTTCGGCTGGTGTAGGTCCTGTAGAACCATGTCCAGATAAAACATCCGGGCTTAAAAAGTTGAATGAAAAAAGTTGACTGAGGAATGTTTTAAAAGTAAAAACTGAAAAGTTTGTCAGATAGCCAAGTAGCAACACCCTTTAATCTTTGCCTCGATCCTGACTAATCTCCCAGTTCCTGCCACTGAAAAACATCCCCATAGCATGATGCTGCCTCCACCATGCTTCACCATAGGGATGGTGCCAGGTTTCCTCCAGGCGTGATGCTTAGCATTCAGGCCAAAGACTTCAGTCTTGGTTTCATCAGACCAGAGAATCTTGTTTTTCATGGTCTGAGAGTCCCTTAGGTGCATTTTTGGCAAACTCCAAGCGGGCTGTCATGTGCCTTTTACTGAGGAGTGGTTTCCGCATGGTCAATCTAACACAAAGGCCTGGAAGGTTCTCCCATCTCCACAAAGGAAATCTGGAGCTGAGTTGAGTTAATTTTTTTTATTTTTACAGGGACAGTGCACATTAATCAACGTTTCAGTAAAAGTGCCGGTTTTAGCCAGCCGGCTAATTTTCAACCGCAGTCCCTGGGCAGGTTATTAAAAACAATTACAATATAGACAATCATTGAGCATTGAGCACACGCAGAGCAACATAGGACAAGCAAGACATAGCATACAGACAGAGCAACATAGAACAAAAAGCAGCAAGACAAAATTCATAAAAGCAACAAAGTGTTTCCACACCTTACAAGCTCCAGGCAACATGGAAAACGGCAATACACAGCTGGGGATTATGTTCGCAAATCTGATTGACCTTTAGCCATGTCTTCATGCATTTTATGAAAGTGTGATGTGTGGTGCAGTTATGTGTGTCTGATGGCAGTGTATTCCAGACATGGGAAGCTCTCACAGAGAAAGCGGAATTTCTGAAGGTGCCTTTCCTTAAGGGAACTATACAGTCACCTCTCATGGCATACGTTGTGGATCTTCTGCCATATGTTTGGGTTTTCTGTTTAACAAAAATACTGAGTGGAGGGGGAGCCAGGCCATTTAGGATCTTGAATACAAGACATGCGTCGGTGTATTGCACAAGATTTTCCCAACTCAGGAGCTCATGCTGTCTGAGGATGTAACAGTGATGATGGCTTTTGGGCTTCCTATCAAGCACTTTAAGAGCCTGTTTGTAGACAGACTGAATAGATTTTAATGTTGTACAGCAAGCTTGGGCCCAACTAGTCAAGCAGTATTTTAAGTGGGGGAGTATCATAGATTTGAAGTACAGTTTTGCTACCTCTGTAGTCAAACAATTTCGTATAAATCGGAAATTAGCTAGGTTGAATTTGGTTATTTGAATTACCTTTTTCACATGCTTTTTAAAAGAGAGGTTGGAATCAACTATGATGCCAAGGTACTTAAAATTTCCCCTGACACATAGACATCTGCCTCAGTAGCATCTGTTGCCCTCTTTGTGAAGAACATGCAAACAGTTTTTTTCACATTGAGATGCAAACACGAGTCACTTATCCACTTTGTAACTTAGCCATTACATTAGAGAGTTCTTGTGCAGCTTGTTGTTTGCTCTTTGCATGCACATATATACTATATCATCTGCATACATTTGAACTTCAGACCCAGTACAGACAGAAGGCAAATCTTTAATGTACAGGCTGAACAGGAGGGGCCCCAGTATTGACCCTTGGGGCACGCCCACATCATAGCTAAGAGTAGGCAACAGCTCATTGCTCACTCTGACACACAGAGTTCTGCCTTCAAGGTATGATTTCATCCATCTCAAGGCATCGGGGGAAAAGTTGAACTTGGACAATTTTGTGATGAGAATCTCATGGTTAACAGTATCAAAAGCCTTCCTTAGGTCCAGAAACACAGCCCCAACAATGCCCCCTTTGTCCATCTTGGACTTCACATTTTCCAGAAGAAAGTGGTTGGCCGTTTCTGTGGAGTGTTTCGCTCTGAAGCCAAACTGCATGGAGTGTAATGTGAAGGGGCTGTTGTTGAGGTGGGCAATCAGTTGTTCTGCTACACACTTTTCAACATGCTTTGAAAGCACAGGTTTCTCTACTAATGGGCCTGTAGTTACTCACGTCAGCAGGGTCGCCTGATTGAAAGATGGCCGTTATTATGGCCGACTTCCGTACCCCTGGAAACACCCAGAGACCAATAGATGTGTTGATGACCTTAGTAATGGGGCCAATGAGTGACTCTTTGTAGTTTTTAAGAAAGATAGAGTCCAGCCCAAACACATCTTTGGCTTTAGAGTTCTTCAGTGAGCTATTCACCTTTGACTCAGAAACCTCCCTTATGATGAAGACAGGTTGAGCGTCATTTACTAGCACTGACCCCAAGAAACCAGTGGAGGAGTTCTGTGTCAGTACCCTGACAGAGTCAATAAAGAAGGAATTGAAGGCTATTGCTATTTCGACTGCATCCTGTGTTAATTGTTATTCACCATGATTTCTAGTCTTTTTGCAGTGTTACCATGGTCTTTCCAAGTTAACTTTTTTGTGAGATTGACCATCAGGTTCTTGGTCAACCTGCCTGACCAAGGCCCTTCTCCCCCGATTGCTCAGTTGGCCGGGAGGCCAGCTCTAGGAAGAGTCTTGGTGGTTCCAAACTTCTTCAAAAATCCTGTGGTTCTACGTAGTACTACGTACAATTCCTTCGACCTCATGGCTTGGTTTTTGCTCTGACATACACTGTCAACTGTGGGACCTTATATAGACAGGTGTGTGCCTTTCCAAATCATGTCCAATCAATTGAATTTACCACAGCTGGACTCCAATAAAGCTGTAGAAACATCTCAAGGATAATCAAGTGAAACAGGATGCAACTGAGCTCAAATTCGAGTCTCATAGCAAAGGGACTGAATTCCTATGTAAATAAGGTATCTGTTTTTTATTTTTAATACATTTTAAGACATTTCCAAAAACATGTTTACACTTCGTCATTATGGGGTATTGTGTGTGTATATAGTTGTGGAATTTGTTTTATTTAATCCATTTTAGAATAAGGCTGTAACGTAGCAAAATGTGGAAAAAGTCAAGGGGTCCGAATACTTTCCGAATGCACTGCATGTCATGGAAAGAACAGGTATTCTTAATGTTTTGTACACTCAGTGTAGAACGACAGCTCCAGTGCATCTAGAACACAGAAAATAGAATGTCAAGCAACAGTGAATTTAGAACATAGAACAACAAGCTATAGTGAGTTTAGACCATATAACATAGAGCCACAAGCTACAGTTAGTCTAGAACCTGTTACTGTGGCAACAGTCTAGAACCCATCTAGAACACAGAATTACAAGCTACAGTGAGTCTAGAACACAAAACACAAATTGACAAGACAGAGTGAGTCCAGAACACACAACGACATGCTACACGGAGTTAGGGTGTGAGTGTGTTGTGTGCCTCTTTAGGCGAGATAAGCTGGCTCTGTTGGACAGCCAGGAGAGTTTTAATCAGCAGAGAGCACAACTTTTCAATGAGAACAACCGCCTGCTGAGAAAACTAGAAGATCTGGAGAGGTAGGCTATTTTCACTCTTTGAAAAAGGGTTCCAAAAGGGTTCTTCGGCTGTCCCCATAGGATAACCCTTTTTGGTTCCTGGTCGAACCCTTTTTGGTTCTGGGTAGAACCCTTTTTGGTTCCACGTAGAACAGTCTGTGTTAAGGGTTCTACGTGAAACTCAAAATGGTTCTACTTGGAACTAAACTTCTTATTCAAAGAGTTCTCCTGTGGTAACAGCCAAATAACCCTTTCAGGTTCTAGATACCGTAGCACTAAAAGTGTACCATCATAAAGATACAACAACGTAGAACAAACATCACTTCAGAGCAATGGTTGTCTGGCTTCTTCTTCTCCATGGCAGGGTGATCTCTAGCTCTCCCCACACTAACAGCAGTAGTAACTCTGGTCTGTCCATGCATGGTGCCTGGGGTGGGGCCAACCACCACCCTGTGCCCTATCCCTGCAGATACAACAACATGCCTGTGAGTAGAGTAAACACTTCACTACCCTCTAATCTCCAATGCCCTTTATAATTGACTGTATGTACACAAACGCCATGCTTACAAACACCCCGACTTGCCTTTTATAACTCTCTATCAGTACAAGAAATCTCACACTATTAGACTAAAGCAAGGATATCCTGTAAAGGATAAACTAAGGCCTGTGTGTGTAGGTAGGAAACCTTACCTGTTGTTTGTTTTCTGTAGGACCCAACGATGGGTTACCCCTGGCACCCTGTCCTGTACTGCTGTGGCTGCTCCCCTGAGAGTGGCCTCAATGTGAGTTTAAAAACCGCCAAACTACATGCTCGCTTTAAATGTGGGGAGCTGAATCCTTGTAAATATTGCAGAGTGAGATCTCTATAAAAGCAATAGGACAGCTCTGATTAGTATGTATATGTGAAAGGTTTTATATGACAAGCAACTTGTTATGTTATCCCAGGGCCAACAATGTGGCCAGGGGCAGAGGCAGGGATATGGAATAACTGAGAAGGATGTTTACAAGGCTACACCTTACCAGGAAATGACTGGTCCACATCCACCAATGAGAATTCAGGTGAGAACAATGCTCTTTACAGTATGGCATAGCAAACATGCACACCGGCCTTTAACTTGTCCTCTCTGTAACACACCTGCCCCTCTTCCCTCCTCAGGTAGTGCTGCCCCCTATCCAGGACGGACCCCCACAGCAAGTTGGCCGAGACCCAGCAGAGAGCACCCAGACTGAGCCGCAGCACATAGGTCCTGCCCCTGGAGCACTTCTACCTCGCAGGAAGACGTGAGTAACAAATAAGAAATGTGTTAGTGTGTGTTATTTAGTGTGTGTGTGTGTGTGTGTGTGTGTGTGTGTGTGTGTGTGTGTGTGTGTGTGTGTGTGTGTGTGTGTGTGTGTGTGTGTGTGTGTGTGTGTGTGTGTGTGTTAATGTGTGTCTCTCTGTGTGTGTGTAACCAGATGCCGGGCAGTGTGTAAGGGTTATGCTGAGCGGTACCAGGAGCAAAGGGGTGTCAAAGCCCAGAAGGCCCAGAAGTCAAATGTTAGGGCTGATCCCACTATCCCCACCCACACCACCCTGCCCAACATCACACACCCTGCCCTACATTCCACACCCTGAGAGGAGAGGTCAGTGTGTGAGTGTGTGTGAGAGAGTGAGAGAATCTGACATTTGTGTAGAAGGTTTGTTCAACCTGCGTGTGTGAATGTTTTCGACTATCATTTGATGTGTGTGTTTATGACAGCAGCTTTAAAGGGGACATTTGTTAAAGTACCTAAACCTGTCTGACTCAGTTAGACTGCCTGTCACAGTGTGCACCTCTCTCACTCAGGGAGAGCGAGGTAGAGCTAAATCACAAGGTTCTCTGAAAGAAAACGTTCGGTCACAGCGAACATTTCAAATTTTTATTTGATCTTTATTTAAACAGGGAGTCACCATTGAGACCAGGGTCTCTTTCACAACGTACTAAATTTGGGAACCCCAATTGATTGTGAGATAAGGCATATACACTCAGTGTACAAAACATTAAGGACACCTGCTCTTCCCATGACATATCTGACCAGGTGAATCTATATTTTGAAATATTTGATGAATATTTGAATATCAACTGATAGCTAGCTGAAAAAAAACGTTTCAATATCTGAATGCCAAGGTCATACGACATGAGATATCTTTGGCAGGAGGGATGCAGGATACAAGGGTGAGAAGGAGGAATGCAACTACAAACACTGGAGGCATGTTAGTTTGAACTTGGCTACATTTGTGACCTCCAGTTTTGAGAGAAATATACACTGTGTATACAAAACACTAAGAACACCTGCTCTTTCCATGACGAATCCTGGTGAAAGCTATGATCCCTTATTGATGTCACAAGCCTTGAGACAATTGAGACATGGATTGTGTATGTGTGCCATTCAGAGGGTGCATGGGCAAGACAAAAAATATGTACGTGCTTTTGAACAGGGTATGGTAGTAGGTGCCAGGTGCACCAGTTTGTGTCAAGAACTACAAAGCTGCAGTTTTTTTATGCTCAACAGTTTCATGGAGAAACAGTCAATTCTCAATCCTCTCGAAAATGTTTTCTTGTCGAACATCACTATTTGGAAACGGTACATTGATGATATTTTTGTTCTATGGAGGGGTGATGCAAAACAGCTCCAGGCTTTCCGTGCTTAACTCTTGTTCTGAGCACCTGAAATTTACTATGCAATCTGACACACGTCAAATCAGTTTCCTTGATCTTTTGATTTTGTGTGAGGATAATGTTCTATACACTGATCTTTACAGGAAACCTACTGATCGTAACAGTTTGTTGAGGGCTGCTAGTTGTCACCCGCTTCCCTTGAAAAACAGTTTGTCCTATGACCAATTCTGTCAAATCAAAAGAATTTGCTAAAAACAATCAGACTTCGACAGAAATATGGCTGAGACGCAAAGAAAATTAAAGTAGAGGGGATACAATTTTTTTATTTTAACTAGGCAGGTCAACTAAGAACAAATACTTATTTACAATGACAGCCTACCCCGACCAGTTGTGCACCACCCTATTGGACTCCCAGCCACAGCCAGATGTGATGCAGCCTGGATTTGAACCAGGGACTGCAGTGACACCACTTGCACTGACATGCAGTGCCTTAGACTGCTGCACCACTCGGGAGCCCTAATAATTAATGCTGCCATTAAGAATATCCAAAACAAATCGAGACATGATCTCTTTCAAGGACAGTCACGCAAAAAGAATCATTCTTGCGTTCTACCTGCTGTTCAAAGTGCTCTGAACAAACTAAGGGAATAGTTCAAACATTGGCACATTCAACGATCCGATGACAGTATCGGTAACAACGTCTATTTGCACCTCTACCGGATGGAAACTACAAGGGTAATACCATTACCATGTATCTTGGGATGGTAAATCAGAATTTCCCAATTGATCTCTGAGATTTCTACCCCGTGAGAATACGACCGTGGGAGGGTCCGAAAACACATTACCGATACTGTCATCTGATCTTTGAATGCTCAATACAATGGAACTTACAAATGTAGATCCTTCAAATACACCTAAACAGGGAAACAGATCCCAATCAAAGGTGCTATGACGTGCTCCACTAATGCAGTTCATTATCCTATATCTCATCCATGTGGTAAAAATAATGTGGGTAAAATGAAGCATGAATTAAAAGTACGAATCTTGGAGCATCGTAGCACCATTAGGTCCAAAAACTCGACGTACCCAGTTGCGGCCCACTTTATGGAAGCAAACCACTCGATTTCAACCTCCCTAGGAGAGGGGGTGACCTCGACAATTTATTGTTAAAACAAGATCTTTAATTTAAAGACCCTTGCTCCCTTCGGTCTCAACGTAGACTTTGATCTGAAGCCATTCTTGTGATTACTTTGATTTTGCTAAACAGGTGTTCTACTCTGCTAGCCAGCACCTCTCCTAAACAGGTGTTCTACTCCACTAGCCAGCACCTCGCCTAAACAGGTGTTCTATTCCGCTAGCCAGCACCTCTCCTAAACAGGTGTTCTACTCTGGTAACCAGCACCTCTCCTAAACAGGTGTTCTGTTCCGCCAGCCAGCACCTCTCCTAAACAGGTGTTCTATTCTGGTAGCCAGCACCTCTCCTAAACAGGTGTGTTACTCTGATAGCCAGCACCTCTCCTAAACAGGTGTGCTACTCTGGTAGCCAGCACCTCTCCTAAACATGTGTTCTACTCCGCTAGCCAGCACCTCTCCTAAACAGGTGTGTTACTCTGGTAGTCCGCACCTCTCCTAAATAGGTGTTCTACTCTGTTAGTCAGCACCTCTCCTAAACAGGTGTTCTACTCTGGTAGCCAGCACCTCTCCTAAACAGGTGTTCTACTCCGCTAGCCAGCACCTCTCCTAAACAGGTGTTCTACTCTGGTAGCCAGCACCTCTCCTAAACAGGTGTTCTACTCCGCTAGCCAGCACCTCTCCTAAACAGGTGTTCTACTCTGGTAGCCAGCACCTCGCCTAAACAGCTGTGCATTTCTTTTCCCTCCAGAAGCATTGGAGTCAACATCGGCCAGCATCCCTGTGGAGTGCTTTCGACACCTTGTAGAGTTCACGCCCGAAAATTAAGGCTGTTCTTGGGGCAAAAGAGGGGAGGGGGGTTGCAACTCAATATTAAGAAGGTGTTCTTAATGTTTTGTACACTCAGTGTATGTTCTGTGTTCTAGACTCACATTTATGTGATACATTTGGGTCACAGCTTCACAATTTTACATTTTTCTGAGATCTCTGCCAACCAAGGAGGAAACAGCAACCCTTGGGTTTACTGCACATAAAACTACACACGCACAAGGGAAGTCCTCATAAGCACAAATACTGTCACTGGCAGTTATCAAAATACATCAGACTTTAGGACATCACCCAACACAACAATCCTTTTACCATAATGTCGGAAGCATCATCAGACCTTGATAGTAGCCTAGTTTCATTTCTTTCTTTCAATGCTCTGGAAACCAAGCAGAAAATGCTGTGCTCTAAAGATGACATTGTAGCCACACAAATACATCAGAAGATAATTGTCGTTTTGATCAGAAATACTGTGCTTACAACCTTTATCTCCTAAATGGTGCCGCTGGTGTATTTTGTTTGAATTGTGGAATATATTGTGCAGTAGGCTATAAAGTTTCCTGTTTCCTGTTTCCTGTCATGTCAACCATCCATCCAAATCAAATAATTCCAATTGTCCGCCCTTTGTCTTTATAAACTTTCCCACATGTAGCCTATTCCATGATAAGGAGGTCAATTCGATGAGCAACACTGCAGCTGTTGCCAGTGATCAACATTATTCAATCATTCTATATATAATCAATAACGACTTTCAAGGAGACGACTGTCCCGAACACAGAGGCATCACTGCGGTGACGGTCTGCGCCAACTTTCTGGCTGCGCCAACTTTCTTTCTGAAGTTGGACGGCCTCCCAGGTTTCCTCCGCGCAACGGAACCAATTGTCCACCCCAGCAGCCTTGGTCCGACTCTGATGCCATGGAGACAGAACTGGCTGATACCCTAATACACATTGAAAGGGAGAAAGGTTAGTAGAGGAGTGGCTTAGTGAGTTCTGGGCCATCTCTGCCCAGGGCACAAATTTCCTACTCCTCTGGCCGGTCCTGGCAATAAGACCGCAGAAACCCACATCCTGGTTAACTCTCCACCTGCCCATTACTCTTGGGGTGAAAACCTGAGGTAAGGCTGACGAGACCCCCACCTCCATGCACACCTTCCAGACCCTTGACATGAACTGGGGACCCTGATCAGACACTATATCCTCAGGCACCCCATAGTGCCGGAAGATGTATGTAAACAGAGCCTCCGCAGTTTATAAGGCCGTAGGGAGACCGGGCAAAGGGAGGAGACGACAGGACTTAGAAAAACTATCCACAACGACCAGGATCGTGGTGTTACCTTTTGAAGGTGGAAGATCAGTGAAGAAATCTACCAACAGGACAGGTGTCTAGGAGCCTTGCTCTGGGCACACACTGAGCAGGAGGAAACATAAATCCTCATGTCCTTAGCTAAAGTGGGCCACCAGTACCCCCCATCAAGACAGCGCACTGTCCAACCTATCCCAGGATGACCAGAGGAGGGTGACCTGTGGACCCAATAGATCAGTCGGTCGCGAACAGCAGATGAAACGTACAGACGCCCAGCTGGACACTGAGGGGGAGAGGGCTCTGCACGTGACGCCCGCTCAATGTCCGCGTCCAGCTCCAACACTACCGGCGCCACCAAACAAGAGGCTGGGAGTATGGGAGTGGGATCCATGGACCGCTCCTCTGTGTCATACAGCCGGGACAGTGCGTCTGCCTTCACATTCTGGGAGCCTGATCTGTAAGAGAGGGTAAACACAAAACGGGTGAAAAACATGGCCCACCTTGCCTGGCGAGGATTCAGTATCCTCGCCTCCCGGATGTACTCCAGATTATGATGGTCAGTCCAGATGAGAAAAGGGTGTTTAGCCCAGCCAACATCCGATGCCCCAGGAAGGAGACGGACTGTTGGAAGAACAAGCATGTCTCAGCCTTGACGTACAGGTCATGCTCCAACAGGCGACCAAGCACTTTGCGCACCAGGGACACATGCTCGGCGCGTGTATTGGAGTATATCAGAATGTCGTGGATATACACCACTACACCCTGCCCGTGCATGTCTCTGAAAATCTCGTCCACAAATGATTGGAAGACTGATGGAGCAGTCATCAACCCATACTGCATGACTAGGTACTCATAATGCCCTGAGGTGGTACTAAATGCTGTCTACCACTCGTCTCCCTTAATACGCACCGGATTGTACGCACTCCTGAGATCCAGTTTAGTGAAGAAGCGCGCCCCCCGTGCATTGACTCAATCGCCATAGCGATAAGAGGTAGCGGGTAACGATACCTCACTGTGATTTTATTGAGACCTCGATAATCAATGCACGGGAGCAAACCTCCATCCTTCTTCACAAAAAAGAAACTCGAGGAGACGGGAGAAATGGAGGGCTGAATGTACCCTGACGTAGGGATTCAGAGACATATGTCTCCATAGCCACCGTCTCCGTTTGCGACAGGGGATACACGTGACTCCTGGGAAGTGCAACATCTACCAGGAGATCTATCGCACAATCCCCCCGTTGATGGGGTGGTAATTGAGTCACATTTTTATAGAAGGCGAGAGCCAAATCGGCATATTCTGGGGGATGTGGACGGTGGAAACCTGGTCTGGACTTGCCACCGTAGTAGCACCAAATGAAAACCCTAAACACCTACCTGAACACTCTCGCGACCACCCCGTTAGATCCCTCTGTGGCCACCAAACAGTAGGGTAATGCTACCCTGGTAACAAGCTAACCAGGGTAGGCCCAGCACCACAGAATACGCAAGAGAATCAATAAGAAAAAGACTCATCTTTTCCCTGTGTTACCATACTCAAAGGAGCGGTGACCTCCCTGATAAACCCTGACCCTAATGGTCGACTATCTAAGGCATGAACGGGGAAAGGCATATTTACAGGAACAATGGGAATCCCTAAACTATGAGCTAATCGTTTATTAATGAAATTCCCAGCCGCGCCTGAATCTACTAACGCCTTATGCTGAGAACGCGGGGAAAATTCAGGAAAGGTAACAGAGAAACATATGTGCAACAGAGGGCTCTGGATGAGAATGGTGCCTACTCACCTGGTGTGCCGCCAGAGTGCCCTACCTGTCGCCTCGATACCCAGAGGAACCAACCCGGCACCGACCAACAGTGTGGCCTCTGTGGCCACATATGGTGCACGAGCGGGAACCCCCCCCGTTCTCCCTGTGCACCGCACCTCCCAGCTCCATAGGTATCGGAGAGGGTGTGCGGGAGGATGGAACAACCAGACCCTGATCTGAACGTCCGCGAGTAGCCAGCAGGTTGTCCAGCCGGATGGACAGGTCCACCAGCTGGTCGAACGTGAGAGTGGTGTCTCTGCAAGCCAGCAGAGGCTGACGGACATCCTCACGTAGACTACAGTAGTAATGGTCGATTAAGGGTTGCTCCATCCAGCTCCGGCAGCCACGGTCCTAAACTCCAGGGCAAACTACTGGGCGCTCCTCTTCTCCTGCCTCATGAGGTAGAGGCGCTCACCCACCGCTCTGCCATCAGATGGGTGGTCGAATACTGTCCGGAAACAGTGGGTGAACTCCTCAAAATCATCCAACGCTGCATCTCCCCCTCCACACACAGCGCTGGCCCACTCCAGGGCTTTCCCGGTGAGGCATGAAATGAGGGCGAAACTCCTCTCACGGTCCGATGAGCTGGGTGGACCATGGCCAGGTACAGGCTTAGTTTAAGAAGGAAACCCTGGCAGCCAGCAGCATCTCCGTCGTATCCCTGTGGCATGGATAGCTGGATCCTGTTAGGTTCAGGTGGGAAAGGGGCGTTCAGGGGAGACCCCGGTTGTGCTGGTGGAGGCGCTGGGAAAACTCCCTGTGTCTCCCAGCGGTCCATATTCTGGACAACGCGACCCATGGCGACGCTCAGTTTGGAAATCATCGCCGTATGTTCCATGACGCGCTCCTCCACTTCCATGGTCGGGGTACCTTCTCCTGCTGACTTCATTGGTGGTCAGAGATTCTGTCACAAATGTGTGTATAGGTGGCAGGATAGTCATGCGCAGGAGAATAAACTTGGTAAATGGAGTAATTTAATAAAACAAAACATAACTCCAAAACCATAAAATCAAATTAAACAAATTGGGTATGAGGACCTGTCGTGCACCAAATACAAACAACACGAAACTGAAACGAGAAACAATCTCTGACAAAGACATGATGGGAAACAGATGGTTAAATACACAACATGTAATGAATGGGATTGAAACCAGGTGTGTAGGAAGACAAGACAAAACCAATTGAAAATGAAAAATGGATCAATGATGGCTAGAAGACCGGTGACGTCTTGACAATCGTCGTGACAATAACTCTAAATTACGCATATAGGAATACCTGTTTCATTGTTAACCGCTCAACACAGAATAGCTGGATGTATTTGTTATTTTATTCAGCTATGTACAATTTTATTCTTCATACTATAAAATGATTTTCAAAGATTATGCCACGGAAATCTAAACAAATAGCAAGTACAACTCAAGACTACACTTTTTTTTCATATCATGGTTCTTTAGACTTGTCTAAAATAAATAATGGATGTATTGTGATGGTGTAGGCTTTGGATTTATTAGACTTTTAAAAATGTAGAGGTTCCAAATGTGTGTAGGAAGACGCATAGCCTACAAGTCATCAGTGGCTTGTAGGCTATGCATGGAAGCCAGGAGATGCTAAATGTGTTTATGTAATTTAACGGTCAATTACCATGAAACCGGCAGTTATTTTCTTGACAATCACCTGCTGACAAAATGCCATACCAGCCACACTCTATCACATTCTCTTGCTCGCTTGAGAAAGGCAATTTGGCCCTGTCATGCAAACTAAATCTCTTGCGTCATTTGTAAATTATTGTCATTTGTGAATAACCTTGTGAAGTACAGTGCTATCTGAAAGTATTTGTAGCCCTTAACAAATTCCACATTTTGTTGTGCTACAGCCTGAATTCAAAATGTATTAAATATATGTTTTTAAATCATAACCATCTACACACAAAACCCCATGACGAAGTGAAAACATCTTTTTAGAAATTGAAACAAATGAAATACAGAAATATCTCATTTACATACAGTATCAGACATTTTTCACACGCCTTTTAATTATTCCACATTTTGTTGAGTTTAGAGCCTGAATAAATAAAAAAAATTCAATTTAGATGCTGTGTCACTGGCCGACACACAATACTCCATAATGTCAAAGTGGAATTGTGTTTTGAGACATGTTTCTTTTATTAATAAAAAATGAAAAGATGAAATGTCTTGAGTCAATAAGTTTTCAACCCCTTTGTTATGGCAAGCCTAAACAAGTTCAAGAGTAAACATCTGCTTAACAAGTAATAATAATAAATTGCATGGACTGTATTTAATTTTCAATACATAAAAAAAAGCTTTAGGATAGAGGAAACAATAAATGCAGGTGTTTGTACGTGTCACGACTTCCGCCGAAGTCGGTCTCTCTCCTTGTTCGGGCGACGTTCCACGGTCGACGTCACCGGTCTTCTAGCCATCGCCGCTCCACCTTTCATTTTCCATTTGTTTTGTCTTGTTTTCCTGCACACCTGGTTTACATCTCATAATTACTATGTGTATTTAGCCCTCTGTTCACTCCATGTCTGTGTGGGGGTATTGTTTATTGTCAAGATTGGCACGCTTCCAGCTCGTTTACGCCGGGTTTGGTTTTGTACCCGTGCTTTGTAGCAGCCAGTACTTTGTACTTGGTTGTTGTACTTTGTGCTGCCTCACTTGTTCTGTGGACATTTGTTTTTGTGACGCGGTTGCATCTGTTCTAGTAATTCCCTCAGTAAAGTGCTTTGCTTCCATGCACCAGCTACACCCACCGTTTGACAGTACACATTAATACACACACACGCTCTCATTCAAATAAACACATACAAGAACACACACACATACACATAATAGTGGCAGACATGCACACAAACATATACAGTTGGCATTGCTGTTATGATTTTAGTTGTCCTTGATGTCCTTTGTTTGAAATGTATTATATATATTCTTTGCATTGTCGTTGTTTTCTTCTGTCCTTTCCTTTTTAGTTCATTGTCTTAGTTGTTGGTGCATTGTGGGGGATCTTGGAGGGTTCATGTTCATGTTTTTTGGCCTGGTGACCCTGGATGCTTCTGTGTGTCGCTCTGAATGGGAATCTGTTGGATGACTGGTATGATGTAGTTGTTGAGCGGCTTCACTGCAAGTATATAGTATATTTGGAATATTCAATAAATACATTTAAAAAAATAAAATGTAAACAAGACAAAAGGAGATGATTGTGGACTACAAGGAATAGGAGGACCGAGCACGCCCCCATTCTCATCGACAGGGCTGCAGTGGAGAACGTTGAGAGCTTCACGTTCCTTGGTGTCCACATCACACAAAAAACTATCATGGTCCATGCAGACCAAGACAGTTGTGAAGAGGGCACGACAAAACCTTATCCCCCTCAGGAGACTGAAAAGATTTGGTATGGGTCCTCAGATCCTCAAAAGGCTCTAACAGCTGCACAATTGAGAGCCTGGTTGCATCACTGCCTGGTGTGCCTGGTATGGCAACTGCTCTGCCTCCGACCACAGAGGATAGTGCGTATGGCCCAGTACATCACTGGGGCCAAGCTTCCTGCCATCCAGGACCTCTATACCAGGCAGTGTCAGAGGAAGGCCCTAAAAATTGTAAAAGACTCCAGCCACGCTAGTCATAGGCTTTTCTTTCTGCTACGGCAAATGGTACCGGAGCGCCAAGTCTAGGTCCAAAAGTCTTCTTAATTTTTAAAAATTAAAAGCTTCTACCCCAAAGCCATAAGGCTCCTGTACAACTAATCAAAGGGCTACCCAGACCGCTCTTTTACGCTGCTGCTACTCTCTGTTTATTATCTATGCTAACTCTACCTACATGCACATATTACCTCAATTACCTCGACCGCACATTGACTCTGTACCGGTACCCCCTGTATATAGCCTCGCGAATGTTTAATTATTTGTTACTTTTATTTTCAATTATTTACTCATGTATTTTTTTACTTACCTAACACTTATTTTTCTTAAATCTTCTAAAAGCATAGTTGGTTAAAGTCTTGTAAGTAATCATTTCACTACACCTGTTGTATTCAGCGTAGGTGATTTGTTTTAACAACATTTCAAAGGAAAGATACTTCTGGCAGGGAAAAAAAATCATTTGAATAGATGTTGGTTTTGACATGTATCTGTCATAACCAGCCATAAAATAATGCAATATGTGTCACAACAAGTGTAAATATGTGGGTCATGACAGTGTTATGACAGATTATGACAAGTTATGTCTGCAGTTATGACATATGACATTGTTAAGGGTGTCAAGTAAAGTTTTACTAAAACTGTATTTAATACATTTTGAATTCAGGCTGTAACACAACAAAATGTGGAATAAGTCAAGGAGTATGAATACTTTCTGAAGGCACTCTAGCTCTACCTCGCCCTCCCTGAGTGAGAGGTGCACACTGAGTCAGACTTGTTAAAGTACCTAAACCTTTTTCCTAAATTTGCCGTTGTTCCACTTTAAGGAGACCAGAGTATTTTCCAGGTATCATAGGCATCTTAGTGCACTTTCCCACAACCACCCATTTAAATGTCTTTACAATGCAGAGGGCTAAACAGAAAACAATTGAGATAAAGCAAATCTTCAATCTCTCACATGACCTCTACATTAGGTTCCCTCCTATGCTGCTGTCACCAATCAAGCCCATTCACATGATTTATGAGATGAGGAAATAGGAGGCAAAGAAGGAAGGACGATGTTGAAGAGAATTGGAACGTAGCCAGAGCTAAACTGGTTCTGTGCTGCCACTTTGATACTTTGTCCAGGGACATAAAATAAACAAGCCCAATCTCTCTACTTGAGGTAATTTCTTATAGTGTGTCTGAAATTACACCCTATTCCCTACATAGTGCATTACTTTTGAGCAGAGCCCAATGGGCCCTGGTCAAAAGTAGTTGACTATATAGAGAATAGGCTCCTGAGTGGGGCAGCGGTCTAAGGCACTGCATCTCAGTGCTAGAGGCATCACTACACAAACCTGGAATCAAACCAGGTTCTTTCATAACCGGCCATGATTCGGAGTCCCATAGGGGGCACACAATTGGCCCAGGGTCGTCCGGGTTAAGGTTTGGCCGGAGTAGGCCATCGTTGTAAATAGGAATTTGCTCTTAATTAATTAACTGACTTACCTAGTTAAAGGTTAAAACATTTTCTTTTTTTAAATAGGGTGCCAAAAACTGATTAACCATATATTAGAAAAAGAGAGGACACAAGGCAACTCAAAGATACAAATCATTAATATTTTATTTAATCATGTCAACCTAAATAGACAGTGTAGACTGATGTATCAGGTTGACCATCTTTAGTCAATACAAACAATGCAAGAATGACTACTATAGTATGTTTTTCATTGTGCGCTACCCTTATGATTAGATCATCTATATTGAACTTATGTAACTTTGTAATAAAAGTCATCATCAGCTTGTATTGTCTATCGCTTTTCATTTCTTTTCTGCCATTGGCTCGTAATGTCTGTCTATCTCTTCTCTGTCCAGGCCAGACTCCTGTTTGCAGCCCAGCCAGTACTTGGCAATGGATCGTGGGTAGGGAGGGCTGGCAAAGTCAATGTGTTTGGTCTGGAGATCCACCCTGTAGTATTTATCTGGTGGCAGAAAACAATCAAATAAACTAATGATCAGAACAAGAAGGTGTGTGTGTGTGTGTGTGTGTGTGTGTGTGTGTGTGTGTGTGTGTGTGACAGAGAGAGACCTGGGTCCAAATATCTCAATTAGTTTTATATCCATTTAAAAGGAAGTATTCACATATTTTTTATTTTGAAAAACAAATAGTTGAATACTGGAATGTATTTGGAAATACGGTATTGGTATGTATTTGAAAATACTCACACTGTACTCTGCCTCACATGCATTTAACCCATGCATTTGAAAATAGTATTTGAAACATGAAACAAGTATTTCAAAATATTTTCACATTTTAGGCTATTTATGGAAAACTATTTGAAAATACTTTCAAATACTTCCAATAGAGGTAGTTGATTCGGGCCACATACACATGTATTTGAACCCAGGTCTGGTGTGTGAGTGTGTATGTACGTTTGTGTGTGTGAGTTGGATGCCTATGTTTGTCTGTGTGCGTGTGTGCATGTGTACTGTTACCTTTCTTGAAGAAGTAGACGTTCTGGACAGGCAGTGTCTTGTCGTGTGTAGTGTGTGTGGGGGTGTAGTCACTGTAGTCATATGTGAAGCCTCCTCCCATCCTAACACACACACACACACACACACACACACACACACACACACACACACACACACACACACACACACACACACACACACACACACACACACACACACACACACACACACACACACACACACACACACACACACACAAAACCACTGTCGTCAGCTTAAAATCTCCTTTAAGGTCCATATCTTTACCCCTCACTAATGTGTGGACAACCAAACATCATCAAATCATCACATGTAGAGATATTAAGATAATTGGCCTTAGAAAAGACTTGAGTTGGGCAGGCTTTTATTCCAGAGCAGGTCTAACACACCAGATCAGGTGGACACAGTTGCTGCTGTGTGATACGAGTTAGTACAGTACCAGTCATCAGTGCTGGGATGGCACAAAAGCCTGCACTGCATTAGGCTAGAGTACTATACCTACCAGTCGTGGTCATCTAAAAAAAAATCCTCAAAGTACGCTGAGCGACTCTGTCTGGCCCTGCCTCTCTGACCCCGCCTCTTGTCCTTCCTCCCCCTATTGGCTCGTCTCCTGGGGGTGGCGGATGGGGAGGGATTGGGAGTGGGTTTTGGGCTGATGTAAAGACGGCCCACCATGGCAGCGTTTATGGGGGACTTGATCCCCACCCAGTCTTTATTGATGAACCGTGGGCCCTTTTTGTGGCCATGCACTGCAAAAAGAGACGGTAGGAGTTTCTTTAAATTAGGCAGAGTTAAAGACACTTTGACAAACACACACGTACAAGCATGCATGCACACACGCACGGAGACACACGCGCGCGCGCACACACACACACACACACACACACACACACACACACACACACACACACACACACACACACACACACACACACAC
Source organism: Oncorhynchus keta (assembly GCF_023373465.1). Lineage (NCBI taxonomy): Eukaryota > Metazoa > Chordata > Actinopteri > Salmoniformes > Salmonidae > Oncorhynchus > Oncorhynchus keta. The sequence goes on from NC_068453.1 coordinate 3,301,933, forward strand.
ACACACACACACACACACACACACACACACACACACACACACACACACACACACACACACACACACACACACACACACACACAGCTGGGTCTTACGGCCTTGGAAAAGCATTGTGAAAAGGTTCTCCCAGGTATCATCACAGTACAGGTCGGTGTAGCGCGTGAAGAGCACAGAGGGGGACGACTTAGTCAAGTGCACACACTCTTCGTGAGACGGCTGGTGCTTAAACTCATACTGGTAGTACTGGTCCCCTGTATAGGGAGAAAATAACGGTTATATCAATTCAAGTCTATTAAAGCAATTCAATTCATTTAGTTAAATAAAGGTTAAATAATAAATAAATAAATGTCAATTGCAACCCAGAAATCCGGGAACATACCCAGTTCTGTGAATATAACATTATACAATGTTTATTTTACAGTGCCAAAAACATTCACCTGATGTTACAAGAGCATTCCAAGAAAATAACTTTAAAAAACATAAAAAAGTTTAACACATTTATTTAGGTTGTGGTAACATTATGGGAACATGACAAGAGATATGTTCCCAAAACACAAAACCTGTTCACTTGAGCCGATCATAACAAGGTTTTTATTAAGGTGCAAAAATTAGGGTGGTTCCCAGAACATTTAATTAGGTTGTGGGAACAGTGTGGGTACATTACAAGAGATAGGTTCCCAAAACACAAAATATGCTCAGTTGTGATGACATTCATACAATGTTTAATCTAGGTTGCACAGGAAATTCCTTTAATGCCTGGTCTACATTATTTAAAGGTTTCCAGAAAATCATGACAGAAATATACAGCATGACGGAAATATGATGCCAAGTTTTTGAACTACCAGTAATTTTTTGAGAAGATATAATTTATAAAGCGTTCTATGCATTTGAACAACAGCATAAATACACCTATTTCTGCTGCACATGCTGCCACTCTTTTGAACAGATTCGATTATACTATTTTTTATTTTTTTTATTTCACCTTTATTTAACCAGGTAGGCTAGTTGAGAACAAGTTCTCATTTGCAACTGCGACCTGGCCAAGATAAAGCGTAGCAATTCGACACATACAACAACACAGAGTTACACATGGAATAAGCAAAACATACAGTCAATAATACAGTAGAACAAAAGAAAACAAAAAGTCCAAATACAGTGAGTGCAAATGAGGTAAGTTAAGGAAATAAATAGGCCATGGTGGCGAAGTAATTACAATATAGCAATTAAACACTGGAATGGTAGATCGGCAGAAGATGAATGTGCATGTAGAGATACTGGGGTGCAAGGAGAAAAATAAATAAATACCAGTATGGGGATGAGGTAGGTAGATAGGTGGGCTGTTTGCAGATAGGCTAAGTACAGGTGCAGTGATCTGTAAACTGCTCAGACAGCTGGTGCTTAAAGCTAGTGATGGAGATGTGAGTCTCCAGCTTCCGAGATTTTTGTAATTCGTTCCAGTCATGGGCAGCAGAGAACTGGAAGGAAAGACGACCAAAGGAGGAATTGGCTTTTGGGGTGACCAGAGAGATATACCTGCTGGAGCGCGTGCTACGAGTGGGTGCTGCTATGGTGACCAGTGAGCTGAGATAAGGCGGTTACCTAGCAGAGACTTGTAGATAACCTGTAGCCAGTGGGTTTGGCGACGAGTATGAAGCGAGGGCCAACCAATGGGAACGTACAGGTCGCAGGGGTGGGTAGTGTATGGGGCTATGGTGACAAAATGGAGGGCACTGTGATAGACTGCATCCAGTTTGTTGAGTAGAGTGTTGAAGGCTATTTTATAGATGACATCACCGAAGTCGAGGATCGGTAGGATGGTTAGTTTTACGAGGGTATGTTTGGCAGCATGAGTGAAGGATGCTTTGTTGCGATATAGGAAGCTGATTCTAGATTTAATTTAGGATTGGAGATGCTTAATGTGAGTCTGGAAGGAGAGTTTACAGTCTAACCAGACACCCAGGTATTTGTAGTTGTCCACGTATTCTAAGTCAGAGCCGTCCAGAGTAGTGATGCTGGACGGGCGAGCAGGTGCGGGCAGCGATCGATTGAAAAGCATGCATTTAGTTTTACTTGCGTTTAAGAGCAGTTGGAGGTCATGGAAGGAGAGTTGTATGGCATTGAAGCTCGTCTGGAGGTTAGTTAACACAGTGTGCAAGGAGGGGCCAGAAGTATACAGAATGGTGTCGTCTGCGTAGAGGTGGATCAGAGAATCACCAGCAGCAAGAGCAACATCATTGATGTATACAGAAAAGAGAGTCGCCCTGAGAATTGAACCCTGTGGCACACCCATAGAGACTGTCAGAGGTCCAGACAACAGGCCCTCCGATTTGACACACTGAACTCTATCAGAGAAGTAGTTGGTAAACGAAGCAATCAAGCGAGGCAATCATTTGAGAAACCAAGGCTGTGGAGTCTGCCAATAAGAATGTTGTGATTGACAGAGTCGAAAGCCTTGGCCAGGTCGATGAATACAGCTGCACAGAAATGTCTCTTATCGATGGCGGTTATGATGTTGTTTAGAACCTTGAGCGTGGCTGAGGTGCACCTATGACCAGCTCTGAAACCAGATTGCATAGCGGAGAAGGTATGGTGGGATTCGAAATGGTCAGTAATCTGTTGAACCTGTTTAGGATGCTGCGAATTTTCGCAGCTTTTTGTTAAAAATCGCGCAAAATGTCAACGTCCTGCTACTCATGGCAGGAATATAGTTTATGCATATGATTAGTATGTGTGGATAGAAAACACTCTGAAGTCTCTAAAACTGGTTAAATCATGTCTGTGGCTTTAACAGAACGTGTTTAGGAGTAAAAATCCAGAGGAAAACTGTTCACAAAAAACACAAAAAAATATCCATCCGCATCTATGTATGTGTCTACGGCAAGGGAAAATAGATAGAGACCCGTTTACAGTGCCTACAGCTTCCGCACGATGTCGTCAGTACTGGCATTTCATTTGTAGTTTATCCTTGGTGTGATGACGAATAGGCACTTCCTGTCTTGGGGTCCACTGAAGGAAGTTATGAAAGTGAAAAAATGGACGATGATTTCAAGACTTGCTGCTATCGAATACAGATCACCCCGTGATCAATTTTATTGATTATTAACGTTTATTAATACCTAAAGTTGGTTTACAAAACTAGTTTGAAGTGATTTGTAAAAGTTTATAGGCAACTTTTTGTAATTTTAAACGATGACGTTGCGTTTTGGAAAGGTGCGTTTTCCTGGATCAGACGGGTTTCATAAATGGACATTTTAGGTATACTTTGACAGATTTAATCGGGAAAAATACCCAATTGTGATGTTTATGGGACATATAGGAGTGCCAACAAAGAAGCTCGTCAAAGGTAATGAATGTTTTATATTTTATTTCTGTGTTTTGTGTAGCGCCGGCTACGCTAATTCTTTTGTTTGCTTCTCATTTAGGTATTTCGGGGGCGTGCATGCTATCAGATAATAGCTTCTCATGCTTTCGCCGAAAGGCATTTTACAAATCTGACATGTTGGCTAGATTCACAACGAGTGTAGCTTTAATTGAATACCCTGCATGTGTGTTTTAATGAAAGTTTGAGTTTTATCGAGTACATCAGTTGGCGCTCTGAAATTTCCGCTGAAATTGGTCCCTGTACAGGGACCGCAGCCATAACAGGTTTTAACTTGGCTTTCAAAGTCCTTAGAAAGACAGGGTAGGATAGATATAGGTCTGTAGCAGTTTGGGTCTAGAGTGTCACCCCCTTTGAAGAGGGGGATGACCGCGGCAGCTTTCCAATCTTTGGGAATCTTAGACGATATGAAAGAGAGGTTGAACAGGCTAGTAATAGGGGTTGCAACAATTTCTGCAGATAATTTTTAGAAAGAGAGGGTCCAGATTGTCTAGCCCGGCTGATTTGTAGGGGTCCAGATTTTGCAGCTCTTTCAGAAATGGTGGGGGCTTTGGCGGGTTGCTGTGGAGGGTGCCGGGCAGTTGACATTTAGAATGAGCAGCCATCTCATGAACGAAGGACTGCACCAAGGAGAACTCAACAGGCATGCAGATGTAATAAGTGAAAATACAATCTAAATGAGATAGCTAATATAATGTCACAAAGCATGATGCGCTAGCCAGTTAACTTTCATTCTGAAATATCTTCATATTTCCGAGTTAGTAAGACATTCATTTAGATAGACTTGAAACTGGCACTGGAACTAACTAGCGAGGAGCAAGCTACCAGGTAGATAACTGGTTAATTTGACCCCAAAAATTGACCAAATGATTTCTCAATGTTTCTTAAAATACAGTAGCTGGCTAATTCATCTGATCATGCTTTTTGATACACCAGGTTTTATGCTTTTTTTGTCCTGGATTGCAGGAAGTGATTTACTGGGCTGTTCGCACTACCCTCTGTAGTGCCTTGCAGTCAGAATCCGAGCAGTTGCCATACCAGGCAGTGATGCAGCCAGTGAGGATGCTCTCGATGGTGCAGCCGTATAACCTTTTTCTTTTCAGTCTCCTGAGGGGGAATAGGTGTTGTCGTGCCCTCTTTACGACTGTCATGGTGTGCTTGGATCATGTTAGTTTGTTGGTGATGCGGACACCAAGGAACGTGAAGCTCTCAACCTACTCCACTGCAGCAATGTCGATGAGAATGGGGGCGTGATCGGTCCTCTTTTTCCTATAGTCCACAATCATCTCTTTTGTCTTGATCACGTTGAGGGAGAGGTTGTTGTCCTTCCACCACACGGTCAGGTCTATGACCTCCTCCCTATAGGCTGTCTCGTCGTTGTCAGTGATCAGGCCTACCGCTGTTGTGTCATCGGTAAATGTAATGATGGTGTTGGAGTTGTGCCTGACAGGACAGGAGGGGACTGAGCACGCACCCCTGAAGGACCCCTGTGTTGAGGATCAGCGTGGCAGATGTGTTGTTACCTACCCTTACCACCTGGGGGCAGCCCATCAGGAAGTCCAGGATCAAGTTGCAGAGGGAGGTGTTTAGTCCCAGGCTCCTTAGCTTATTGATGAGCTTTGAGGGCACTATGGTGTTGAACGCTGAGCTGTCGTCAATGAATAACGTGAGTGCTACGGGTCGGTAGTCATTTAGGCAGGTTACCTTAGTTGTTCTTGGGCACAGGGACCATGATGGTCTGCTTAAAACATGTTGGTATTACAGACTTGAAAATGTCAGTGAATCCACTTGCCAGTTGGTCAATGCATGCTCGCAGTACACATCCTGGTAATACGTCTGGCCCTGCGGCCTTGTGAATGTTGACATGTTTAACACCTTAGTGTTTCTCCACCGTATGTACAACCAGAACCAGCGCCTTGTGTTGGGCACTTATTTTGCAAATGTATAATTTGGAGATCCGCCACAAAAAGGATTCTGATAATGTATTGGCAGATGCTTTGTCTCGTGTTTAAAAATGTATGATTTTTGTATGTCTCGTTATGTTGCCTTTGCTCATTGAACTTGTTGGTATTCGTTGTAAATACTTTGGTCGCAATCCTTATAGGGTTGCTCTTTTAAGGGTGGGAGTGTTATGGATACATGTATCCTGTGTGTATTTGTTTTCTCTCCTTCAGGCCTAGTAACAGGTGGCAGTCATCAGTTGCCAATCTGAAGACACCTTTTCCCTTACCCAATCACAATCACAATCAGTTGTCTCTTGCTCTATCTCTTTTGTTTTTGCGCCTACATCTCACATTGTCCGCTATCATGTGAGTATGTATTGCTGTGGTGTATGGATGTTTGTTTGTTGGTGGGAAAAGGGGATACCAAGTCAAGTCACCCTTGGGCATACATTACCCGTAGGAAAACTTTGTCTAAGTACCCAAGTTAGAACTGGGCGGACCACCCACTGTATTTTATTGGTAAGTTAGCTAGCTGTTCGTTACCCAGTAAGACTAGCTTACGGGCTTTTTCCCATTACACCCCATTACCGTGTGTTTGAAATAAACCTAAAGCGTTTGACGGTAGGTTTAGGTTGTCTGTGAATTTCCCCAAGCGACTTACAGCTGTAATCGCAGCAAAAGGTGGCGCTACAAAGTATTAACTTAAGGGGGCTGAATAATTTTGCACGCCCAATTTTTCCGTTTTTGATTTGTTAAAAAAGTTTGAAATATCCAATAAATGTCGTTCCACTTCATGATTGTGTCCCACTTGTTGTTGATTCTTCACAAAAAATACAGTTTTATATCTTTATGTTTGAAGCCTGAAATGTGGCAAAAGGTCGCAAAGTTCAAGGGGGCCGAATACTTTCGCAAGGCACTGTATGTCACTCACCACCTGGATTCAGTCTTATGTAGCAACATTTGAAAATTGTGTTTTTTACAATGAATAAAAGTAGAGACTCAAATTTGTATATCATACACTGCATTTGAGGAACAACGGGAAAGTAATTCTGCTTTGAAAGTTGATCAGCTTGTAAACTCACTTTTGAAAAAATGGCCTTTGAATGTTTTGGTATCTAGTGAAGAGCTCTTCTTGGTCTACACCCATTCAGTATCGTTCACACTCTCTTAAGCTTTAGCCCCCCCTCATCTTGTTTCACTCTCGGAGTGCACACTTGACGCTCTGACCAATAATTTGTTTACCTATGGATAACATGAAAACAGCCTAACCAGCGCTGCTGGCAACAATTTCATTATGCTTTTTTTTCAGACATTTACTGACACTGGGCATATTCAACCGGTGTTGTACATGTGTCACATAACGTTAGCTAACGAGCCAGCCAGCTAATGTTAGCTAGTTAAATAACAATGAACACAGTGCCAACAATGCCACAGTGCTGGGAGCTAACCAAGCAGGTTCAATATCAGCGAGCTAACAGTAGCCTCTAACTAGAAAAGCAAATGGCTCTGGGATATGAATAATAACGTCAGTAAGGGAGCCAGCCAACTAACATACTGACTCACTTCTAGCCACTTTAATAATGAAAAATTGATGTAATAAATGTATCACTAGCCACTTTAAACAATGCCACTTTATATCATGTTTACATACCCTACATTACTCATCTCATATGTATATACTGTACTCTATACCATCTACTGCAACTTACCTATGCCGTTCGGCTATCGCTCATTCATATATTTTTTATTCATTCCATTAGACTTGTTTGTATAAGGTGGTTGTTGTGAAATTGTTAGGTTAGATTACTTGTTAGATATTACTACATGGTTGGAACTAGAAGCACAAGCATTTCTCTACACTTTCATTAACATCTGCGAACCATGTGTATGTGACAAATACATTTTGATTTGATTTAGATAACAGCACACTTGAGGTTGAAATAAAACCAATTTTTCTAAACTAAAAATGTGTAATATCTGAAAATGTAGCTAGCTAACACTAGACTGCATGATGGCCACGTCTCCCTGTCAGGAATGCCATACCATGGTTGCCCTTAGTTTGACGATGTAATCCGGAGACAGGTGTTTTCTCCATCTCATTAGCTCTAATTCCACTGATTTCAAAACTTGATCCTCCAGAAAGTGGAGAGCAACACTCATGCAGCTAAACTACACAATTGTCACGTATGTCGTATCGAGGAGACCAAGGCGCAGCGTGATTGGAATACATTCTTCTTTTATTTAACGAAGAACACTTAAAAAAACTAACAAAACAAATGTGACGCTATAAACAACTAGTGCTGACATACAACTACACAGACAATAACCCACAAAACCAAAATGGAAATGGCAACCTAAATAGGATCTCCAATCAGAGACAACGATAAACAGCTGTCTCTGATTGGGAATCATTTCAGGCCACCATAGACCTACATTTACCTAGACAATGCCAAAACCCCATTGATATATAAAACCCCTAGACAAGCCAAAACACACATACCGCCCTTGTCACACCCTGACCTAACCAAAATAATAAAGAAAACAAAGATAACTAAGGTCAGAGTGTGACAACAATACATTTTTAAAAAGACGCATTCAACAGGATTACCAACACAGACTGACGAGCTCATATAGAGAGAAGCCCCTCTATATGGCAGACCAATCCGAACTCATTTCTCGGCATGTCCAACTCACTCATTATCTCAGCCAATCATGGCAAGTGGGAAGGTTGTTTACTTTTTCTGTGGTTTAACCAACAAGGCTCGTAATTTAACAATTGTATTTGTATTTACAGATGGCATACAAGTTTGTTACTAAGGCACATGAAAGTTCATATGTTCGAGAAGGCATTTCTGCCAAAAAACGCATTATGATAAAAAATATATTTTTACATTCAAATGGCCCTCCTGTGGAGTTGTGACTTGCAACATACGCCTAGTTTCCTGAATCGTGTCACATATTAGCCATTTCTCAGACTCACTTAAATAATTAATTTGATGATACAGCAGTACCAATACAAGGATATATAACATCTATAGAAGAGACAGGAATACTTATGGGGTAGGTGTTGCTGTTTACACAATCGTTTAAAAGTTCGGGGTCACTTAGAAATGTCCTTGTTTTTGAAAGAAAAGCTAATTTGTTTGTCCATTAAAACAACATACAATTGATCAGAACTACACTGTAGACAATGTTAATGTTGTAAATGAATATTGTAGCTGGAAATGGCAGATATGTAATGGAAAATATACATAGGCGTAACCGAGGCCCATTATCAGCAACCATCACTCCATAGAGTAGGGCCTAATTAATTCATTTCAATTGACTGATTCAAATGATATGAAATGTAACTCAGTAAAATCTTAGAAATTGTTGCATGTTGCATTTATATTTTTGTTCGGTATTTAAGGTTGTATTACTTAATTGTTTATAACAGGAACATAAACTATGTATAGCTTCAAAATATATAAAAAAGCTGTCAACAACCTTTTCCAATTTTCATCTGAGTATGCCTATGTACTGAACATTTAAAGAACAGATTAAATGTGTTCTATATGTATTAGACTAGGTCACTTGTAGGGATAAGGAGCAGTTTCACGGACACATATTACACCTAGGAAGGTTTTGTGCACCCTGATAGAAACCTTATCTGAATGTCAGAACAACTGCACAGTTTTAGTGTTTTAGTAACCTCTTGTGTAATCTTGTGTCTTACCACACAATGCTTCCACAAACTAAAGAAACATTCTCTGAACATTTAGAGAACAAATTAAATGTGTTCTAGGAACATTCTTGTGACAGCAGGTGAATTTGCTTTGCACCGTAAAATATTTTTGAATCAACTGCACAACTGGATATTTGTGTGTTTTGGGAACTTATATTTTGTGATGTGCCCAATGTTACAACCAGATTGTTCCCACAACCTAATGAAACATTCTGGGAACTATTAATGAACAGACTAAATGTGTTATAGGAACATCAGGCGAATGTTTTATACAAACATGTTATAATCATCATCACGACAGGACAGTTTTTGTGTTATGAGAATTTTTATTCATTTATTTTATTTATTCAACCCTTATTTTACCAGGTCAATTTTACCAGGTAAGTTGACTGAGAACACGTTCTCATTCACAGCAACGACCTGGGGAATAGTTACAGGGGAGAAGAGGAGTGATGAATGAGCCAATTGGAAGCAGGGGATGATTAGGTGGCCATAATGGTATGAGGGAATATAGACAGGACACCGGAGCAAACACCCCTACTTTTACGATAAGTGCCATGGGCTCTTTAGTAACCATAGGGTCAGGACACCCGATTAACGTCCCATCTGAAAGACAACACCCTACACAGGGCAATGTCCCCAATCACTGCCCTGTGGCATTTGGATATACAGTATTACATCATATTACATTATTTATTTATTCATTGACCAGAGGAAAGAGTGCCTCCTACTGGCCCTCCAAATCCACTTTGCCGCAACCTAACAAAAGTTCTGGGAACTTTCACAGAACCATTTTTGGTTTTCTGGGAAGTCAGTTCAAGTTAAGTGATTAATCCCCTTAAGGGTTTCATCACAGTACACTGTGTTTCAGGTGTTTCACAGATTACCAGTATTCTGCCCATTGGGCCCACATTGGTTGAATCAACATTGTTTCCTCGTCATTTCAGTTCAATTAAGCTGAACTAATGTGGACAAGACCTTGAATTGACGTTTGTGCCAAGTGCGTGTGTGTTACCTTTGAAGAAGTAGACCTTCTCTTTGCCATGGTGACCGGGAGCTGGTATGGCGAAGGAAGCGTCGACGTCAGTTGGAACCTTCTCAAACCCTACAGAGATGTCCCGAGGGTAATCGGCATCCAGAACATCATCCTCAAAACGCCAATACTTATTTCCCTGAGAGGAGACAAGCGAAAGAAAAGCAAAGCAAATGAATCAAACTAAATAGTCAACGTTAGTTTCATAGGCCATATTCTCCTGTTAATTTGGGATTGATTCCAGCAGACAACTGCTCAAGTTTAGACCAATGTTTCCCAAACCTCTCCTTCAGCCAGCCCAGTTATTTGTTCTTAATTCCAGAACTAGCATTGCTGATTCAACTAATGTAGGGGTTGATGATGATGTAACCATTTGAATCCGCTGTGCTAGTTCTGGAATACATCAAAGCAGTAGACTGGCTGGGGGTACATGAGGAAAGGTATGGGAAGCACTGCTTGACAATACTTTTGAGATGTGAAAAGGTCTGACATACTTTTGACTTTGGGATGAACTATCCCTTTAACAGGGCGCTGTGTCAGTGTTGTGAGTGGTGAGGAAAGGTGGTAGCTTAAAGATGCAATACACTGTATTAGTGTTGTGAGTGGTGGGGAAGATGTAGGATACTATGGCAGTGTTGTGAGTGGTGGGAAAAGTGGTAGCCTACTTTGAAGATGTAGGTCTTGCCCTGGCAGTTGATGCGAGTAAAGGCAGCATCTATAGGTCCTCTGATGCCCCACTGGTCGTAGATCAGTTTGGGGTAACCGGGGACAACCGCCCTCTCATCGAGCTCAAAGAAATAATCACCTGTAGGAGACAGCATGTTTGTTCTCACCAGGACAGGGCGACAGAACAAGTCATAGAGAAGAAAGAATGGAGAGAGAGAGAGAGGGAAAGAAAGTGAAACAGAGAAGCAGTGAAAATGTAGACATAAAGAAGAAGATAGTGTAGGAGCCAATTTTCCATGTTTTGTGTTCTATTAATTTCATCCTCACACCTCCCTGTTCTTACCTGTTGTGCACCTGGCTGCTCCCCCTTGATTTAGATTTGTCTGCTTTAGTTATACTGTATATGGCTGCCAGGGGATTGTGTGGGTGGGAACTAGTGTACCTGGGAGCACAGACAATTTTCAACCATGCTCTTCTTGTTTGATTCTGGATTATTGAAAATAAGGTATTCTTTCTGGGGTTTTGGGGGGTGCATCGGAATTATCCTCAGGTCCCTAGTAGTGAGTGTCATTAATGACTTTTGGGGTATTTGCCAACTGGACGCGGTTACCACAGTGAGTAAAAGAGACAAAGAAGGGATGTGCAGAGGTATCTGCCAAAACAATCGCTGTCTAAACCAAATAAGTTGTTGATTGTTTGCCTCTCAGAGGGTTCACTGCTGTGTATGTAATTGTGGATTTGGTTTGGATTATGGGCAGTTCTCACCAGAATTGGCACCTGTGCTTGACAACGTTACGTTCCCGAAAGATCAGTGGTGTGTATTCATGGGTGCCAAGGGAAGCCAGGCTTCCACCAAAAGTTGACCAATAAAGAAATCTATCTTTTATCTCTCTGTGTTTCATAATTTTCCTTAAATTCACAAGAAGCTGAATGTATCTCACTGGAGAAAGCATCCGAGCGAGTGTTGGCCATCTATCTTTTACTGTCTGATCAAAAAGAGTATGACATTGTTGCCGCCTGCAGCATTGAATGCAATGGAAACCAGAGAGCATTTGGCGTCTCTTGATTAAAAAAAATAAAAAAAATTATAGCCAATCAGCGTTGGGCTAAACTGAGTGAGATCAACTGTGAATGGTCCTGTTGCATCAAAACAAAAAGTGTCAAGAAAAGCCCGTTTGGACTGGCTTCACACCAATTACAAGCCAAACGTAATTTACAGAATGAACTTGAATTGTTGCATCTCGTTGTGTCGTTGTCCTCCGGTGGCAAGCTAACTAACTAAAATCGTCCCTTTGTAAGTTATTTATACATGTTTCTGCCACCATGTCTAATAACCGAAAAGAGCTTCTAGATATAAGGACAGCAATTACCCACCCCATACTGGAGGAATTATTTTTCTTCAACAAGTCGGACGATAAAGGATTTACTTCACACACCCGGCAAGGCCCTTATCTCCATCATTAGTTGGAGACACAGGTATCATGGACGAAGATCTGGGTGCCTTGATAGGATCTGTCACCAAGAGGGTAATCAACCTTTACCATTGGTCCTATTAGCCAATGTACACTCAATCGTTAAGAAAATAGACAAACTACGATCACGTATATCCTACCAACTAGACATTAAAAAATGTAAAATCTTATGTTCACCGAGTCGTGGAAGAACGAAATCATGAATAACATACTGCTGGCGGGTTATATGTTTTTCTGGCAGGATAGAACAGCGGCCTCCGGTAAACAACTGCTGGTGCACGAAATCTAAGGAAGTCTCAAGGTTTTGCTCGCCTGCGGTAGTATCACATGATAAGCTGTAGACCACACTAATTTCCAAGAGAGTTTCGCTCTGTATTTTTCGTAGCTGTCTACACACCACAACAAACCGATGCTGGCACTAAGACAGCACTCAATTAACTGTATACGGCATAAGTAAACAGGAAAACGCTCGTCCAGAGACGGCGCTCCTAGTGGCCAGGGACTTTAATGCAGGAAAACTCAGCATGTTAAATGTGCAACCAGATGGGAAAAAAACCTCCAGAACACCCTTCACTCCACCCACAGAGATGCATACAAAGTTCTCCCCGTCCTCCATTTGGTAAATCTGACCGTAATTCTATCCTCCTGATTCCTGCTTAAAAACAAAAACTAAAGCAGGAAGCACCAGTCAAGAGGAAGCACTCAGTCAAGAAGAAAGAGGTCAGATGAAGCAGATGCTAAGCTACAGGACTGTTTTGCTAGCACAAATCAAATCAAATGTATTTATATAGCCTTTCGTACATCAGCTGATATCTCAAAGTGCTGTACAGAAACCCAGCCTAAAACCCAAACAGCAAGCAATGCAGGTGTAGAAGCACAGACTGGAATATGTTCCCGGATTCCTCCGATGGCATTGAGGAGTACACAAACATGGATTACAGGCAACATCGCACTGAGCTAATGGGTAGAGCTGCCGCTTTCAAGGAGAGGGATTCTAACCCGGGAGCTTATAAGAAATTCCGCTATGCCCTCTGATGAACTATCAAACAGGCAAAGCGTCAATACAGGACTAAGATCGAATCGTACTACACCGGCTCCGATGCATGTCGCGTGTGGTTGGTCTTGCAAACTATTACAGACTACAAAGGGAAGCACAGCCAACTATAGCCCAGCAACAACAGGAGGCTACCAGGCGAGCTGGCAAGTAACACTGAAGCATGCATGAGAGCATCAGCTGTTCCAGATGACTGTGTGATCACACTCTCCGTAGCCTTTGTGAGTAAGACCTTTTAACAGGTCAACATTCACAAGGCCGCCGGGCCAGATGGATTAACAGGACGTGTACTCCGAGCATGCGCTGACCAACTGGCAAGTGTTTTCACTGACATTTTCAACCTCTCCTTGTCCAAGTCCGTAATACCAACATATTTCAAACAGACCACCATGGTCCATGTGCCCAAGACCACGAAGGTAACCTGCCTAAATGACTACCGACCCGTAGCACTCACGTCTGTAGCCATGAAGTGCGTTGAAAGGCTGGTCATGGCTCACATCAACACCATTATACCAGAAACCACCTGGACAAAAGGAACACCAATCTGAGAATGCTATTCATTGACTACAGCTCAGTGTTCAACACCACAATGGCCTCATAGCTCATTACTAAGCTAAGGACCCTGGGACTAAACACCTCCCTCTACAACTGATCCTGGACTACCTGACAGTTCCGCCACCAGGTGGTAAGGGTAGGTAACAACACATCCGCAACGCTGGGGCCCCTCAGGAGTGCATGCTCAGTCCCCACCTGTACTCCGTGTTCACTCAAGACTACATGGCGAGGCACGACTCCAACACCATCATTAAGTTTGTCGATGATAACAGTGGTAGGCCTGATCACCAACAATGATGAGACAGCCTATAGGGAGGAGGTCAGAGACCTGGTCATCTGGTGCCAGCACAACAACCTCTCCCTCAACTTGATCAAGATAAAGGAGATGGTTGTGGACTACAGACAAAAGGAGGACTGAGCACGCCCCCATTCTCATCAACGGGGCTGCAGTGGAGCAGGTTGAGAGCTTCAAGTTCTTTGGTGTCCACATCACCAACAAACTATCCAAACAACTAAGACAGTCGTGAAGAGGGCACAACAAAGCCTATTCCCCTTCAGGAGATTGAAAAGATTTGGCATGGGTCCTCAGATCCTCAAAAGGTTATACAGCTGCACCATTAAGTACCTCAATGGACCGTAAAGGTAATCACTATACAAACTATAACGCTCCCTTAAGGAAATTACAAATATTATGGACACTTTAGAAATAGTGGATATTTGGAGACAAAAAAAAAACAACCTAGTGAGATATACATGGAGGAGACTAATCAAACTAGTCACCTTGACTACTTTCTTGTCTCTTTCTTTCTTGCATCAAAGGTTAAAAAAAGTTAATAGGAGACAGAATGCGATCGAGTCATCATCTAATTTGCATTCACATAACTCTTATAGATTTTAAATGTGGATTGGATATTGTAAATGTAATCAAAGTTAAAAATAATTTGTCCTCCAGTAAACTAAGACAAAATAATTTATAACATATTTTTCCAGTATAATATAGGTTCAGCATATCCCCTTATTGTTTGGGATACCCTTAAATGTACCTTCAGGGGTCATTCAATTCAATATTCATCAATAATAAAAAAGCAGTTTCTGGCTAAAGAGACCAGACTAACAAGGGAAATACATGAACTAATAGTACAGGTAGATAGCCATAAAAACAATACTACAGAGATACGAAATAAGTTAGAGGAAAAATAAAAAGAACTTGAGGAACTTATTTCAAGAACAATCTAATGTAATCTTTAACAAAATAAAGCACACTTGATGGAATATGGAGAAAAATACACAACATTCTTCCCGAATCTTCAATACAGGAACGCTAAAAAAAAATATTTGCAGAAACTCGTTACTGAAGACAGAGTCATCTATGATTCCCCGAATTATATTTTAAAAGAAGAAGCAAATTATTTTAGGCAGATGTTCTCTTTTCCGTCTCATCCTTTCCGACTGAATGAAGATTATGGTAAGGAATTCTTTACACATAATATAAAAAATGTCAAAAATTTTTTTTTACAGAAAGTGCGAAGGCCAAATTACAGAGGAAGAAGTTTGAGGCTCTTAAATCCTTTCAATCTAAAATCCCAGGGTTTGATGGCATACCGGTAGAGGTATATCAAGTATTTTTTGATATACTAAAAGCTCCATTGTTAGATTGTTTTAACTACTCCTATAGAAATGGTCGTCTGTCAGGTACGCAGCGGGAAGGTTTGATTTCACTATTATTAAAACAAGACCCAGATGGCAAATATATTTTTAGATCCAGTCTAAAAAGAAACTGGAGGCCTCTTACACTTCAGTGTTGTGATGCAAAAATACTAGCAAAATGCATAGGACTCGGAATTAAAAGGGTTTTACCAGGTATTGTTCATCCTGATCAGACAGGCTTTTTTTACATGACGATACATTGGAGATAATATACCACAACTACTAGAAATAATATAACATCATGAAACAGGAATGGTATTCATAGCGGATTTTGAAAAGGCATTTGTTAAGTAAGAGTGGATTTTATTTATAAATGCCTGGATTTTTTCAATTTCAATAATTCTCTTATAAAATGGGGAAAAATAATGTATAGCAAACCCCAGGTGTAAAATAGTGAATAACGGCTACTTCTCAGAGAGTTTTGAATTGTCAAGAGGAGTTAAAAGAGGGTTAATACAAGGCTTAAAAACAAAGGTGTCCATGTATGCCAATGACTCAAGTTTTATATTATGTCTGCAAGCTAGATCCCTGCAATGTCTCATTGAAGATCTAGATAACTTTTCTGTACTCTCTGGACTAAAACCTAATTATGATAAGGGTACAATATTATGTATTGGATCTGTAAAAAATACAAATGTTACATTACCCTGCAGTTTACCTAAAAAATGGGCTGATGGTGAAGTAGACATACTCGGTATTCATATCACAAAATATATAAATAAGCTCCCCACAATGAATTTCAATAGAAAACTTGTAAAAATAGACAAGATCCTGCAACCATGGAGAGGTAAATACCTGTCTATTTATGGAAAAATTGCCCTGATTAACTTCTTAACCTCTTAAGTCGACCCTCTACTTTTTCGAACATTCTGTTAAAAACCGCGCAACATTTCAGCGCCCTGCTACTCGTGCCAGGAATATAGTATATGCATATGATTAGTATGTGTGGATAGAAAACACTCAGACGTTTATAAAACTGGTTAAATCACGGCTGTGACTATAACAGAACGTGCGTTTCATCGAAAAGTGCAGGAAAATCTGATCACTGAAAATGGAAACATATATCCATGCGCCACTTCAACCGATTGATAAAGGCGAACCACATTAAATGCGGCCAAGGTTGCAATACCTACAGCTTCCACACGATGTCAACAGGCTTGTCATTTGCCTACGATTTGTTTCTTGGTCAATCGGACGCAAGGCAGAGCCTTTCTTCCGGTCTCCGACCGGATATTTTGGTTGAGATTTACCAGGACATTATTTCCAGACGTACCCCTATAGAATATACATCGCCTCGTGATCAATTTGATCGCTTATTAACGTTTACTAATACCTAAAGTTGCATTACAAAAGTATTTCGAAGTGTTTTGTGAAAGTTTATCGTCGACTTTTTTAATTAAAAAAAATGACGTTACGTTATAAGACGCAATTTTTTTTCGTTTATCACACAGTCTTCATAGATCGATATCTAGGCTATATATGGACCGATTTAATCGAAAAAAAAATACCCAATAGTGATTATGGGACATCTAGGAGTGCCAACAAAGAAGATGGTCAAAGGTAATGAATGTTTTATATTTTATTTGTGCGGTTTGTGTAGCGCCGACTATGCTAATTATTTTGTTTACGTCCCCTGCGGGTCTTTTGGGGTGTTACATGCTATCAGATAATAGCTTCTCATGCTTTCGCCGAAAAGCATTTTAAAAATCTGACTTGTTGGCTGGATTCACAACGAGTGTAGCTTTAATTCAATACCCTGCATGTGTATTTTAATGAACGTTTGAGTTTTAACTAGTACTATTAGCATTTAGCGTAGCGCATTTGCATTTCCAGATGTCTAGATGGGACGCCTGCGTGTCAGGTAGGAGCAAGAGGTTAAGGTACAAGGGGCAGCCTCTTTACTTTTGGATAAATAGCATGCCCAATTTCAACTTCCTGCTACTCATGCCATGAATATAAGAGATGCATATTATTAGTATATCTGGATAGAACACACTCTGACGTTTCTAAAACTGTTTGAATCATGTCTGTGGGTATAACAGAACTTATGTAGCAGGCAAAATCCCGAGGACTAACCGTTCAGATTTTTTTTTTTTTGGTCTCTGTCTGTTCAGTGAGTTCTCATTGGAAAACGATATTTCTTAGGTACTTGTTTCCTACCGCTTCCACTGGATGTCCCCAGTCTTTGGAATTTGGTTGAGGTTATTCCTTTGTGCAATGAAGAAGTACGGCCATCTAGGAAATGGGTAACACTGTTGAGAGTTGCGCAAGACTTGAAAAGTAGAGTTAGTTTTCTCTCATCCTCTATTGAAAACAGATGTCTTCAATTTGATCGATTATTAACGTTTAAATATAACTTGTATTAAGTTGTATTACAAAATTAGTTTGAAATGTTTTGGCAAAGTTTACAGGAAACTTTCGAGATATTTTGTAGGGATGTGGCGCAATTTGGAAGATGTTTTTTTCTGGATCAAACGCGCCAAATAAATTGAATTGATTGAACAAAAGGACCAATTGTGATGTTTATGGGACCAATTGGAGTGCCAACAAAAGAAGCTTGTCAAAGGTAATGCATGTTTTACATTTTATTCTGCCTTTTGTGTCGCGCCTGCATGGTTGAAATATGCTACTCTCTCATTGTTTACTGTTGTGCTATCATCAGATAATAGCATCTTATGCTTTCGCCAAAAAGCTTTTTTGAAATCTGACATGTTGGCTGGATTCACAACGAGTGTAGCTTTAATTTGGTATCTTACATGTGTGATTTAAAGTTAAAATGTTTCCGTTATAATGTCTTTAATGATATTACCAAACAACAACTGGTTTGACATGATTATCGTTTGGAGCACCACCAACCATTTCCCACATTATTTATGTTAGAAATATTATTTCAATGTACAACCTTTTGATGTTACAGTACTGAAAAATCTCTCCGTGGTATCAAATGGATTTTTTACTTTAATTTCTGCAGAGTGAGAGAGAGAGTTCCGACAAGGTATTTACGACTGTCATTAAACTGGCAAACTTTCCCCACTCCCCCCCTTCCTCTCTGGTGGGGGGGAGAGAGAGAGGGGGGTCTCTCTCTGATCCTCACCCAGGAGGTAAAGTCATGACATGGATTACTAGAGTTTTGATGATTTGGAGAAACTCCAAAGTTTCAAATGATTTCCAATGAAACTCCAAAACTCCAATGATTTGGAGAAACTCCAAAGTGGAGAAACTCTGAAGTTTCTCTTCCTTTCTGAATTGGCTGATGTATTTTATAAATTAATCTTCAAATAATAAACATTTAACCTGTTTGGCGCAGGCATGCAGCAAGCGACCCACCTCGACAAAATCCAGTGAAATTGCAGAGCGCCAAATTCAAAATACAGAAATAGTCATAATAAACATTCATAAAAATACAAGTGTTATACATCGGCTTGAAGATTAATTTCTTGTTAATCCAGCTGCTTTGTCAGATTTCAAAAAGGCTTTACGGCGAAAGCATACCATGCGATTATCTGAGGACAGCACCCCGCTTACAAAAGCATAAACACGTTTTCCAACCAAGTAGAGGAGTCACGAATGTCAGAAATAGCGATAAAATTAATCACTTACCTTTGAAGATTTTCATCTGGTTGCAGTCGCAAGAGTCCCAGCTACACAATAAATGTTTGTTTTGTTCGATAAAGTCCCTCTTTATATCCCAAAAACTCAGTTTTGTTGGTGCGTTTTGTTCAGTAATCCACTGGCTGAAAGGCGGTCAAAACACGAATACATCTTAATAGTACCGGTAAAGTCATAAGGTGAATGCACCAATTTGTAAGTCGCTCTGGATAAGAGCGTCTGCTAAATGACTTAAATGTAAATGTTAAATGTAAAGTTCGAAACATGTCAAACGATGTTAGTAATTAATCCACAGGTTGTCAATTGTCTAAATAATCTATAATACTTCAACCGGACAATAGCATATTCAATAGAAAGTCGTGACAGTCTACTACCAAGTTTTTTTGGACATGTTTATCAATGACCTCTCCCTTCAAAAGGCTTCCTGAGGAAAAGATGAACAAAGAGCACAAAAATGAAATGTTATGAAGTATCTATTGTCCGAGTTTTGGTTGCACACATGTACATTCTCTTGATAATAAATGTACTGAAAAACCCAATGTAAACCTGATACACAACATTTTTGTAATGTTTGAAATAGCTTTCTAAATCATGTCTGAGGTACAGGGAAAGAAACACTCACTTAATATGGGTTGACTGACCTCTGATCTGACTTTCTGGTGAGGCCTGACCACCCTTACTAGAAAGGCTAAGAATATTTGGTGACACTTAGATGTAATATGGAAACACTAATAATTAGGAAGACGGTTAGAATTTAGCAATAGTCCTATGTGTGATTCGGACAATGAGAAGGACAGAAAGAGAGTGCTGCTTCTGAATGAGAGACACCTGTCTCTAGTCTATTTTACTATTATCTTATGGGATACAATTATTTTCTTCAAGAAAAGAGTTCTAATTCTAATTTGATTTGTTAATTTTTTACTTAACAGGCAGTGTTGTTTTTTGGGGGGACGCATGAATCACGATGTGAGTCATGTGCCCAAAGGGGGAATTACCAGTGAGCATGGAGAGTGATCCCGTCCACACTGCTCTCATGCCGCTCGTGTACTGGTAGGAAAATGGACAAGACATAATGGACAGTAAAGGACAGTGGTGGCTCAGGTAAAATGGGAAATTATCAAGGGCCATCCACTTTCAACATGTGTGCCATTGGGAGGATGAACTGTAAACCTATCTGAAGAAGAAAATTAAGATGCCAGAAGAATGAATGCCATGAAGGAAGGGGGTGGTCAACTGTGCCCGTAATTGATTTAGGCTTGTCCATGAACAATTTTTTGCAGTAACAGGTTATTTGTGGAGGTCTATACACTGTGAAATATATAGTAATTTAGACTACAAATGCATTTAGATACCAATCTGTCATTACCACAAATGGGGGCCGTGATGAGAAAAATGAATGCTAGAAATATAAGATGTATATACTGTATGTCAATGTAAATGTACATTCTGCCTGTATTGGTGTGTGTTAAGTTGAGCGTCTTAAAATTCCGGTGAGAGAACCAACGTGAAGCACTAAGGACTGTCATTCTAAATTTAGGTTGGATAATTTATCAATAGTTCTAATTATGAATTGGAAAGGCAAGGCTTCTAGAGACAGAGCAATGCTCGTAAAATGTGAGGATAGCCACTAGATTGTAGCTTGGGCTAACCTTGTCCCAATCTCATTCTTATCAAGGTTGGTCTGAAACTGTTATAATGTGTTCTCTCTCTTCCCTATGAAGTCAATGTGGTTTCTAGGTCGTGTGGAACATGTGAGTGATCATTGATCCAGATAAGGGATTGTTGGAAACAGACACATTTTTTACAAATGAATAATTGACTTAAGCTAGTGTT
Source organism: Oncorhynchus keta (assembly GCF_023373465.1). Taxonomy (NCBI): domain Eukaryota; kingdom Metazoa; phylum Chordata; class Actinopteri; order Salmoniformes; family Salmonidae; genus Oncorhynchus; species Oncorhynchus keta. The sequence goes on from NC_068453.1 coordinate 3,322,908, forward strand.
TAGTACGTTTATAACTATGTAAGTGAGGCAATTAATGTGTTATGGGTTAGATGGAATGATTTATGTGCAAATGTGTTTGTGGCCTGAGGCAAACTAGAAGGAGCCCTGAGCAAAAGGGACCAATGCCGCCCCGGAGTAGAGGCCCAGAAGTAGATGGTCATTGTGGAATGAGTGTCCTGCTGAGCCCTGGTTGGGTCCGGTTAAGTGGTGAACTTCACTATAGCATTAATAAGAAAACATGCCTTTTAAGACTATGACCAACAATGTGCCCTAGACCAAATTCTGGAGATCTAGAGACGTAGAGAAAATTGGCAATGCTAAAAAAAATAGCGTAAATTGGCTCTGCAATACAGAGAGGATCTTGACTATGTTTTGGAAGGTCTAGGGGTCACTTGTGCAATCATTGCCAATACATTTTGTACTTTTGTCCCAGATCACTCTTCCAATATGACTCCTCTCGCCGAATACATTGGCACTTTTCTAAGAATAATTCCTAATACATAGGGTTGTGGCGGTCACAAAATTATGTCAGCCGGTGATTGTCAAGCAAAAAAACTTGAATATAAACACATTTAGAATCTCCTGGCTTCCACACATAGCCGACAAGCTACTGATGCAGACCTTTGGAACATCTACATTTTAAAGAGTCTAATAAAGCCATGTAATATAGCTAACACATTCCCAAAAAAATACATCTAAAAAAGAAACATCTAAAAAAGCATGATATGAAGAAAATGTAGTATATTTCAGAAGAACAGAATAGCATACTCTGAGTGGTCCTTGTGTTACTAGGTCCTGATCTGGCTATCGTGAGATATTGGTTGGTCACATGAATGAACCAAACGTCAATGATGATTGAATTTAGAATGATGAATAAGATAAATCATGCCCATGTAACGCATCTGTAAGCAGTTTATAAGAGATCTAACGGGACTTCCCTGATAGTACACATATGTCAGGAGCTCTATGCTGCATCAAGTTTTTTGGAACCTTTCCAGTTAACTATTAATAAACAATTGTTCATTTAAGATTGACTGAGTGTCCGTGTGAATCTGCTGGCAGCTAACCAACCAGGTTCAATGTTAGCTAGCTAACATTAGGCTCTAACTAGAAAAGAAAATGGCTCTGGGATACAAATAATGTCATACACGTAATGCTAGCTAGGGAGCCTGCCAGCTAATGTTAGCTAGCTAGCTAACAGTACACTTTAGCTTAAGACATGGAGCTAGCTAGGTAAACAATGAACGTAACTAGGTAAACAATGTGTAAGGTCACACACTTAATGTTAGCTAACAAGCCAGCCAGCTAACGTTAGCTAGTTAAACAACAATGAACAGTACCAAATCATGTCGTTTACTGCCCTGCATGAATCGGCTGGGAGCAAACCAACCCGGTTCAATGTTAGCTAGCTATGCTTTATTTAGGCTCCCTGGACATTTATGAAAATGTAATTGTTTTGAGACTTGCAGCTACAATGTAGGAGCCATTTTGAATGTTTTGTGTTCTATTCATATCATACCTAAACCTAATTAGGAGCACAGGCCGTGCTCTTTTTATTTGATTTGGATTATTGAAAAGAATGAAAATAAATTGACTAAACGTATTCTTGGACTCATATTTTTTACTGGATTGCGGGCGTTGGAATTATCCCCAGGTCACTAGTCAATGGCATCAAGAACTTTTCTGGTATTTGCCCTTACACATTCCCCCTCACCTCTGAAGGCGTAGATGGATCCGTTCTTGAGCTGGAGGAAGGCGTCGAAGGGCTTCCCGCTGCAGGGCACTGCCTCTGGGTCAGGGGGAGGGTGGGGGTATGGGTGGTGGTGGTCGGGGCCAGGGTGGTGGTGGGGACAGCAGTTGTGTTCACTGCTGTAGTGGGGGTGTTCACTACATCGTCCTCTGGGGCATCAAATGTGTCACCGCGGGCAACTGAGGAGAGAATGCCACAGATTTATATTAGAAACTTTATATGGACAGTGGTTTGATTCTATGTGGCATTTTTTTACTTGATCAAACTTCATTAAACTAACCCTGGCTATGTCCAAAATGGCATCCTATACCCTTTATAGTCCACTACTTTTGACTTCGGGCCCGAAGTAGTCAAAAGTAGTGCTCTAGAAATTAAATACGGTGCCATTTCAGACACATCCGTTATAAATATGATATTATGATATATCATCATTTCCAGGGAGCCATAATATCATGAGAAGCAGAGCATCTTTCTTACTCTTCCTAGGGCAGGCACTGTCGAAGTCCATGCAGCAGCTGCTGTAGTAGCGACACATGGAGTCACACTGGCACTTGGCCATGGGGTTGAAGCTGTGACAACGACCCACACACGACTCTGCACAGGAGGGATGACCCAAAAACAGTGGTTACCTTAGAACAACATTCTGATACAGCAATCTATGCTAGACATTGACAGAGGCCCTTATATGAATGCCCAAAGTAGTGGTCATCATACATAGTAGCTACAGACGTTGTTTTTATATAAAAGGTATTCAACTGTAGTTACTCAGTCCTTTAACTAAGTGTGACCACACATATTTTTTGAACAGACGAAGCTGGGCTTGAAGTATGGTTACTGGGCAAGCACGTTAAGTAACTAAACAAAGCAGTAGGCTACCAATAGCTGAATTATACAGTGCCTTGCGAAAGTATTCGGCCGCCTTGAACTTTGCGACCTTTTGCCACATTTCAGGCTTCAAACGTAAAGATATAAAACTGTATTTTTTTTGTGAAGAATCAACAACAAGTGGGACACAATCATGAAGTGGAACGACGTTTATTGGATATTTCAAACTTCTTTAACAAATCAAAAACTGAAAAAATGTGGCAAAAGGTCGCAAAGTTCAAGGGGGCCGAATACTTTCGCAAGGCACTGTACAAACATTTAGCAGCACACGGGTAGAGTAATGGACATTAATTAGTTTAATTAAAAAAATTGTAACTTACCCTCTGCAGCAAACGCAGAGGCCAGCGCGAGTGCCAGCAGAACAACTGACAACTTCATTCTGTCTCACTCAGCAGGAGACCACACAAACCGGAGAGCAGTAGAAACTGGTGCTCCTCTGTCAAGTGGAAATGTGAAAATACACAAAACCAAGGGTTGCACATCCAGAGTCAGTGGATACGTAACTCTAGTCTACGGTTTCCTGTTGTACTTTGCTTGGTAAACAAACCCAAGTCAATTTCACATGATGGGATGGCCCACTTTGGAACCACTGCATTGTGGGCAACACAGCTGATCGATCAGGGGCTCCAAAAGTCATTCAGCCTAGTTGTTTGTTTTGTGAGCGGATGGTCAGGTAGCCATTTTCTGTTATAATCATTAAACATGATTCCAATAGGAACAGCAGTGTTTGTCTGTGAAACATCAGGTCGTGAACTCACGCAAGCGCTTTATGCACAGATTGCTACTTTTCAACAGTGCACATTGGAATGAATTAATAGACTTACGACAGTAAAGTGTGCATGGCAGGCATATGATCAGTGTAAGTCCCTATGTGAATCTAACCTCTGTGTAACGACCTATTGATTTGTGGAGTGGAACAACAACCCTAGGCAAATATGGGAGCCAGTGCTTTCCAACTCAGTGTTAGCCCCGATGACCCGACCGGCGCAATTCTCTATAATTTTTCCAATGACGACGTTAGAAGAACAGACTAAATAATTGAGCCCACCAACCTAAAGCATTGGACATGATCATATTCCGAAATTCCGAGCCAATCACTGACTTCAAGTAGGCTACAGGCTATTTCCCAAACGTTTGGTTATTCTAACTAGCCTCATATTATTGTACATAAAATTTGTTTAATCCATGATGGTATATTGTGGCCACAACAAAACAAAAGCGTCACCATGATAAATATTCCTATCGCGCCTTTTTTGTTGAGCAATAGAGATGCACTTTTGATTGAGTCCAGGACACCATGCCCAAACGTCCACGTGCGCCATCATGAGCAAATTGATGTTGTCCCCCCACACCCAACGCAACCACGACACACAGGTTGAAATATCAAAACAAACTGAACAAATTATATTAATTTGTTGAAAAGCATGAAATATTTATGGCAATTTACCTAGCTAGCTTGCAGTTGCTAGCTAATTTGTACTATTTAGCTAGATTTCTTTTGCTAGCTAATTTATCCTGGGATATACATTTTGAGTTGTTATTTTACCTTAAATGCACAAGGTCCTCTACTCCGACATCTAATCCACACATGAAAAGGTCAACCGAATTGTTTCTAGTCATCTCTCCTCTTTCCAGGCTTTTTTTCTTTGGACTTTATGTGGCGATTGGCATCTAACTTTCATAATAATGGTTTATAGAAGAATATACCCACGTGCCACCTCCTCATTGTGGGTGATTGAAAGATGAACTGAGGTCAGTTGTGGTAATACACCTTATTATGAACAGTTATTACAAATTGTGCACGCATGCACGAGCAATATATGCCTGAAAAAGACCTGGAAAATGTTCATATTTTATGGTGACAATAGCGCCCTTATTTGCTGTATAGTTTTGAAGTTTTGGAATTAGGCCAAGACAGTATCTAAAGGAAATAGCAATGCATGCCAAACTTGATCAAATGTCTTAGGAGGTGTTGGCAGAATGTTTTCTTTTGTCGTAACATTTCCTGCAACATTTCCTGCATCTCACCGTTTCTGTTGTGGACCTGTAAAGAGATTGTTTTCCCAAACCTGCGTTGCCTGCGAATTTTGAAACATTGTATACAAAAAAAAAGGAAACTACAGTAGGCCTACTTACAGTGGTAGCATACACACTTCAATGTAAAGATCAACTGTCTATTTACCTGTTGATAGAAACTAATAGTAGGCATACTTACAATGTTATTCTGCACAAATGTAAACATCAACTAGCTGTTCACCGTTAATGGAAACGTAGGTGTACAATACAGTGGAGGCCTACACACTTCAATGTAAACATCACCTTATAGTCAATGAACTAATCACTGATCATAATCTTGATGTGATTGGCCTGACTGAAACATGGACAAAGCCTGATGAATTTACTGTGTTAAATGAGGCCTCACCTCCTGGTTACACTAGTGACCATATCCCCTGCGCATCCAGCAAAGGCGGAGGTGTTGCTATCATTTACGATAGCAAATTTCAACTTACAAAAAAAAATAACATTTTCGTCTTTTGAACTTCTAGTCATGAAATCTATGCAGCCTACTCAATCACTTTTTATAGCTACTGTTTACAGGCCTCCTGGGCCATATACAGCGTTCCTCACTGGGTTCCCTGAATTCCTATTGGACCTTGTAGTCATGGCAGATAATATTCTAATTTTTGGTGACTTTAATATTTACATGGAAAAGTCCACATACCCACTCCAGAAGGCTTTCGGAGCAATCATCGACTCAGTGGGTTTTGTCCAACATGTCTCTGGACCTACTCACAGTCATACTCTGGACCTAGTTTTGTCCCATTGAATAAATGTTGTGGATCTTAATGATTTTCCTCATAGTCCTGGACTATCGGACCACCATTTTATTACGTTTGCAATCGCAACAAATAATCTGCTAAGACCCCCAACCAAGGATCATCAAAATTCGTGCTATAAATTCTCAGACAACCCAAAAATTCCTTGCTGCCCTTCCATACTCCCTCTGCCTACCCAAGGACGTCAGAGGACAAAAATCAGTTAACCACCTAACTGAGGAGCTCAATTTAACCTTGCGCAATACCCTAGATGCGGTCGCACCCCTAAAAACTAAAAACATTTCTCATAAGAAACTAGCTCCCAAGTATACAGAAAATACCCGAGCTCTGAAGCAAGCTTCCAGAAAATTGGAACGGAAATGGCGCCACACCAAACTGGAAGTCTTCCGACTAGCTTAGTTTAGTATGTTTGTTTTACTCCATGTGTAACTCTGTGTCGTTGTATCTGTCAAACTGCTTTGCTTTATCTTGGCCAGGTCGCAATTGTAAATGAGAACTTGTTCTCAACTTGCCTACCTGGTTAAATAAAGGTGAAATAAAAATAAATAAAAAGCTTGGAAAGACAGTACCGTGCAGTATCAAAGAGCCCTCACTGCTGCTCGATCATCCTATTTTTCCAACTTAATTCAGGAAATTGAGAACAATCCAAAATGTATTTTTGATACTGTCGCAAAGCTAACTAAAAAGCAGCATTGAGGATGGCTTTCACTTCAGCAGTAATAAATTCATGAACATCTTTGAGGAAAAGATCATGATCATTAGAAAGCAAATGATGGACTCCTCTTTAAATCTGCGTATTAATCCAAAGCTCAGTTGTCCTGAGTCTGCACAACTCTGCCAGGACCCAGGATCAAGGGAGACACTCAAGTGTTTTAGTACTATATCTCTTGAACCAATGATGAAAATAATCACGGCCTCTAAACCCTCAAGCTGCATACTGGGCCCTATTCCAATTAACTACTGAAAGAGCTGCTTCCTGTGCTTGGCCCTCCTATGTTGAACATAATAAACGGCTCTCTATCCACCGGATGTGTACCAAACTCACTAAAAGTGCCAGTAATAAAGCGTCTCTTGAAAAAGTCAAACCTTGACCCAGAGAATATAAAAAACTATCGGCCTAACAATGAATACAAAAATGCTTCAGTCTGGTTTTAAACCCTATCATAGCACTGAGACTGCACTTGTGAAGGTGGTAAACTACCTTTTAATGTTGTCAGACAAACTCTTCATCTGTCCTTGTGATTCTAGACCTTAGTGCTGCTTTTGATACCATCGATCACCACATTCTTTTGGAGAGATTGGATACCCAAATTGGTCTACACGGACAAGTTCTGGCCTGGTTTAGATCTTATCTGTTGGAAAGATATTAGTTTGTCTCTGTGGATGGTTTGTCCTCTGACAAATCAACTGTACATTTCGGTGTTCCTCAAGCTTCCGTTTTAGGACCACTATTGTTTTCACTATATATTTTACCTCTTGGGGATGTCATTCGATAACATAATGTTAACTTTCACTGCTATGCAGATGACACAAAGCTGTACATTTCAATGAAACATGGTGAAGCCCCAAAATTGCCCTCGTTAGAAGCCTGTCTTTCAGACATAAAGAAGTGGATGGCTGCAAGCTTTCTACTTTTAAACTCGCACACAACAGAGATGCTTGTTCTAGGTCCCACGAAACAAAGAGATCTTCTGTTGAATCTGACAATTAATCTTGATGGTTGTACAGTCATCTAAAATGAATCTGTGAAGGACCTCGGCGTTGCTCTGGACCCTGGTCTCTCTTTTGACGAACATATCAAGACTGTTTCAAGGACAGCTTTTTTCCATCTACGTAACATTGCAAAAATCAGACATTTTCTGTCCAAACATAATGCATAAAAATTCATCCATGATTTTGACACTTCTAGGTTAGACTACTGCAATGGTCTACTTTCCAGCTGCCCGGATAAAGCACTAAATAAACTTTAGTTAGTGCTAAATACGGCTGCTAGAATCCTGACTTGAACCAAAATAATTGATCATATTACTCCAGTGCTAGCATCCCTACAATGGCTTCCTGTTAAGGCATGGGCTGATTTCAATGTTTTACTGCTAACCTACAATGCATTACATGGGCTTGCTCCTACCTATCTTTCCGTACATACCTACACATACGCTACGGTCACAAGACACAGGTATCCTAATTGTCCTAAGAATTCCTAAGCAAACAGCTAGAGGCAGGGCTTTCTCCTATAGAGTTCAATTTTTATGGAATGGTCTGCCTACCCATGTGGACTCGGTCTCAACCTTTAAGTCTTTATTGAAGACTCAAATCTTCAGTAGGTCCTATGATTGAGTGTCGTCTGGCCCAGGAGTGTGAAGGTGAACGGAAAGGCACTGGAGCAACGAACCTCCTTTTCTGTCTCTGCCTGGCCAGTTCCCCTCTCTCCACTGGGATTCTCTGCCTCTAACCATATTACAGGGGCTGAGTCACTGGCTTACTGGTGCTCTTAGGAGGGGTGCATCACTTGAGTGGGTTGAGTCACTGACGTGGTCTTCCTGTCTGGGTTGGCGCCCCCCTTCGGTTGTGCCGTGGCGGAGATCTTTGTGGGCTATACTCAGCCTTGTCTCAGGATGGTAAGTTGGTGGTTGAAGATATCCCTCTCGTCATGTGGGGGCTTTGCTTTGGCAAAGTGGTTGGGGTTATATAATGCCTGTTTGGCCCTGTCTGGGGGTATCATCGGATGGGGCCACAGTATCTCCAGATCCCTCCGGTCTTGACCTCTAGTATTTATGCAGCAGTAGTTTATGTGTCGAGGGGCTTGGGTCAGTCTGTTTTATCTGGAGTATTTCTCCTGTCTTATCCGGTGTCCTGTGTGAATTTAAGTATGCTCTTTCTAATTCTCTCTTTCGGAGGACCTGAGCCCTAGGACCATGCCTCAGGACCACCTGGCCGTGCTGCTGCTCCAGTTTCTACTGTTTTGCCTGTGGCTATGGAAACCTGACCTGTTCACCGGACGTGCTACCTGTCCCAGACCTGCTGTTTTCCACACTCTAGAGACAGCAGGAGAGGTAGAGATACTCTCAATAATTGGCTATGAAAAGCCAACTGACATTTACTCCTGAGATGATGACCTGTTGCACCCTCAACAACTACTGTGATTATTATTATTTGACCATGCTGGTCATTTATGAACATCTTGGCCATGTTCTGTTATAATCTCTACCCAGCACAGCCAGAAGAGGACTGGCCAACCCTCATAGCCTGGTTCCTCTCTAGGGAGTTTTTCCTAGCCACCGTGCTTCTACACCTGCATTGCTTGCGGTTTGGGGTTTTAGGCTGGGTTTCTGTACAGCACTTTGTGACATTAGCTGATATAAGAAGGGCTTTATGAATGAATGTGATGTGTAGGCCTACTTACAGCGTTAGTTGATCTTTACATTGAAGTGTGTAGGCTACCGCAGTAAGTATACCTACTGTAGTTTCCATTAACAGGTGAACAGGAGGTTGATCTTTACATTGAAGTGTGTATTCTACCAATGTAAGTAGATATACTGTAGTTTCCATTAACGGTGAAGTTAGTTTAAGCCTATACACTTCAATGTAAACAAACGAAGTAGACTAAATGTAACCTACAGTAACAGGTGAACAGACAGCTGATCTTCACATTGACATATGTAGAATAACACTGTAAGTACGCCCACTGTATTCGCCAAGAACAGATGAACAGACAAGCTGATCTTTACATTGAAGTGTGTAGCCTACCACAGTAAGTAGGACCACTATAGTTTCCATTAAGAGGTGAACAGACAGTCGATCTGTACATTGAATTGTGAAGGCTGCCAATTTTAAGTAGACCTATTGTACTTTCCATTAACGTTGAACAGTGAGTTGGTGTTTACATTGAACCGTGTAGGCTACCTCTTCCGTAAACATACAGTACATTTACTTTTGACTTGTGTAGGCTAATTCTGTAAGTCGGCCGACTGTGGTTAACATTAAAGTCGAACAGTTGATCACAAAGGTAGCCAATGAAAAAATAAATATTGGCTCGTTCACTAACATAAGAGTAGGGCTCTTGCACAAATACTAGTGAACATTGCACAAGAAAGGCTCTGCAAGCGCCAAGATTACCATCGCAGCGCTCAGGAGCCGGAACGAAAAGCTCTCGGGGCAGAGAAGAGGGACTTGAGACTGGTTGTAAACTCCGGTCTGTAGGTCAGACAGGCTCCGTGAAAACTCCTTGATGTTCTCCAGCAGGGCTTTGTCATGTTGCTCAAGAAGGGTGCCTTGTCCAACAAGAGTTTGAAGAGTAGTAGAGTCTGTTTGGTTCATCTCTTGGCCAGATCCTACTGTTAAGCAGAGCAACACAGGGGAACCCAAGAGCAGACTCAGATGAGGAAACGGGAATGAATCAATCAAAATATGTATTGTCAAAACAAGGAGCTATGGAGCGCAGATCTGGGGAAAAAAAGATGTGGTGACTGAGTTAGCTGAGTGGAACAGGGTAATTAGGTCCTGAGGGGAATCCAAGGTAGTGGTGGTGAGTAAAATCCAGAGCAAGGTAGTTGGGTGGTGAGATGTGGAACAGGAGACCGATACAGATCAGTAAACTGCAACGAGAGGATAAACAGTGTCAGGCAGGGAAACGGGCACAGCAGAGTAACAGGATCTTGAATAATCATAAATGGCCAGAATCATGAACTGACTGAGCAGAGATTATGATCTTGAAGAGTGGAAGTGGCAGAACTGAGTTTTTGTAGAGGTCTTGATATGGAACGAGTTGCAGCTGGTAGGGATCTGCTCTGACTCCAGCACACCTGTCTCCAATCACACGATCACACAGAGAGGGAGAGAGAGAGAGAGAGTACAGGGGGAGTAACTGCAGGTCAAGAATACACCGGATGAACACACGAGGGCGTAGCAGGAGCAGATGTGACACGTACTTACATTGGTAGCCTACACACTTCACTGTAAATATCAACTCTCTGTTCACCTGTTAATGGAAACTACAGTACACCTACTTTCAGTGGTAGCTTACAAACTTCAATATAAAGATCAACTGTTTGTTCACCTTTCAATGGAAAGTACAGTAGGCCTACTTACAGTGTTAGCCTGCCCACTTCAATGTAAAAGATCAACTGTCTGTTCACCTAATACATTTCTGCTATATGTCATAAACCGTGCTCCCTGTCAGATGCATAGAGCCTAATCTTGAAATGATATCTAACAGGCCCACTTGAATGAGAGATGCACATGGTATTTTATTTTGTATGGCTACTTCAAGAGTATGAACTTAACTGTCTCAACATGGCCAGAACATTTGAGGAATATATTCTGCAATGGTTATGATGTACAGTATGTATTATGTATATAAATTAATTATTGTCTACATGAGAATTTTGACATTACAGTATTTAGACATTGCCTACAAACTTCAATAGAGAAGGTGAAATGTCTGTTCTACTGTTAACCAGAGCTTCAGATTGGATCTCATATAAGAAAATACCTTATCTATTTATGTGTGAGTACAATTCAATGAGAGATGGGAGGAATGGTATCCTATACTAACTTGTTGTAGGCCTTTTGGCAGTGGTCTAAACTATTTAAGTAAAAATACTTTAAAGTACTACTTAAGTAGTATTTTGGGGTATCTGTACTTTACTGTTTATATTTTTGACTACTTTTACTTTTACCGCACTACATTCCTTAAGAAAATATTTAACTTTTTACATTTTCCTAGACTTCCAAAAGGAAGAGTCCAATTCACATACTTATCAACCCTACTGCCTCTGATCTGGTAGACTCTCAAAACACACCTGCTTTGTTTGTAAATGATATCTGAATGTTGGAGTGGGCCCCAGTGAAAAAAAGAAAATGGGGCGATCTGGTTTGCTTAATTTAATATAAAAGGAATTTTGATTTATACTTTTACTACTTAATAACCTCTTGAAGCTAGGGGGCACTATTTTTATGTTTGGAAAAATAACGTTCCCAAAGTAAACAGCCTATTTCTCAGGAGCAGATGCTAGAATATACATATCATTGACATATTAGGATAGAAAACACTCAAAATATTGTCTGTGAGTATAACAGAACTGATATTGCAGGCGAAATCCTGAGAAAAATTAAACCAGGAAGTGGCTTCTACTTTGAAAACTCCATGTTCCATAGCCTCCCTTTCCTCCATTATCAACCAGATTCCCTTTCCTATCGCTTCCTCAAGGTGTCAACAGTCTTCAGACATAGTTTCAGGCTTTTATTTTGAAAAATGAGCCGGAAAGACAACATCGCGTCAGGTAGTCACATGAGTTTTGCAACAGAGTTTGGACAGCCATTTCCCTTCCCTCTCCTACTGAACAAGACCATTGCGGTTGATATATTATCGATTATACATATTTTTTAAACAACCTGAGGATTGATAATAAAAAACTTTGACATGTTTCTGTGGACATTACGGATATTATTTGGAATTTGTCTGCGTTGTCGTGACCGCTCTTTCCTTTGGATTTCTGAACTTAATGCGCCAAACAAACAGAGATATTTTGGATATAAAAATAATCTTTATGGAACAAAAGGAACATTTGTTGTGTAACTGGGAGTCTCGTGAGTGAAAACATCCGAAGATCATCAAAGATAAACGACTAAGTTGATTGCTTTTCTTATTTTCGTGACCAAGCTACCTGATGCTAAGTGTACTTAATGTTTTTTCATGCGATCGATAAACTTACACAAACGCTTGGATTGCTTTCGCTGTAAAGCATCATTTCAAAATCTGAGACGACAGGTGGATTAACAAAAGGCTAAACTGTGTTTTGCAATATTGCACTTGTGATTTCATGAATATTAATATTTGCGGTAATATTTTTTGACTATTCAACGGTTGCTGATGACAATTATCCTGCTCAAGGGATGGGTAGCGTCAAGAAGTTAAAACCTCTCTGGGATATGTGGGACGGTAGCGTCAAAAGCCAGAGAAAATGGCCAAAAGCCAGAGAAAATGCAGAGCGCCAAATTCAAATAAATTCAGATAAAAATCAAACTGTCATGAAATCACACATGTAAGATACCAAAATAAAGTTACACGTGTTGAGAATCCAGCCAACATGTCAGATTTCAAAAAGGCTTTTTGGCGAAAGCAAACAATGCTATTATCTGAGGATAGCACCTCTATAAACAAAAGAGAGAAAACATATTTCAACCCTGCAAGCGCGACACAAAAAGCAGAAATAGAAATAGAAATCATGCCTTACCTTTGACAAGCTTCTTCTGTTGGCACTTCAATATGTCCCATAAACATCACAAATGCTCCTTCTATTCAATTAATTCCGTCAATATATTTCCAAAATGTCCATTTATTTGGTGCAATTGATCCAGAAAAACACTGGTTCCAACTGGCGCAACGTGACTACAAAATATCTCAAAAGTTACCTGTAAACTTTGCCAAAACATTTCAAACTACTTTTGTAATACAACTTTAGGTATTTTTTAACGTGAATAATCGATAAAATTGAAGATGGGATGATCTGTGTTCAATACAGGAAGAAAACAAACTGAAGCATTCTTTCTGGTCATGCGCCTCTATCAAACAGTACACATGAAGTGACCCTGGTTCAAGATGGCCGTACTTTTTCATTACACAAAGGAATAACCTCAACCAATTTCTAAAGAGTGGTAACATCCAGTGGAAGCCGTAGGAACTGCAAGCATGTCCCTTAGAAATCTGGATTCCCAATGAAACCCCATTGAAAAGAGAGTGACCTCAACAACAAAAAAGTCTGAATTGTTTGTCCTCGGGGTTTCGCCTGCTACATCAGTTCTGTTATACTCACAGACATGATTAAAACAGTTTTAGAAACTTCAGAGTGCTTTCTATCCAAATCTACTAATGATAAGCATATCTTATCTTTTGGGGATGAGTAGCAGGCAGTTGAATTTGGGCATGCTTTTCATCCAAAATTCCAAATGCTGCCCCCTACCCTAGAGAAGTTTTAAGTATCAAAAGTAAATGTAATTGCTCAAATATACTGAAGTATATTTTAAGCCAAATACTTTTAGACTTTTACTTAAGTAGAATTTTAGTGGGTGACTTTTAGTTACGTCATTTTCTATTAAAGGTATCATTACTTTTACTCAAGTATGATATTTGGATACTTTATCCACCACTGCTACAGGCTATTTCACGACATGAGTAGCATATGAAACCATCAAAGTCAGAAAAGATGAAGAACTTATTCTGCAATGATCATGGAAATTAAATAGGAAGTATATGCCTGTTTCAAATTGTTTTTGAATGCCAAAATGTTTGCATCTTGTTATATTATATTTAGCGAGACTACTTGTTTTTTTGTTATAAGATTGTCATATATTCCAATTGCACTAGGCTGCTTCTTTGCCTTCTTGCAATGCTTCAACAAACTAGAAACTGTGTGTTTATGGTCTACTGTTTGCGGGAGGATAAGCACAACTCATGTCCAGTTTTTATAAATGTCAAATTTTGTGTGAAAAGTGGCGCACGCATGTTTTGGGGCAACACACGTTTATATGTGAGGCCCCAGGAGATCAGTGATGAATGATGGATTTGCGTGTTGTCACAAAACAAATGTGACATTCTTAGAGACAGTGTTACATTTTTTAATGTAATGCATCTCAGTAGAAAACAGGGCTTTCACACAATGTAGAAACCTAACATTCTTTGTAATTTCAATGACAGGTATTTGTTTCAACATTTTATCTTATAATGAACAAATGTCTTTACATGTTAGTTTCTAGAGCACAACATCTGCCTCAAAAGTAGCTAGAATTCATATAGGCCCAATAAAGGCTGCATCTCAATGTAATGATGAGTCGGAAGAAGGTGCAAGTGAAACATTTTAATAAAACAAAACCAGGAACACGACACTAACATAAGGCAGACCGCCGATACACAACAACAATATCAACTGGTGAGTGAACCTGGGAGAGTGACATATAAAGGGGAGGAAATTATGAAGGTAATGGAGTCCAGGTGTGAATCATAATGATTCACAGGTGCACGTAATGATACGTGCCAGGTGTGAGCAATGATGAATCCCAGGACCGGTACTCTGGCAACGTCGTAAGCCGGAGGAGCAGGAGCAGACGTGACACTCAATCATTAATACATTTTAAGTGGTGCTCCTAAGTTTTTAAGTTGGGAGTGCCAGTGCTACCAATAATATTTGTAACAATTAGAGCCTTACACATCTGTGTGTGTGTCTGAGTGTGTGTCTGAGTGTGTGTGTGTGTTTCACAAAGGACTTCCTGGTCAATGGCTCGGTCTCTGATCACATGGAGGAGTATTCATTACGCCAATTCCGTTGCAAAATGGTTCTTAAACAGAAGCAAACGGAATGAAGCCGGGAGGGACCTACCAGAGTTTGTCCACAGAAACTCTAGTTTGTAGTTGCAAAACGTCAGATCTCCTATTAGCTACAGATGAGTCCCTCTGAACCAGAGAAACATTCCATTCAGACATTACAGAACATTGCAGTACCCAAAGCCTTCAGGACTACTGGGAACAATTTATATTAGTCAATGAGGAAGTGACTTCAATCATTGTAAGGGCCTGAAGTTTTCCGTGAACACTTACCTGACCAGGAAAAACAGTTCTGGGCGACTTTAACCTCCCCACGTCTACCTTTGACTCATTCCTCTCTGCCTCCTTCTTTCCACTCCTCTCCTCTTTTGACCTCACCCTCTCACCTCCCCCCCTACTCACAAGGCAGGCAATACGCTCAACCTCATCTTTACTAGATGCTGTTCTTCCACTAACCTCATTGCAACTCCCCTCCAAGTCTCCGACCACTACCTTGTATCCTTTTCCCTCTCGCTCTCATCCAACACTTCCCACACTGCCCCTACTCGGATGGTATCGCGCCGTCCCAACATTCGCTCTCTCTCCCCCACTACTCTCTCCTCTTCCATCCTATCACCTCTTCCCTCTGCTCAAACCTTCTCCAACCTATTTCCTGATTCTGCCTCCTCAACCCTCCTCTCCTCCCTTTCTGCATCCTTTGACTCTCTATGTCCCCTATCCTCCAGGCCGGCTCGGTCCTCCCCTCCCGCTCCGTGGCTCGACGACTCATTGCGAGCTCACAGAACAGGGCTCCGTGCAGCTCGGGCAGCCGAGCTGCGGACCTGGCATCCTTTCACTCCCTCCTCTCTACATTTTCCTCCTATGTCTCTGCTGCTAAAGCCACTTTCTACCACTCTAAATTCCAAGCATCTGCCTCTAACCCTAGGAAGCTCTTTGCCACCTTCTCCTCCCTCCTGAATCCTCCTCCCCCTCCCCCCTCCTCCCTCTCTGCAGATGACTTCGTCAACCATTTTGAAAAGAAGGTCGACGACATCCGATCCTCGTTTGCTAAGTCAAACGACACAGCTGGTTCTGCTCACACTGCCCTACCCTATGCTCTGACCTCTTTCCTCTCTCTCCAGATGAAATCTCGCGTCTTGTGACGGCAGGCCGCCCAACAACCTGCCCGCTTGACCCTATCCCCTCCTCTCTTCTCCAGACCATTTCCGGAGACCTTCTCCCTTACCTCACCTCGCTCATCAACTCATCCCTGACCGCTGGCTACGTCCCTTCCGTCTTCAAGAGAGCGAGAGTTGCACCCCTTCTGAAAAAACCTACACTCGATCCCTCCGATGTCAACAACTACAGACCAGTATCCCTTCTTTCTTTTCTCTCCAAAACTCTTGAACGTGCCGTCCTTGGCCAGCTCTCCCGCTATCTCTCTCAGAATGACCTTCTTGATCCAAATCAGTCAGGTTTCAAGACTAGTCATTCAACTGAGACTGCTCTTCTCTGTATCACAGAGGCGCTCCGTACTGCTAAAGCTAACTCTCTCTCCTCTGCTCTCATCCTTCTAGACCTATCGGCTGCCTTCGATACTGTGAACCATCAGATCCTCCTCTCCACCCTCTCCGAGTTGGGCATCTCCGGCGCGGCCCACGCTTTGATTGCGTCCTACCTGACAGGTCGCTCCTACCAGGTGGCGTGGCGAGAATCTGTCTCCTCACCACGCGCTCTCACCACTGTTGTCCCCCAGGGCTCTGTTCTAGGCCCTCTCCTATTCTCGCTATACACCAAGTCACTTGGCTCTGTCATAACCTCACATGGTCTCTCTTATCATTGCTATGCAGACGACACACAATTAATCTTCTCCTTTCCCCCTTCTGATGACCAGGTGGCGAATCGCATCTCTGCATGTCTGGCAGACATATCAGTGTGGATGACGGATCACCACCTCAAGCTGAACCTCGGCAAGACGGAGCTGCTCTTCCTCCCGGGAAGGACTGCCCGTTCCATGATCTCGCCATCACGGTTGACAACTCCATTGTGTCCTCCTCCCAGAGCGCTAAGAACCTTGGCGTGATCCTGGACAACACCCTGTTGTTCTCAACTAACATCAAGGCGGTGGCCCGTTCCTGTAGGTTCATGCTCTACAACATCCGCAGAGTACGACCCTGCCTCACACAGGAAGCGGCGCAGGTCCTAATCCAGGCACTTGTCATCTCCCGTCTGGATTACTGCAACTCGCTGTTGGCTGGGCTCCCTGCCTGTGCCATTAAACCCCTACAACTCATCCAGAACGCCGCAGCCCGTCTGGTGTTCAACCTTCCCAAGTTCTCTCACGTCACCCCGCTCCTCCGCTCTCTCCACTGGCTTCCAGTTGAAGCTCGCATCCGCTACAAGACCATGGTGCTTGCCTACGGAGCTGTGAGGGGAACGGCACCTCAGTACCTCCAGGCTCTGATCAGGCCCTACACCCAAACAAGGGCACTGCGTTCATCCACCTCTGGCCTGCTCGCCTCCCTACCACTGAGGAAGTACAGTTCCCGCTCAGCCCAGTCAAAACTGTTCGCTGCTCTGGCCCCCAATGGTGGAACAAACTCCCTCACGATGCCAGGACAGCGGAGTCAATCACCACCTTCCGGAGACACCTGAAACCCCACCTCTTTAAGGAATACCTAGGATAGGATAAAGTAATCCTTCTCACCCCCCTTAAAAGATTTAGATGCACTATTGTAAAGTGGCTGTTCCACTGGATGTCATAAGGTGAATGCACCAATTTGTAAGTCGCTCTGGATAAGAGCGTCTGCTAAATGACTTAAATGTAAATGTAAATGAAAAACTTTAAGCCATTGTTACATTTTCACTGTGGGTGTACTTTGTCTCTCCGAGGGACGTTCCTGTGGGTTTATGATGTTATGTGAGTTCTGGATGGCAACCACATATCTGTAATAATGTTCTATTAATAATTTGAACATATTTTGTTAGGTGCGACGGCCTTGGGTTGCAGAGTGATAAAGTGGTAAATGCGTCCCAAATGACACCCTATTCCCTACATGGTTCACTACTTTGTAGGGAATAGGGTTCCATTTGGGACAATGCCTATACGTTTGGTACAGTACAGTACACTCAGTGAAGGAGCAGGGATTTGCGCCTGTTATTACTCACATATTACACAATCTACACTGTCCCTGCCAGTTCATGCCGTCTCTGGCATCCATTGAGATATGCTAAGAACCTACACGCTAACAATGCCAGAGTTTAATATAGGTAGTGTGGTGCCTGGTAATAGGTTGTAGATGTTCTGTGCTCTGTGTGGGACAACTTGAACAGGTATATGACAAAGGGAAGAGCCTTGAGTTGTCTGCTGGCTGGACTGAAGTTAGCACTCTATAATAATATAGCAGGTAGAAATAGAGTGCATAGAAGAAATGTGGAATAGAGTACATTCTTGTTTCAATCAGATTTCTTTCAGTTTGACTTCATGTTCTACCAATCAGGTCCATCCCACATTGTCCTATGATTGGCAGCTTACAGACCAGGTAGGGTCATAGTCTTGTCAACTTATCTGAGCTGCTTAATAGACGGAGAAGTTGGGACGTGGGCCAGCAGATACTCTGGTGCTTCGTGACTGTCTGGGACATATCATGGTTATAGTTCCAAAGGACAGGGACTTTTTCCTCACCCTAGTTAAAGGTTTAAGAGTTTTTCCTGGTCAGGTCACATGCTTATCTATGGTATTGTTATGATATAAGGGAATGGTTAGTGTGAGATCATACACACACTTTCCAGGATACACTTCCACACTCCATTTCCCACTTGGCAGCCACTGGGTATAGGTGCTGAGCAAAGGCTTGATAAGCACATCAGATGCTGCCAATTAAGGTGGTTGTCAGTCAGAGTGCCAGCTTGGAGAGTCGTGAGGTTGTTGGTTGGTTGAGAAGGGTCTATCTGCACACCGCCACTGCCATTGAGGCTGCAAGCTAGCTAGGACACAGTCACACAGTGTCTTTCGCCCCCGCCTGCCGAGCTCTGCTTTCCTGCAGTTATTTTAACGTTATGGTGAGGCTAATTACTTCCAAGCAAGAGTTGGGTTGGCTTCACTAGCTAGCTACTTCCATCTCTGTAAATTAACAGAACTGATGGGAAAGCAGTGCTCGGCAGGCTGGGGCAAAAGACAATGTATTCCGGTGTCCCCAAGCTAGCTAGCAGCCTCCTTCTTCGTTGGGGCTGTTTGGTAGTGGACATCGAATGTTCGTGCATTACCTCCACCTTCTGTACTGATGTGGACCAGAGACAGCGCTAGCAGCCTCATTAGCAGTGGGCACGGAATGTAGTAACCGCAGTCTACACATAGGGTTGGTTTGGTGGCAATGATGCCTTTTGGTTGTTTTTGAGTCTTTTATTTTGGGCATGCCTTTGATATTTTTCCTTTTTGAATATGTTTATGTTTCATCCCTATCTGAACCAATTATAATGTGCTTGGGCTGGACGACCAAGAGGTCAATAGAGACAGAGCTGGACCTAGACCAAGGTAAGTTTTCCTAGGACCAGTAGACAAGCAAGTGCAACAATATCTACAGGCTGGTTATTGGTTTCGTAACAGTAGGATAAGCATAAATTAATTGAACATTCCAAATGGTACACACAATAAGCCGGTCACTTGTCTGTTCTTCTAATTCTGATTCGATGAGTTGTACACTTTTGTTCTAAACTTTGCTTTGAATGGAAATGTCATTTAATTTTAATCTTATAATTATATTTCTTGGTTCTGATGCAGGAGAAGGACCAAAGCCAAATCATATGTAACCAAAACAGATGAAATAAACAAATTGCTTTGTTGTTTTCCATCTTTTCTAGCTCCGACAGCTGGTTGTAATACTCTGCAAAGCAATGGTAGCCCATAAACAAGTCATAATCAGACATAATATTGACAAGCTTTGAGAGACACATACGTTACTCTAGTTTACTGAGTCATTCATTCAGCTTTCTTTGTGTACCCCTATCCACCTCTCACCTCCATCCGATATGGCCTCTGTCTCTCTCGCTCTCTCTCTCTCTTTCTAGTCTAGTCTAGTCTGGTGGATATTACAAATCTTTATAATCTCTCTCTCCCTATCCCAGCCCTGTCCAGCGCTCCAAGCGCCACCCATGCTTGTTACATTACAGTCAGTGTCTCCATAGACGACAGTTCACATGTCCTCTTTCCTCTTTTGTACTAAAGCCTGTGTTTTAAAAAGAGAGCAGGACAAATCACATTCAGTCATTGAAATGTGCTATATAAATCCCAGGGATTATTTATTATTATAATATAAAACTTAAATCACATATACGATATCTGGCAGGCACTAAAGTCCAGAGTTCATTTACATTCTACCAGACACTGGCCAGCTTATCCTATGATAACAAAACATAAAATTAACCAATGTCTAAC
Organism: Oncorhynchus keta; assembly: GCF_023373465.1. NCBI lineage: Eukaryota > Metazoa > Chordata > Actinopteri > Salmoniformes > Salmonidae > Oncorhynchus > Oncorhynchus keta. The sequence continues at coordinate 3,343,112 of NC_068453.1, forward strand.
GGACCTGGGTTCAAACACTATTCGAAATAATGTAAAATACTTAATCTGTGCTTGATTGAGTTTGTCAGGCAAATGGAACAAATAACATAGTCCCAAACCTGTAAACCCTGCCCATCGGCACTCTTAGATAAAAAGGTTGATCGGCTGTCCCCATAGGAGAACCCTTTGAAGAACCCTTTTGATTCCAGGTAGAACCCTTCAAAGATCCATTAACCCTGTCCACGAGGGTTCTACATGAATCCCAAAAGAGTTATACCTGTGATAGGCTGTACATTCTAGCTGCCTATAAAACCAGAGGTTGATCCCTCTGAGGATAGGCGTTACCATATAACATCACTTAAACAGCATTTAATGCCCTAAATGACATTCCTGGGGTTAAGGGTTATGGCTGTAATTCAGCTATTGTCACTTTAAAGTGATAGAGATGGCTCCTCAATGATTCACTATGGCCTTGCTAATTGTCTATTGTTAACAATGTTATAGAGATGAATGACTGATGTCTTAATGTATTATGGTGTTGTGGTCACAGACTTCCGCAATGTCACTGTGCTGTTTGTTGCATTTTCTCCTCCAAAAGGTTAAGTGTAACAGGCTAGAGTGTATTTAGTTTCATTTAAAGGTTTGTATTGGGTGTATTAACCAACGGCCTGCATAGGTCCGGATAAATACATATGTGTTTTACTGTGTCTCTGCAACACAGATTGAGTTGCTATGTCTCTTCTCATGGAAGCCTTCTCGTTCAGAGGAAAAAGCAAGCATCATGCGCTGCAGGAGGTGTATTTACTATGCTCTCTTCCGGGACAATGTTGACCGACCAGAGTTCCGGAGTTCTGACCAGAAGCGAGTTCCGTCGCTTCTGGTGGATAAGCGGATGATACTGTCACCAATCCTGCTGCCCGGCCATGGAAGTGTGTCACTCACCGTATGCAAAATGGAGGGAAGCTGCATGTGGCGGGTGGAGCTTTTTTGGCGTTGGAAAACTCCTTCCCAGGGGATTCTGTCTCAGATTCTTCCTTAGACTTGGAAGGGGGGGGACTCGGACACGAATCCCGGACCTCACCGGACCTCGAGGATGTCACACCGGGTCCTCCATCAGCCACATTTGGTTTTGCGGCTGGCTCCAGGCACAAAAACTAACATTTCTCCTCTGCCATCCCACTAGCCGTTATCATCGGCAGCTCTATGGTGAGAAACATCTTGGTTCCTGAGGCAAAAACCTTGTGCTATCCTGAGGCTCGGGTACAGAACATCAAGAGGCTGATTCCTACCGTTCTACTCCAGAACACAGGGGCTGTTGCTGTCGTAGTCCATGTAGGATCTAATGACATTAGGATGGCTAGCTCGGATCAGCTGAAATGGGATTTCATAGAACTAATTGGAACTGAATGACTCCAATAAACATCCAATTATTTCAGCCCCAGTGGCAACACTGAGTCATGGTAGCGAAAAATCAGTAGGTTGCTGGCACTATAGCTCTGTTGGAGTTTTGTGGATAACTTTGACCTTTTTGAAACAGAAGATATTCTACAGAGAGGATGGGGTCCATCGAATTCATTTTAGAGCCTGGACCCTGACCTTAACTTATCAACACCCCAAATCCTGCTCAGGTAATCCCAACCAAAAAGTATCAGCATTATCATCATACTGCAGGCCCGCAACAGGTAACCATCATTGACGCTTGTTTTAACCCACATCCTCGCTCGAGGCATAGGCCCAATGGTAAAGTTTGAGAGAATATTTTATATACTAATTCAAGCTAGTCCTAGTATCATAACTTAGAATAAGACCCAGATGCAGACAGCTAGAGTCACAGGTGTTTATTGACCCAAACAGGGAGCAGGCAAAAGACAGGTCAAAGGCAGGCAGAGGTCCATAATCCAGGGCAGAGTCAAAATAGTACAGAACAGGCAGGCAGGCTCGGGGTCAGGACAGGCAGAATGGTCAGAACTGGGAAAACTAGGAAACAGAACTTGAGAATGCAGGGAGATGGAAAACACGGTGGTAAGACCTGACAAGACATGGCTAACTGGCAACAGACAAACAGAGAACACAGATATAAATGCACTGGGGATAATGAGGAAGATGGGCGACACCTGGAGGGGGGTGGAGACAAGCACAAAGACATGTGAAATAGATCAGGGTGTGACACCTATGGTATTTTCAAGGGGTTACCAACTGAGCATAGTATGCCTGTACTAGAGAGTCCATCTGATGTGAAATCCCGCAGCTGCGACTTTGGGCTGATACATGATACAGGCTGATACATGTAAATGCCAGAAGCTTGACCTTGAAAATGTACTTTATTATAACTCTGGCCTCGCAAACTAACATTTAAAACAATCTGTGTTCGACACAAATACCTAGACATACTGACCAGCTCCAATAGACAGACGTGCTATATCGCAGACCAATCCAAACTCATCTCTCAACATGTCCAGCCCACTCATTATCTCAGTATTATCTCAGTATTATCTCTTATCACGGCTAGCGCGAAAGTTGCTCACTTTTTCTGTGGCTAAACCAACTAGGCTCGTAATTTGGCAATTGTATTCGCCAAGCTACAAGCTTGGCACACCTGTATTTGGGGAGACTCTCCCATTATTCTCTGCAGATCCTCATCCTCTGTCAGGTTGGATGGGGTGCGTCGCTGCCCAGCTAATTTGCAGGTCTCTCCAGAGATGTTTGATCGGGTTCAAGTCCAGGCTCTGGCTGGGCCACTCAAGGACATTCAGAGACTTGTCCCGAAGCCACTCCTGTCTTGGCTGTGTGCTTAGTGTTGTTGTCCTGTTGGAAGATGAACCTTCGCCCCACGTTGCGGTCCTGAGCTCTCTGGAGCAAGTTTTAATCAAGGATCTCTCTGTACTTTGCCCCGTTCATCTTTCCTTCAATTCTGACTAGTCTACCAGTCCCTGCAGGTGAAAAAGATCCCTGATGCTGCCGCCATCATTTTAAAAATTTTTATTTTACCTTTATTTAACCAGGTAGGCTAGTTGAGAACAAGTTCTCATTTACAACTGCTACCTGGCCAAGGTAAAGCAAAGCAGTTCCAAACATACAACAACACAGAGTTACACATGGAATAAACAAACATACAGTCAATAATACAGTAGAAAAAGTCTATATACAGTGGGTGCAAATGAGGTAAGATAAGGGAAATAAGGCAATAAATAGGCCATGGTAATTACAAGTAATTACAATATAGCAATTAAACACTGCAGTGATAGATGTGCAAAATATGAATGTGCAAGTAGAGATACTGAGGTGCAAAGGTGCAAGATAAATAAATAAATACAGTGTGGGGATGAGGAAGTTGGATGGGCTATTTAAAGATGGGCTATGCACAGGTGCAGTGATCTGCTCTGACAGCTGGTGCTTAAAGTTAGTGAGGGAGATATGAGTCTCCAGCTTCAGTGATTTTTGCAGTTCATTCCAGTCATTGGCAACAGAGAACTGGAAGCAAAGGCGGCCAAAGGAGGAATTGGTTTTGGGGGTGACCAGTGAAATATACAGCAGCAGCGATCGGTTGAAGAGCATGCATTTAGTTTTACTTGCAACCAATCGCTGCATGCACCTGCCCGCCTGTCCATCATCACTACTCTGGACGGTTCTGACTTATAGAATATGTGGACAACTACAAATACCTAGGTGTCTGGTTAGACTGTAAACTCTCCTTCCAGACTCACGTCAAACATCTCCAATCCAAAGTTAAATCTAGAAATGGCTTCCTATTTCGCAATAAAACCTCCTTCACTCATGCTGCCAAACATACCCTTGTAAAACTGACCATCCTACCGATCCTCGACTTCGGGAAGGCAGTGGCCATGTTTATGTGAACATTTTTCTGACATAGCACAATGCTTTTGTCTGATTTTAATGTGAAGCTCTTTAAGTCATCTGACAAATTGCATAATGAGTGATTGGTTGTGTGAAGCAGTAAGGAGTAGTTTAATCCATCCAGTTCATTTTAATTGAGTGAGCATCAGATTATGGTTGATGCATTTTAAAATGTGTGCGCTTTACATGTTAATCTCAAAATAATAGATGCGGAGCGGAGTCAATCACCATCTTCCGGAGACACCTGAAACCCCACCTCTTTAAGGAATACCTAGGATAGGATAAAGTAATCCTTCTCACCCCCCCCTTTAAGACTTAGATGCACTATTGTAAAGTGACTGTTCTACTGGATGTCATAAGGTGAATGCACCAATTTGTAAGTCGCTCTGGATAAGAGCGTCTGCTAAATGACTTAAATGTAATGTAAATGTAGATGTTGAGTGTGAAGCAAATAATGAATACCCCACAGAGATTGGTAATAAATATATACAGTTAAAATGTAGGGTAAGACTTCCAATAAGGTTCACCTGGTAAATTAGTGTTAGAGGGAAAGAGAGAGGTGGAGATTTTAGAGGGGACAAGAAATGTTGTCGTTAATGGGGATTTAGAAGGCTTTTGTGTTGGAAAGGGTGGAAGAGTCTGAGTTGAAGGAAACAATGCAGACGAGTGAAAGTAACATAGAGGAAGTGAGTTCTGAGTAGAAAGAAATGAAATTGAAAAAACTAATGGTACTCATTGTCTATCAGTTGAATTCAAGTGTAATGAGTTTTGACAGAATGGTGCATAATGATGTGTTATTAGTAGGTTTAAGCAAGCTCTCTAATTAAGTGATAATGCACTCGCAACCTGTGTTTGGAGGATATATCAGCATGGGTGTTGTTAGGACCATTAGCACCGAGACAAAGTCTTTGAGGGCATTATCACTTTCATACAATGGGTTACCAACCAATTCAAATAATGATTGACATTTTTTCATTAACTTTATTTGGATTAATTTTTTCATACTATTTCATCCCTCCATGAGATATAGTCCCGACACACAGTACCAGTCAAAAGTTTGGACACACCTACTCATTCAAAGTGTTTTCTTTATTTTTTTACTTATTTCTAATAACAGTGAACACATCAAAGCTATGAAATAACACATATGGAATCATGTAGCAACACAAAAAGTGATTGACACACAGTTTTATATTTGAGATTCTTCGAGGTAGCGATCCTTTGCCTTGATGACAGCTTTGCACACTCTTGGTATTCTCTCTTGGTATTCTCTCAACCAGCTTCATGAGGAATGCTTTTCCAATTGTCTTGAAGGAGTTCCCACATATGCTGAGCACTTGTTGGCTGCTTTTCATTCACTCTGTGCTCCAATTCATCCCAAACCATCTCAATTGGGTTGAGGTTGGGTGATTGTGGAGGCCTGGTCATCTAATGCAGCACTCCATCATTCTCCTTTTGGTCAAATAACCTTTGATTTAACACTTTTTGGTTACTACATGATTCCATATGTGTTATTTCAAAGTGTTGATATCTTCACTATTATTTATAATGTAGAAAATAGTCAAAATAAAGAAAAACCCTTCAATGACTTGGTCTGTCCAAACTTTTGACTGGTACTGTATATACTGTATATATATTTATTTTTTTGCAAAACAGATGGGGCTCAAAACAGGGGGCTCTGGGGGCTCTGCCCCCCCACCGCCCTAAATGACAGGTCGCCCTGGCTGTAGCGTTAAGATTTCCCTTCACTGGAACTAAGGGGGCTAGCCAGAACCATGAATAACAGCCCCAGACCATTATTCCTCCTCCACCAAACTTTACAGTTGGCAGTATGCATTGGGGCAGGTAGCGTTCTCTAGGCATCCGGCAAACCCAGATTTGTCCGTTGGACTGCCAGATGGTCAAAACAAATCAAATCAAAGTTTATTTGTCACGTGCGCTGAATACAAACTTACAGTGAAATGCTTACTTACAGGCTCTAACCAACAGTGCAAAAAAGGAATTAGGTGGACAATAGGTAAGTAAAGAAATAAAAACAACAGTGAAAAAGACAGTGAAAAATAACAGTAGCGAGGCTATATACAGTAGCGAGGCTATAACAGTAGCGAGGCTATATACAGTAGCGAGGCTATAACAGTAGCGAGGCTATATACAGTAGCGAGGCTATAACAGTAGCGAGGCTATATACAGGCACCGGTTAGTAGGGCTGATTGAGGTAGTATGCACATGTAGAAATGGTTCAAATGACTATGCATATTTGATAAACAAAGAGTAGCAGTAGGGTAAAATAGGGGTTGGCGGGTGGCGGGTGGCGGGACACAATTCAGATAGCCCGGTTAGCCAATGTGTGTGGGCACTGGTTGGTTGGGCCAATTGAGGTAGTATGTACATGAATGTATAGTTTAAAGTGACTATGCATATATGATAAGCAGAGAGTATCATCAGCGTAAAAGGGGGGTTGGGGGGCACACAATGGAAATATTCCGGGTAGCAATTTGATTTCCTGTTCAGGAGTCTTATGTCTTGGGGGTAAAAACTGCTGAGAAGCCTTTTTAGTCCTAGACTTGGCACTCCGGTACCGCTTGCCATGCGGTAGTAGAGAGAACAGTCTATGACTGGGGTCGCTGGGGTCTTTGACAATTTTTAGGGCCTTCCTCTGACACCGCCTGGTGTAGAGGTCCTGGAGGGCAGGCAGCTTAGCCCCAGTGATGTACTGGGCCGTAAGCACTACCCTCTGTAGTGCCTTGCGGTCGGAGGCCGAGCAATTGCCGTACCAGGCAGGGATGCAACCAGTGTTGTTGCTGTAGAACCTTTAGAGGATCTGAGAACCCATGACAAATATTTTTAGTTTCCTGAGGGGGAATAGGCTTTGTCGTGCCCTCTTCACGATTGTCTTGGAGTGTTTGGACCATTCTAGTTTGTTGGTGATGTGGACACCAAGGAACTTGAAGCTCTCAACCTGCTCCCCTACAGCCCCTCAATGAGAATGGGGGCGTGCTTGGTCCTCCTTTTCCTGTAGTCCACAATCATCTCCTTCGTCTTGGTTATGTTGAGGGATAGGTTGTTGTCATGGCACCACATGGCCAGGTCTCTGACCTCCTCCCTATAGGCTGTCTGGTCATTGTCGGTGATCAGGCCTACCTACCACTGTTGTGTCATCTGCAAACTTTTTTATTTATTTATTTTTATTTATTTCACCTTTATTTAACCAGGTAGGCAAGTTGAGAACAAGTTCTCATTTACAATTGCGACCTGGCCAAGATAAAGCAAAGCAGTTCGACAGATACAATGACACAGAGTTACACATGGAGTAAAACAAACATACAGTCAATAATACAGTATAAACAAGTCTATATACAATGTGAGCAAATTAGGTGAGAAGGCAAAAAAGGCCATGGTGGCAACTTAATGATGGTGTTGGAGTCATGCATAGCCATGCAGGCATGGGTGAACAGGGAGTACAGGAGGGGACTGAGCACGCACCCCTGAGGGGCTCCAGTGTTGAGGATCAGCATTGCAGATGTGTTGCTACCTCCCCTCACCACCTGGGGGCGGCCCGTCAGGAAGTTCAGGATCCATTTGCAGAGGGAGGTGTTTAGTCCCAGGATCCTTAGTTTAGTGATGAGCTTTAAGGGCACTATGGTGTTGAGCACTGAGCTGTAGTCAATGACTACAGCCCAGGTTGGAAAGGGCAGTGTGGAGTGCAATAGAGATTGCATCATCTGTGGATCTGTTTGGGCCGTATGCAAATTGTAGTGGGTCTTGAGGCGGCAGGGTAGCCTAGTGGTTAGAGCGTTGGAATAGTAACCGGAAGGTTGCAAGTTCAAATCCCTGAGCTGACAAGGTACAAATCTGTCGTTCTGCCCATGAACAGGCATTGTTCCTAGGCCGTCATTGAAAATAAGAATTTGTTCTTAACTGACTTGCCTAGTAAAATAAAAATAAATAGGGTTTCTGGGATAATGGTGTTGATGTGAGCCATTACCAGCCTTTCAAAGAACTTCATGGCCAAGGACGTGAGTGCTATGGGTCTGTAGTCATTTAGACAGATTGCCTTGTTATTGGGCACAGAGCCTATGGTGGTCTGCTTGAAACATGTTGGTATTACAGACTCAACCAGGGGCATGTTGAAAATGTCAGTGAAGACACCTGCCAGTTGATCAGCACACATCCTGGTTCATCCGTCTGGCCCCGCAGCCTTGTGAATGTTGACCTGTTGAAAGGTCTTACTAATGTCAGTCGCCTGGAACAGCTGATGCTCTCATGCATGCCTCAGTGTTGCTTGCTTCGAACTGAGCATAGAAGTGATTTAGCTCGTCTGATAGGCTTGTCACTGGGTAGCACGCGGCTGTGCTTCCCTTTCGAGTCTGTAAAAGTTTGCAAGCCCTGCCACATAAGACGAGCCGGTGTATTACGATTCAATCTTAGCCCTGTATTGACGCTTTGTCTGTTTGATGGTTCGTCGAAGTGCATAGCAAGATTTCTTATAAGCTTCTGGGGTAGAGTCCCGCAACTTGAAAGCAGCAGCACTACCCTTTAGCTCAGTGCGAATGTTGCCTGAAATCCATGGCTTCCGGTTGGGGTATGTACTTACAGTCACTGTGGGGACGACGTCTTCGAGGCACTTATTGATAAAGCCAGTGACTGATGTGGTGTGCTCCTCAATGCCATCGGAAGAATCCCGGAACATGTTCCAGTCTGTGATAGTAAAACAGTCATATAGTTTAGTATATGCATACCTGACCAATTTTTTATAGACCGAGTCACTGGTGCTTTCTGCTTTAATTTTTGCTTGTAAGCAGGAATCAGGATGATAGAATTGTGGTTGGATTTACCAGATGGAGGGCGAGGGAAAGCTTTTTACGTGTCTCTGTGTGTGGAATACAGGTGATCTAGATGTTTTACCCCCTCAGGGTGCACATTTAACCTGTTGATAGAAATTAGCTAGAACTGATTTAAGTTTCCCTGCATTAAAGTCTCCAGCCACTAGGAATGCCGCACCTAGGTGAGCGGTTTCCTGATTGCTTATTTGCTTATACAGCTGACTGAGTGCGGTCTTAGTGCCAGCATCCGTCTGTGGTGGTAAATAAACAGCCATGAAAAGTATAGCTGAAAATTCTCTTGGTAAATAGTGTGGTCTGTATTTTATCACAAGATACTATAGACTTCCTTAGATTTCGTGCACCAGCTGTTGTTTACAAATATGCACAGACCGCCCGGAGTGTGCTGTTCTATCTTTTATCTTCGCGACTGAGACGTTGTTCCTCATAGATGTTTCCATTTCACAATAACGGCAGAAATATGACAAACTGACTTGTTGGAAAGGTGGCATCCTATGACCAGGCCATTCTAGTGCCGGTGTTTGTCTATGGAGATTTCATGGCTGTGTGCTCGATTTTATATACCTGTCATCAAAGGTATATAAAATTTGTCTAAAATAGCCAAATCCATTAATTTGAAGGGTTGTCCACATACTTTTGTGCATATATAGTGTAATATTACACGATATGGTATTTAGTGCCAAAGGGGCTAGAATTCTTCCTCATTATGTTTTCACCATTGGTCAAGCGTTCTGTAATTGTGGGAGTGTAAGCATTTATTTGATCTTTTTACAGCTTTGGCGCTGTAGTTTACGACTTAATTAAAGTTGTTGAGAGAAGAAAGGGACACAGTGTTCTTACAGTATGTAAGGATTTATGATCTTAAAGCAGGAACATTAGTATTGATTTCTTAATAAGTGGATTAGCACGTACTGTTCTTACAGTTCTTACGAATTCACAGTGTCTGTGTGTTCTTAGACAAATAGATTTACACTGTATCGTCCAAAGTCAAATCGTAAGGTTGTTCCTTTGGTCAAATTGAAATGGTAACATTTTAATTCTTTCCAAACCAGAATGGTCAAATAAATGTCATAATATCTAATATGTCTGCCAATTTGTCTGCCTTTGTATTACAAAACAGTTATAACATATTAAAACAACTGATTATGTGAAAGCGACCAGTTTGGGGGACAGTCCACAGAATACTGATAAAATGGTTGGAATACCACTCTGTTGACATCATTGGATCGCATTCACACATACTATATCCTTTGTGTGTCAACAATACACTGATGCTGCTTTCCGACTGTAACATGAGTGTTACAATAGTGTGCTGTATATGTCAAAAGCAGAGTTCTAAGATCCCACAGCAAACACAACTACAGAGACAGGAAATGTATAATTGGATCATTGTGTGTATTTGGATCATGACGGTAGGCCGCCATTGTAAATAAGAAAATAAAGGTTAAATAATTATATATATTTATTATTATTATTATTATTATTATTAATTAACTGTGACAATAGCTTAAAAATCATTCATTTGTTTGTTCTCTTTTTTTTAAGTACTACAATCTAAAACACGTGTTCGAGTAGAATAGGGAAAAAGGTATTCGCTTTAAATAAGGGTCAGCAATTGAGAGCTTGAGAGGATATGTAGAGAAGATTGGGAGAAACTCCACAAATACAGGTGTACCAAGCTTGTAGCGTCACACCCAAGAAGACTCGAGGCTGTAATCGCTGCCAAAGGTGCTTTAACAAAGTACTGAGTAAAAGTTCTGAATATTTCTGTAAATGTGATATTTCTTTTTTTACTTTTAATAAATCAGCAAAAATGTCTAAAAACCTGTTTTTGCTTTGACATTATAGGTTATTGCGTGTAGATTGACGAAGATAAAAACGATTTAATCTATTTTAGAATAAGGCTGTAACCTAACAAATTGTGCAAAAAGTCAAGGGGTCTGAATACTTTCCAAAGGCACTGTGTGTGTGTGTGTGTGTGTGTGTGTGTGTGTGTCTCTGTGTGTGTGTGTGTGTGTGTGTGTGTGTGTGTGTGTGTGTGTGTGTGTGTGTGTGTGTGTGTGTGTGTGTGTGTGTGTGTGTGTGTGTGTGTGTGTGTGTGTGTGCCAGAGTAAACCCACTTGCTTATCACCACGGCAAGAGATGAAAAGGGGTTTCAAGTAACTTCCAATAATAGTGTTTGTGATAAATCATTGGAATTGGACATTTAGATAAAGTTGAAAGAACTTTATTGTCTGGTAAATCAATCCTCTATAGTTTGGTGATCACTCTCTCTTTCTTTCTCCCTCCCTCCCTCCCTCCCTCCCTCCCTCCCTCCCTCCCTCCCTCCCTCCCTCCCTCCCCCTCCCTCCCTCCCTCCCTCCCTCCCTCCCTCCCTCCCTCCCTCCCTCCCTCCCTCCCTCCCTCCCTCCCTCACTTCTCCTATCCGTTACCCTTCCCTCCCTCTTTCTCCTTTTCCTATCTCTCTCCCTCACTCTCTATGATCACCCTCCCTTGTGGTTGAGTTAATGTTTAATACTTTCTCTGTGATATAAACAGTAAATGACAGTCTTATTAGGCACATTTCCTGCTACGCTGTCAGCCTGGAGCACACCTTTCCCACTACCTTACCAGTAGCTAACCTGAGGCTTACCTGTATTCGACCTGGAGCTCAGCCAGGAGTGCAGATGTACCTTTCTGTTCACTGCTTTCCGGTTTACATTTTGGTACCCTGAAGGTTGAGCTATCTGGTGCCCAGGTGTATACCTGACCAAACAGTTTTTCGTATTACCTGTAGGTTAGTAGTAAGTTAACGCTAGGTCACCTGTGGTCCAGGTGTGTTTCTGTCTCTGGGTTACCTGTCTGTTGGAGAGCCATGGTTGGGTGTAGCTGGATGTGGAGCCATAGGAACTACCTCATTATCCTCCTCACCCCACTTCTCCTCCTGCCTCTGCCTCTGCTCATCCCCACACCAGTAAGTGTGTGTGTGTGTGTGTGTGTGTGTGTTGTGTGTGTGTGTGTGTGTGTGTGTGTGTGTGTGTGTGTGTGTGTGTGTGTGTGTGTGTGTGTGTGTGTGTGTGTGTGTGTGTGTGTGTGTGTGTGTTGCTAGCATTTACATTCTTATTAAAAAGTATTTTCAAATCGAGTGTTATTTGTCACATGCCTCGTAATCAACAGGTGTGGACTAACAGTGAAATACTTACTATACTTACTTACTTACTTACTTTTTATCATAAATCGTCAATAATGTTTCAACCGGACAATTCCTTTGTCTTTAGAAATGAGAAGGAACAGAGCTCGTGCTCAAGGCCGCGCACGTGACTAAACTAATGGCTTTCAGCCAGACCCCTGATACAAACAGCTCTTATTCGCTCCCCCTTCACAGTCAAAGCATGAAACAAAATTTTAAAGACTGTTGACATCTAGTGGAATCCTTAGGAAGTGCAATCGGACCAAATTTTACACTGTATATTGGATAGGCAATGACTTGAAAAACTACAAGCCTACAAAACTACAAGGATTTTTCTCAGGTTTTCACCTGCCATATGAGTTCTGTTATACTCACAGACATCATTCAAACAATGTTAGAAACTTCAGAGTGTTTTCCATCCAAATCTACTACTAATATGCATATCTTGGTTTCTGGGCCTGAGTAGCAAGCAGTTTACTCTGGGCACGCTTTTCATCCGAACGTGAAATACCACCCCCAGCCATAAGAAGTTTTAAATCCTCTCAATGGTGCATTTGTGTGTGGACCATGTGAAATCCTTAGTGATGTGAACACAGAGGAACTTGCCTGGTTAGAGGGATATTGATTGGTGTCCAGAATGAAGAGAAAGAGGTCCTAAATCAGAATGAGCCAGCAGTTCTGAGGAGGGAACATGTTGATGTCATCAAGTGCAAAACACTGTGAGGAGCGAGGCTCCAAAATACCAAGGTTCATTATTAGATAACAGCAGATACTAGTAGATATACATTAAATAACATTCGGACCGAGGCGCAGTGTGATATGGGTTCCACATCTTTTTATTCTTGAAACGCACAAAACAATATAAAAAAAAGCAAACGATACGTGAAGCTATGGAGTGCTCACAGGCAACTACACAGAAACAAGATCCCACAAACACAGTGGGGAAATGGCTGCCTAAATATGATCCCCAATCCGAGACAACGATAAACAGCTGCCTCTGATTGGGAACCATACCAGGCCAACATAGAATTAAAACAACCTAGATTACTCACCGTAGTCATACCCCGACCTAACTAAAAATAGAGAATAAAAAGGCTCTCTATGGTCAAGGTGTGACATCTAGGGTCTACCAAATATTCCTCACCATGCTAGTTTGCCTGGAAGAGAATCAAACATAAACAAATAAAACTGTGATCGCATGCTCAGTATGCACAAGATTGAAAAACATGTTGAAAGATTTTGAAACAGAACAATTAAATCAAATGAGTGTTATTATTGGTCAGATTCAGGACATTTAGTAACATATCTCATCTGTTTCAAACTGTTTTCTCTTTCTTCATGCCTACTGAACACAAAGCATGTCCTATTAGGCGGTTACATGTGGATAGATAAGGGGATAATAAGGCAATAAGATGGGATATGCTTTATTGTTCATGGAAATTGTCAAATTATCCTGGATGCTCTTTGGCTGAAAGCCAGTTTTATCAGACAATATACCATGGGTATGATGCAACATGACTTGTTTATTGTTCTAAGTATGTTGGTAGCCAGTTTATAATAACAGTAAGGCACCTCGGGGGGTTGTGGTATATGGTCAATATACAGAGGAAAATCCATGCATAAAAACAGCCCTTAGCCACGGTATATTGCCATATACCACACGTCCTTCGTCCTTATTGCTTAAATATACACTCTTCCAGACCTGGATTCAAATGCATGTGTATTTGATTATTTGTATTTGAAATACGTATTTTCTCTGTGTTTGAGAATTTTCAAATAATGTGTCCGGAATCAACTCAGGGATTCTTTAATACAGAACCATCTCTACTTTTTTCAAAAATATATTTCTTAATATTAACAACATTTCAAACATAGGTAACTGAGCTAAACGACTACCGCCCTGTAGCACTCACCGTCATCATGAAGTGCTTTGAGAGACTAGTTAGTCAATGACCATATCACCTCCACCCTACCTGACACCCTAGACCCACTTCAATTTGCTTACCACCCAAATAGGTCCACAGATGACGCAATCTCAACCACAATGCACACTGTCCTAACCCATCTGGACAAGAGGAATACCTATGTGAGAATGCTGTTCATCGACTACAGCTCAGCATTTAACACCATAGTACCCTCCAAACTCGTCATCAAGCTCGAGACCCTGGGTCTCGACCCCGCCCTGTGCAACTGGGTACTGGACTTCCTGACGGGCCGCCCCCAGGTGGTGAGGGTAGGTAACAACATCTCCACCCCGCTGATCCTCAACACTGGGGCCCCACAAGGGTGCGTTCTGAGCCCTCTCCTGTACTCCCTGTTCACCCACGACTGCGTGGCCACGCACGCCTCCAACTCAATCATCAAGTTTGCGGACGACACTACAGTGGTAGGCTTGATTACCAACAACAACGAGACGGCCTACAGGGAGGAGGTGAGGGCCCTTGGAGTGTGGTGTCAGGAAAATAACCTCACACTCAACGTCAACAAAACTAAGGAGATGATTGTGGACTTCAGGAAACAGCAGAGGGAGCACCCCCCTATCCACATCGATGGGACAGTAGTGGAGAGGGTAGTAAGTTTTAAGCTCCTCGGCGTACACATCACAGACAAACTGAATTGGTCCACCCACACAGACAGCATCGCGAAGAAGGCGCAGCAGCGCCTCTTCAACCTCAGGAGGCTGAGGAAATTCGGCTTGTCACCAAAAGCACTCACAAACTTCTACAGATGCACAATTGAGAGCATCCTGTCGGGCTGGTACGGCAACTGCTCCGCCCACAACCGTAAGGCTCTCCAGAGGGTAGTGAGTTCTGCACAACGCATCACCGGGGGCAAACTACCTGCCATCAGGACACCTAGACCACCCGATGTCACAGGAAGGCCATAAAGATCATCAAGGACAACAACCACCCGAGCCACTGCCTGTTCACTCCGCTATCATCCAGAAGTCGAGGTCAGTACAGGTGCATCAAAGCAGGGACCGAGAGAATGAAAAACAGCTTCTATCTCAAGGCCATCAGACTGTTAATAAACAGCCACCACTAACATTGAGTGGCTGCTGCCAACAGTCTGGCATTTAATTTATTGTTCAACAAGTTTTTGGTTGGTTGTTCTATTAGATAAACATTAGATTATTCAAATATTTCATACAAATCTCCAAATCTCTCCAATCTCCTTTTAGTTTTATGTTGTAGTGCTGTATAATGCTCCAGGGAAAACCATTTTTGATTGTTTTGGGATTTTTTTCAAGATTCAGAAGAAAACTCATTCTCATCTTATATTCAACTGTTACCATTTACCTGCAACAAATAATAATATCAAATGAAATTTGATTTGTCACATACACATGGTTAACAGATGTTAATGTGAGTGTAGCGAAATACTTGTGCTTCTAGTTAAGACAATGCAGTAATAACCAATGAGTAATCTGACCTAACAATTTCACAACAACTACCTTATACACACAAGTGTAAAGGAATGAAGAATATGTACATAAAAATATATGAAGGAGTGATGGTACAGAACGGCATAGGCAAGATGCAGTAGATGGTATCGAGTACAGTATATACATATGAGATGAGTAATGTAGGGTATGTAAACATTATACGAAGTGCATTGTTTAAATTGGCAGGTGATACATTTTTTTTCATACATTTTTACATTATTAAAGTGGCTGGAGTTAAGTCAGTATGTTGGCAGCAGCCACTCAATGTTAGTGGTGGCTGTTTAACAGTCTGATGGCCTTGAGATAGAAGCTGTTTTTCAGTCTCTCAGTCCCAGCTTTGATGCACCTGTACTGACCTCGCCTTCTGGATGATAGCGGGGTGAACAGGCAGTGGCTCGGGTGGTTGTTGTCCTTGGTGATCTTTATGGCCTTTCTGTGACATCGGCAAGATCACGGACGAACCAGGGGCTGAACCTGTTTCTATTTCTCATTTTATTTATGGGGGTGTGTTTGTTAACAGTACCACTGAAAATAAAAAAAGAAGGTCCAAGTGTGTTCAACACAAGGGATCAAGCTGATTCTATACCAATTTACAGAGGCCAGGTCACGAAGGAACGCTTGCCCATTAAAGTTGTTTTGCAAGCGTGTATGACAAATCAGGACAGGTCATTTCACTGAGCGCCCATTACGAACACAGGCTGTAACACAGTGATCCCTAAGGTCATTACAGAAAAGACCAGACGGATACCTATCAGGTTTATTTGTGAGGATAATATTGAGGAGAGTAGCCTTTTCTGGTGTTTGGAGTCATACCTTGTGAGATTGGTAATAATACGAGAAAGATTTAGGGAGTCCCATTGCTTTAGGACTTGGTCAGGTGTTTTAAGCATGTCCCAGTTTAGGTCACCTAGGAGGACAAATTCAGACTTAGTGTAAGGGGCCAGGAGATAGCTTAGGGCAGGTAGGGTACAGGCTGGTTGCTGATGGAGGACGAGCAACAGTCAACAAAGAGCTATTTGAAAGGGTAATGCTTAAAACCAGCACATCAAATTGTTTGGGGACAGAGTTGGTGGAGACAACCGAGCACTGAAGGTGATCCTTGATAAAGATTGCCACTCCACCACCTTTGAAAGATCTGTCTTGCTAAAAAAGGTTACAACCAGAAAGGTTAACATCAGTATTCAAAACATTTCCTCAACCACGTCTCAGCAATGACCAACACATCTGGATTGGAACTGTGAACCCACGCTTTCAATTGATCAATTTTAGGTAATAAGCTTCTCGTGTTAACGTGCAGAAAACCCAGGCTTTTACGAGAGCAGAAATCAGTGAAGCAGATATCAGAGCACAATTGGGGTCAGAATTGGGGCAAGCAACAGTAGATGGGCCAGGGTGTACATGTACATTTCTAGATATCATCAGAAGTAATACAATCAAGGACAGGGAGAGCTCTGCAGTGCTGATTTATGACATTTGAATGTGAGCTAGATGGCAACAGAATCATATTGTACAGAAATGTCATCAGGTAACATGAATATCAAGCTGGCGAGAGGTGGTTAGAATAGGATGGAGGCCAAAAGTCTGTGTAACCAATAGAGTCAGAGTCCCGAGTGTGGGAACAAACATAGTCTATCCCACGGTTGGGTAAACAAGCACGTTCATAGTCAACAAAGCATGCAGGAGTCATGAGGCAAAATAGCAAAATAGGAAAATGCACAAGAAAAAAAGAACGACGTGGGGCTAGCCATTGTAAGTTCAGAGTCAACAGTGCAGACGGTGAACAGATCACCAGGTGGAATCCAAGCAGCAGCGCAGCAGGTAAAGGGAGTAGGTGTCACACCCACTTGGGAGAAGCTTTTATATCTGGAGGCAGATTTCTTGAAGAAAATGCCACTGAATGGTATTTTAACAGTGGGAGGGTGCTTCAAAGGCCTTTCGGATTTGGGTGTGGAAGGCTGTGAGAGACTCCTGCCATTTGTTGGGCTCAACGGCTTCGACACCTCTCTCTTCACACCTCAGTGCTAATAGAAGTTGTATCTCGTCTGTCAACGGTTGTGTGGTGTCCTCAGGTTTCTGCTGTTTGTTAGCTTGGAAGAAAGAATGCTTGATAGTAGTAATCCTTAAAGTGTCACGTGCTGACGTTAGTTCCTTTTTTATGTCTCTATTTTAGTTTGGTCAGGGCGTGAGTTGCGGTGGGTATTCTATGTTTTGTGTTCAGTGTTCAGTTTATTAAAAGCATCATGAACACGTACCACACTGCGTTTTGGTCTACTCCTTCTTCCATCAACGAGAATCGTTACATAAAGGTAATTTTTGTCCAAAAATTTGGTTTTAGGTTTGGAGTTTTGAAAGCGGACTAAAGGTTAAGCTGTGGAGGGTAGCATCCTGTATATGTGCCTACCCGAAAAATGCAAGTTTACCTCTAAATCTATCTTCTTATAAAAAAAATGTGAGAGCTCACATGCAGCTGTGTCTCTCTCTCTCTCTCTCTCTCTCTCTCTCTCTCTCTCTCTCTCTCTCTCTCTCTCTCTCTCTCTCTCTCTCTCTCTCTCTCTCTCTCTCTCTCTCTCTCTCTCTCACACACACACACACACACGCTCCCT
Source organism: Oncorhynchus keta (assembly GCF_023373465.1). Lineage (NCBI taxonomy): Eukaryota > Metazoa > Chordata > Actinopteri > Salmoniformes > Salmonidae > Oncorhynchus > Oncorhynchus keta. Next base: position 3,361,004 of record NC_068453.1, read on the forward strand.
TCATTGCTTTATGATTCTAAAACCTAATTAAAATAAACAAAAAAGTGTACATCCTATCTTAATCTATCAGGGAGATGGAGTTGACCATTTATAATAATTTCAATATTGTTTGTTTAAATCAATCAAAAAAAAGATAACTTTACAGACCATGAGGTCGTGTTGCACTAATGAGGACATGAATAAGGGGTCCTGCCCACGAATACTGCTAATTCCTGATTCATTTAGGATTGTAGACAAATTTGACTGAGTTGACCAAATCTCTAGACACATTTTTCAGGAATCACAGTTTTTAAAACAGTAAAATCATTTTGGGGGAGCGCTTGAAATTGGGATCCTTTACTCTGGACATGGGCATTTCTGGGCATGGAGCTTACATGGATATGAATAATATTGAAAATATTAAAAGCAAATCTTTCACCTTCAAAGAATTCCCCCTAAAGGTAAGCTCAAATAACAACATACTTTTTTCACCTATAAAAATACATTTTCCAGACTTTCAAGAATCCCTGAACTACTTCTATTGGAAGTATTTTTAAGTATTTTCAAATAATTTACTATACTCTTTTGAACTATTTTCAAATACTTATTTCCAAATACAATATTTGAAATACCAAACAGACACGGGTTCAAATGCATGGGAGTATTTAAACATTAATATTTGCAAATACATGCCAATAATTTGCCAATAATTTGCTAGTGTATTTCTAAATACACAATATTGTGTTTCTACTGTGTGCTTATTCTCAGATGCATAAACCTTTTGTTTTTCCAGTGATGGACTATTCTGCTGGGGTATGGGGATCCAACTTGCGTACTAATTGTAACAATGTTCAAAACAGAGAAATCCGCTGCTTTCTTGTAGGGCGCGAACTGACTCCAAACCTGGCCATCTGTGGAGATATGGGTTGGGAACCATGTGTGGTTAGGCAAAAAGGTGACATGGTATGTCTATGGCGCAGACGGATAAATCTGCCAGAACACAGAATCACAAAAAAAGAGTTAGACTGGGACCTTACTCATAACAACAATCCGTGGACTAGAGAATTGTTATCTATTTTTTGTGAAACTGATTTTCAGTATAAATATTCAGGAACAGATCATGTGATGTAACCCAAATCAAGGATAAACTTTTTCTAATCCACAAGGAGAAATGGGAAGCTGATATTCGGTTTAAACTTCAACTTAGAATGTACACTCCCACTGGGCACACATACCACGGCATTTCAATGTGGGTCAAATTTGGCTGAGACATTGATCAATGAGATTTCAACCTTTATTCACTCACTCAAAAAGACAGCCAGAATTGTTGACTTCCCGATGTGTTATCACTATGCTTTCAACCATCTAAAACCCCAAGCAAATTACAATGGAATAACAATGTCTGATTTTTGGTTTAGTGGTCATCTAGATGTGTTATTACTGCACCTTCAACCATTTAAAAGCAAAAGAAAGTTAAAATGGGAATACAATGTCAGATATTTTTGATTCATACAAAAGCGTGATGTTTTATCACTGTGCTTCATCTAATAGCAAAACCAAATGACATGGTATCCAGTTGAGATTACATTAAAAGTACATGGTGCAAGTGATCAATGCTGTTCGAGATCCTGCACAAATTATTACAGCAATTGTGAAGATCTCCACCGACCTGCGATCTTTGCATGTTATCTTGAACATGCAAACGCTCCATGATTACATAAAAATATATTTATATTCATAGTTAATATAGGCTACCCTCAATGTGGCCGTTACTCATTTTAAGGTTAAATAAATACTGTTATATTAGTTTGTAAGATTAACTTTTGGCTATTTACTGTATTACAAAAGTAATATATAAAAATTATGAATTGTGTTTGATAGTCAACTCAACCAAATATAAACATTTGAAGGAGACGTATATTTTGTACAGGTGACTTAGTCTGGCTTCAATTTCAGTTTTTCTACAAATTAAGAATTGATACGTTGGATTTACGACTCCATCTCAACCAATAATCACATCAAACCTTATGTAAAGTACATTTAAGGTTTTATTTAATTTTAGTCTCCTCCAAAATCGATCCCGCTCCAGAATACAGGACTTGGTGTAATGCTCATTCCTTCGACGATAAACGCGAATCCGACCATCACCCCTGGTGAGACAAAACCGTGACTCGTCAGTGAAGAGCACTTTTTGCCAGTCGTGTCTGGTCCAGCGACGGTGGGTTTGTGCCCATAGGTGACGTTGTTGCCGCCTATGTCTGATGAGGACCTGCCTTACAACAGGCCTACAAGCCCTCAGTCCAGCCTCTCTCAGCCTATTGCGGACAGTCTGAGCACTGATGGAGGGCTTGTGCCTTCCAGGTGTAACTCGGGCAGTTGTTGTTGCCATCCTGTACCTGTCCTGCAGGTGTGATGTTTGGATGTACCGATCCTGTGCAGGTGTTGTTATACGTGGTCTGCCACTGCGAGGATGATCAGCTGTCTGTCCTGTCTCCCTGTCGAGCTGTCTTAGACGTCTCACAGTACGGACATTGCAATTTATTGCCATGACCACATCTGCTGTCCTCATGCCCCCTTGCAGCATGCCCAAGGCACGTTCACACAGATGAGCAGGGATCCTGGGCATCTTTCTTTTGGTGTTTTTCAGAGTCAGTAGAAAGGCCTCGTTAGTGTCCTAAGTTTTCATAACTGTGACCTTAGTTGCCCACCGTCTGTAAGATGTTAACAATCATTCCACAGGTGCATGTTCATTAATTGTTTATGTTTCATTGAACCAGCATGGGAAACAGTGTTAAAAACCCTTTACAATGAAGGTCTATGAAGTTATTTGGATTTTTACTAATTATCTTTGAAAGACAGAGTCCTGAAAAAGGTATTTTTATTTTTCTGCTGAGTTGATTGTGCATTTTTTTGTTAAACCCTGGGTTGAATTGAAGCAAAAGCTGTTGGTGACTTTTCAAATGATATATAGGCTTAAATAATATCATTGATGATATGCAGTGCCTTCGGAAAGTATTCATACATAAGTATTACTTATACTTATTACTTATTACTTATTACCCTTTACTCAGACCCTTTAGCAGCAATTAGACCATCGAGTCTTCTTGGGTATGACGCTACAGGCTTGGCACACCTGTATTTGGAGAGTTTCTTACATTCCTCAGTGCAGATTCTCTCAAGCTCTATCTGGTTGGCTGGGGAGCATTGCTGCACAGCTATTTTCAGGTATTTTCAGAGCTGTTCAATCAGATTCAAGTCCTGTTGGAAGGTGAACATTCGCCCCAGTCTCAATCCTGACAAGACTCTCAGTCCCTGCCCAGTGAAAAACATCCCCACAGCATGATGCTGTCACCACCATGCTTCACCGTAGGGATAGTGCCTGGTTTCCTCCAGACGTGAAAGTTGGCATTCAGGCTAAAGAGTGCAATCTTGGTTTCATCTGAGAATCTTTAGGTGCCTTTTGGCAAACTCCAAGCGGGTTGCCATGTGCCGTTTTACTGAGGACTGGCTTCCGTCTGTCCACTCTACCATAAAGGCCTGATTGGTGGAGTGCTGCAGAGATGGTTGTCTTTCTGGAAGGTTAATCTCCTCAGAGGAACTCAGGAGCTCTTTCAGAGTGACCAACGGGTTCCTGATCATCTGCCTGACCAAGGCCCTTCTCCCCACGATTGCTCAGTTTGGCCAGGTGGCCAGCTCTAGGAAGAGTCTTGATGGTTCCAAACTTTTTCCATTTAAGAATGTCGGAGGCCACTGTGTTCTTGGGGACCTTCAATGCTGCAGATATTTTTTGGTACCCTTCCCCAGATCCGTGCCTAGACACAATCCTGTCTCGGAGCTCTACAGACAATTCCAATTCCAATTCATGTGTTGATTTTTGCTCTGACATGCACTATCAACTGTGGGACCTTATATGGACAGGAGTGTGCCTTTGCTAATCCTGTCCAATCAAGTGGACTCAAATCAAGTTGTATAAACATCTCAAGGATGATCAATGGCAACAGGATGCACCTGAGCTCAATTTCGAGTCTCACAGCAAAGGGTCTGAATACTTATGTAAATACGGTATTTCTGTTTTAAAAAACACGTTTTCGCTTTGTCATTATGGGGTATTGTTTGTAGATTGCTGATGATTTTTAATTCATTTAATCCATTTTAGAATAAGACTGTAACGCAAGTTGTGAAAAAGGGTCAAGGGGTCTGAATACTTTCCGAAAAATCACCGTGTGACTAATGAAGTATGGTTACATTTAATTTGTTCTTTTAAACCAAAATGTTGGATTGACTTCGAAAACAACAGTGAATATATTTAGGTATTAAGAGATCTCTCAATAATCATTCTCAGGTAGTAGTCAGTGACAAATATCAGAGTTAAGCAGGGCAGGGCTTGATTAAAACCCTGGATTGCGAGACCAAATGAATAGCTGGAGATAGATCAACTCTTCAGTAGGAGGCTTGCAATTATGTTTAGTTTGCTCAGTTTGTTCACAATGCCTGGAGAAGGAGGAGGAGGAGGAGAAATGTACTATTTGTGTAATGTGGCTAGATGGTAGCTGTACATAATTATTGTATATGTGTATAATTTGTCAAATGTTATTTGGCTTTCAGTACAAGGAAAATGGTATTGTGTTTCGTAGTGTCTTGTAAGCCCATGTGGCTGGGCACCGGTAGATTTTCAGAGACTTAAATAAATCATATCAATCAATCATATTCATCTACTTGTATTTTCAAGAAAGATTATGTCAAAATGTATTTGAAAGTAATTGAAATAGCCTAAATAGTATTTGAACCCAGATCTGCACTGTTCACACTCAACAAATACTCAATACATACAGTGGACATTGCCCATGTCATACACATGTTGTACCACCACATACATAATACATACAGTATATTGCATTCTGCCCATACACATTTTGTCGGTGGCACACTGACACAACCTGAAACTGAACAGCACAGTCAATGGAATTGTACAAGAGTACAGCTGACAGCAATAACATGATGAAATTGTAATGGATATGTTGGCTCATTGGACTCTCTGAGGTGACCATGGTACTGTGCGTGTGCGTGCGTGCGTGCGTGCGTGCGTGCGTGCGTGCGTGTGTGTGTGTGTGAGAGAGAGAGAACCCAAACCCAAGGCTACATGGTAGACCAAGGGATAATGGAAAGCTCAGTTCAAAGCTGAATTCCTGACCTTAGGTCAACTAGCTAGCTACTACTATGATTACCTTTCACACCGTTTCCTTTCTACTGTAACTCTCTCCTGGTTTGTTGTAAAAGGTTATCTGTTCTAAACCAATTTGTTGGAATGGAAAGTTTTCAGCCAGGGAGGTTAAATAATCTCCATGAGTTTGTATTTCTCCCTCAGGCCCATAAAGGGTGTCATAAAAGACAAGCGCATGGATAACTGTTCGTTTTTATGATCAAAGGTTACAGCTATTTACTATTTCTCTGTTGTGTGTGTGTGTGTGTGTGTGTGTGTGTGTGTGTGTGTGTGTGTGTGTGTGTGTGTGTGTGTGTGTGTGTGTGTGTGTGTGTGTGTGTGTGTGTGTGTGTGTGTGTGTGTGTGTGTGTGTTTAAGAATATGTGCATGTATGTTTAAGAGAGAGACTTAATACAGAGAAACAGTAGTAGTGCTATACATTTTCTAATTCAGTCAGTTTAGCAATCCCAGAACCCACAAGTGAAAATCAATCCCTTTCTGGTCTAATGGAGAGCTAGGCAGTTGCTACTGTTGTTCAACGTGTAATGAAACTGGCCATATTCTGTTTCAAGTTTGTATTCTAACCCCCCTATTCCTCTCACTCTCTCTCTCTTTCTCTCCATTTGTGTCTGTGTACAGGAGGCTAAGTGTGGCTATGCTATCATCCTGATGGCACTGTACTGGTGTACAGAGTGTATGCCCCTGGCTGTGACTGCCCTACTGCCTGTTGTCCTCTTCCCTATGATGGGCATCATGGAGTCTGGAGAAGTACGCAAACATTACACAAACAAATCAAAACAAATTACTGAAACCTGATGTCTACGCTTTAGTCAGCGGGCTGACTAGGTCTTGACCTGTGTGTGTGTGTGTGTGTGTGTGTGTGTGTGTGTGTGTGTGTGTGTGTGTGTGTGTGTGTGTGTGTGTGTGTGTGTGTGTGTGTGTGTGTGTGTGTGTGTGTGTGTGTGTGTGTGTGTGTGTGTGTGTGTGTGTGTGTGTGTGTGCGTGTGCGTGTGCGTGTGTGTGTGCGTGCATGCGTGTGCGTGCATGTTACCTTTTCCAGGTGTGTGTCCAGTACCTAAAAGACTCTAACATGCTGTTCATCGGTGGTCTGTTGGTGGCCATCGCTGTTGAGAACTGGAATCTTCACAAACGCATCGCCCTCCGAGTACTACTAGTGGTGGGGGTACGACCGGCACTGTAAGTAGACTAAGTTAGCTAGTAGCCACTGTAATACAGTTGCATTTACAGTCAGCATGTGGGATCAGCAGACTGGGATAAGGATTGATTGAATATGTCCGTAAACACATCAGCCAGCTGGTCTGCGCATGCTCTGAGGGCGCGGCTGGGGATGCCGTCTGGGCCTGCAGCCTTGCGAGGGTTAACACGTTTAAATGTTTTACTCACCTTGGCTGCAGTGAAGGAGAGTCCGCATGTTTTGGTTGCGGGCCGTGTCAGTGGCACTGTTTTGTCCTCAAAGCGGGCAAAAAAGTAATTTAGTCTGCCTGGGAGCAATACATCCTGATCCGTGACGGGGCTGGTTTTCTTTTTCTAATCCGTGATTGACTGTAGACCCTGCCACATACCTCTTGTGTCTGAGCCGTTGAATTGCAACTCTACTTTGTCTCTATACTGACGCTTAGCTTGTTTGATTGCCTTGCGGAGGGAATAGCTATACTGTTTGTATTCGGTCATGTTTCCGGTCACCGACCTGGTTAAAAGCAGTGGTTCACGCTTTCAGTTTCACACGAATGCTGCCTTCAATCCACGATTTCTGGTTTGGGAATGTTTTAAATCGTTGCTATGGGAACGACATCTTCAATGCATGTTCTAATGAACTAAAATACAGTCAGATTTAGTAACGATAGCTACCGCTCTACAAATTACAGTCAGAGTTAGCAATATTAGCTACCATTCTACAAAATACAGTCAGTGAGCAATATTAGCTACCGTTCTACAAAATACAGTAAGAGTTAGCAACAAAAGCTACCATAATACAACAATAGTCAGAGTTAGCAACATTTGCTACGTACTACAAAATACAGCCATAGTTAGGAATATTAGCTACCTTCGTATACAGTCAGAGATAGCAACATTAGGTAACGTACAACAAAATATAAATCAGAATTGGCCATATTAGCTACAAAATACAGTCAGAGTTAGCAACATTAGCGACTGTTCTACAAAATACAGTCAAAGTTAACAATATTAGCTACCGTCCGGCAAAATACTGTCAGAGTTAGAAACATTAGCTACCTTACTACTGGTAGTGGGGATATGGCCGGCACTGTAAGTATACTAAGTTTGCTAGTAGCCACTGTAATACAGTAGCATTTACAGTCAGTATACTGTACAGTCAGAGTTAGAAACATTACCTATCGTTCTACAAAATACAGTCAAATTTAGAAATATTAGCTTCTATTCTACAAAATACAGTCAGATTTAGCAATATTAGCTACTATTCTACAAAAATCTGTCGGATTTAGCAACAAGAGCTACCGTAATACAAAATGCAGTCAGAGTAAGTAACGTTAGCGACTGTTCTACAAATTACGGTCAGTTAGCAATATTAGCTACAGTTCTACAAAAAACAGTCAGATTTGGCAACATTAGGTACTGTACTGTAAAATGCAGTGACAGTTAGCAACATTAGCTATCGTCCTCCAAAATACAGTCAGAGTTAGCAACATTAGCTACTGTATCACATTAAACAATAAGAACAATGTTAGAAGTAGGTCTATCTTAGGTATAAAAAAAAACAATACAGATAGAAATGACATGCAATACAAAAAGTAACGTTTGAATGCAATCACCATCCCCATCTCACTCTCTCCAGGCTGATGTCGGGGTTCATGGGTGTGACAGCCTTCCTTTCCATGTGGATCAGTAACACAGCCACCACAGCCATGATGGTGCCCATCGCCCAGGCTGTGCTAGGACAGCTGTGTGCCACAGAGGCCAGGCAGGATGAGCGGGAGCTGCAGGTTGAAGGGAAAGACAACCAGGCCTTTGAACTGGACACCAAAGCACCCCAAGAAGAAGAGATCAACACCAAACAGGACCTGGTCAAGATTCAGCAGGATTATATGAGTAAGTGTAAAGATACAGTACTTTCTTTCCTGAATGTAATCTGTTTTAAGGGGAGTTTTATGGTTCTTTCTTAAAAACTTAAAAGTGATGTCATAAAGAACAACCCATTATTGCCTGATTTGGTTCCTAGAACCATTTTCAATATGTTTTCAATATGTTTAAATAAGTTGAAAAGAGTACCCTGAATACAGTGTTAATGATTCTCCTGAGACAGGTGTGTGTGAATGAATGGAGAACAGGGAATGACAGGAACATGTCTCGTTTAATGTGACCCTATTCCTGACTAACTCTCAAACCTAGCCCTTTTCCCCTCCTAGCCCGCTAACCACATTCCTCTTTCTCTCTCTACCCCTCCTCTCCCTCTCTGTCCTTCCTCATCTTCCCTCCCTCCAGACAAGGATGAGGAGAGGGATGCGGACTCACCTCTGGAGAGGAGAAGAAAAGAGAGAGAGTTGAAGTACCAGCTCTTGACTAAAGGGATGAGTCTGAGTGTGTGCTACTCTGCCAGTATCGGAGGCACAGCCACCCTCACTGGCACCACACCCAACCTCATCCTCAAGGGACAGATGGATGAGTAAGTTACACACACACAGGCACACACATACAGTGCATTCAGAAAGTATTCAGAACCCTTCCCAAATCAAATCAAATGTTATTTGTCACATACACATGGCTAGAAGATGTTAATGCGAGTGAAGCGAAATGCTTGTGCTTCTAGTTAGACCATGCAGTAATATCTAACAAGTAATCTAACAATTTCACAACAACTACCTTTTACACACAACTGTAAAGAAATTAATAAGAATATGTACCTAAAGATATATGAATGAGCGATGGCCAAACGGCATAGGCAAGATACAGTAGATGGTATAGAGTACAGTATATAAATATGAGATGAGTAACGTAGGGTATGTAAACATTATATACACGTAAAGTGGCATTGTTTAAAGTGGCTAGTGATACATTGGGTGGACCAGTGCCTCAGTTTGTCCGTGATGTGTACGCCATTGAACTTAAAACTTTCCACCTTCTCCACTACTGTCCCGTCAATGTGGATAGGGGGGTGCTCCCTCTGGTGTTTCCTGAAGTCCACGATCATCTCCTTTGTTTTGTTGACATTGAGTGTGAGGTTATAACACCACACTCCGAGGGCCCTCACCTCCTCCCTGTAGGCCGTCTCGTCGTTGTTGGTAATCAAGCCTACCACTGTAGTGTCGTCTGCAAACTTGATGATTGAGTTGGAGGTATGCATGGCCACGCAGTCATGGGTGAACAGGGAGTACAGGAGAGGGCTGAGAATCCACACTTGTGGGGCCCCGGTGTTGAGGATCAGCGGGGTGGAGATGTTGTTACCTACCCTCACCACCTGGGGGCGGCCCGTCAGGAAGTCCATGACCCAGTTGCACACGGCGGGGTCGAGACCAAGGGTCTCGAGCCTAATGACGACTTTGTTGGGTACTATGGTGTTAATTAAAACCTCTTAAGGATCATGCTCTTGTTTTCAATTTTTGCCAAAAATGACATTCCCAAATCTAACTGCCTGTAGCTCAGGATCTGAAGCAAGGAAATGCATATTCTTGATACCATTTGAAAGGAAACACTTTAAAGTTTGTGGAAAAGTGAAATTAAATTCATGTAGGAGAATATAACACATTAGATATGGTAAAAGATAATACAAAGAAAAACATGCATTTATAAAAAAAAATTGGCCCATCATCTTTGAAATGCAAGAGAAAGGCCATAATGTACCATTCCAGGTTAGGCACAGTTTCGATTTTGTCCACTAGATGGCAGCAGTGTATGTGCGACGTTTTAGACTGTTCAATGAACCATTGCATTTCTGTTCAAAATGTTCTATCAAGAATGCCCAAATGTGCCTAATTGGTTAATTAATACATTTTCACGTTCACAACTGTGCACTTTCCTCAAACAAAACCATGGTATTATTTCACTGTAATAGCTACTGTATACTGGACAGTGCAGTTAGATTAATGAGAATGCATATCTGCCCATATCAAGCTGCCAGTTGAGGACTTGTGAGGCATCTGTTTCTCAAACTAGACCCGAATGTACTTGTCCTCTTGCTCAGTTGTGCTCCAGGACCTCCCACACCTCTTTCTATTCTAGTTAGAGCCATTTTGCGCTGTTCTGTGAAGGGAGTAGTACACAGAGTTGTATAAGATCTTCACTTTCTTGGCAATTTCTCGGATGGAATAGTCTTCATTTCTCAGAACAAGAATAGACTGCATGCATTCATGCTCGCACACTCCATAAATATGACATTGAGTACATGACCGTAATGTTCATACAGTCTTGATGAAGATAAAAATCGGGCCATATCTAAATCTCCTCCCCATCCTTCTCCCCTCTCCTCTCTCTCTCCTGACTCCCCCTTCTCCTCTCTCCTTTCTCCCCCTTCTCCCCTCTCCTCTCTCTCTCTCCTTTCTCCCCCTTCTCCCCTCTCCTCTCTCTCTCCTTTCTCCCCCTTCTCCCCTCTCCTCTCTCTCTCCTTTCTCCCCTCTCCTCTCTCCTCTCTCTCTCCTTTCTCCCCCTTCTCCCCTCTCCTCTCTCTCTCCTTTCTGCCCCTTCTCCCCTCTCCTCTCTCTCTCCTTTCTCCCCCTTCTCCCCTCTCCTCTCTCTCTCCTTTATCCCCCTTCTCCCTTCTCCTCTCTCTCTCCTTTCTCCCCCTTCTCCCCTCTCCTTTCTCCTCCTTCTCCCCCTCTCCTCCTCCCTATAGGATCTTCCCAGGTAATGGCGATGTGATCAACTTTGCGTCATGGTTTGGCTTTGCCTTTCCCAACATGATCATCATGCTTATCCTGTCCTGGCTCTGGCTGCAGTTCATGTACATGGGCTTCAAGTAAGTAATGCTGCATTCAAAACAACTGGGAACAACAGAGAAATGGGAGGTCAAATCAGTGATCTTCAGCTCAGAACCGTTCAAATCGATTTTTCCCAGTCAGAACTCAAGTTCCCAGTAGTTTAAACACGCCGAATTTGTTACTTACTGACTTGCCTAGTTTTAAAAAAAGGTTCAATAAAAATGTCAAAAAGTCAGAAGTTGGAGATTTCCATTTTCCCAGTTCCGAGTTCCCAGTTGTTTTGAACGCGTGACATTCACAATGCTCACATCATGTGTCCTCACTGGGCGACATTCACAAGGCTCACTTCACATGTCATCCCTGTACAACATTCAAACCAGATTAATAATAAGTAAAATAATAAGTAAAACATGGCTATATACAGAGAGTACCAGTACCGATCGATGTGCAGGGGGTACGAGGTAATTTAGGTAGCTACATGTACTAACATACAGGTAGGGGGTAAAGTGACTAGGCAACTCGATGGAAATAGACAGTAGCAGCAGTAGCAGGAGTGTAAAGGTGTGTGTGTGTGTGTGTGTGTGTGTGTGTGTGTGTGTGTGTGTGTGTGTGTGTGTGTGTGTGTGTGTGTGTGTGTGTGTGTGTGTGTGTGTGTGTGTGTGTGTGTGTGTGTGTGTGTGTGTGTGTGTGTGTGTGTGTGTGTGTGGGGGTGTCAGTGTAAGTATGTGTTAGTGTATGGGTAGAGTCCAGTGTGTGTGTACAGAGTCAGTGAAAGAGTTATTGCAAAAAATGGTCAATGCAGATAGTCCAGTTAGCCATTTTGATTAGCTATTTATCAGTCTTGTTTAGCAGTCTTATGGCTTGGGGGTAGAAGCTGTTCGGGGTCCTGTTGGTTACAGAGTGTGTGCAGCGGTACCGCTTGCCATCTATGGCTGGAGTCTTTGAAAAAGTCTCCCCCCCCCAAAAAAAATGGGCCTTCCTCTGACACCGCATGGTATGGAGGTCCTGGATGGCAGGGAGCTCGGGCCCAGTGATGTACTGGGCCGTACCCACTACCCTCTGTAGTGCCTTACGGTCGGATGACATGCAGTTGCCGTACCTATCGGTTATGCAGCCAATCAAGATGCTCTCAATGGTACAGCTGTATAACTTTTTGAGGATCTGAGGGCCCATGGCAAATATTTAAGCCTCCTGAGGGGGAAGATGTGCTGTTGTGCCCTCTTCACAACTGTGTGGGTGTGTGTGGAAAATGTTAATGTTAACACTAAGGTGTTGTGGACATCAAGAAAATTGAACATCTCGACATACTCTACTACAGCATCATTCACATGGCCGTGCTCGCTCATACGGTTCCTGTAGTCCATGATCAGCTCCTTTTGTATTTGTATTTGAATGTATTATGGATCCCCATTAGTTGCTGCAAAGGCAGCAGCTACTCTTCCGGGTGTCCAGCAAAATTAAGGCAGTTATACATTTTAAAAACGTTACAATACATTCATAACCGATTTCACAACATATTAACTGTGTGCCCTCAGTCCTCTACTCTACTACCACGTATCTATTAGACAAAATCCATGTGTAAATGTGTGTATAGTGCATATGTTATAGTGTGCATGTGTCTATGCTTGTGTTGTTCCATAAGGCGTATATTTATATTGTTTTATTATCTAATTTTACTGCTGGCATGAGTTACTTGATGTGGAATAGAGTTCCATGTAGTCATGGCTATGTAGTACTGTGCACCTCCCATAGTCTGTTCTGGACTTGGGGACTGTAAAGAGACCTCTGGTGGCATGTCTTTTGGGTATGCATGGTTATCTGAGCTGTGTGCCAGTAGTTCAAACAGACAGCTCGGTGTATTCAACATGGCAATACCTCTCACAAATACAAGTAGTGATGAAGTAAATTTTGAGCCAGGAGAGATTGACATGCATATGATTAATGTTAGCTCTCTGTGTACGTCCAAGGGCCAGCCGTGCTGCCCTGTTCTGAGCCAATTGCAAAGTCCCTCTTTGTGGCACCTGACCACAAGACTGAACAGTAGTCCAGGTGCGACAAAACTAGGGCCTGTAGGACCTGCCTTGCTGATAGTGCTCTTAAGAATCTAGAGAAGCGCTTTATTATAGACAGATTGTTTTGACCAAGACGGTTTATATTCCAGGGTTACTCCAAGCAGTTTAGTCTCCTCAACTTGCTCAATTTCAACATTATTAATTTCAAGATTTAGTTGAGGTATTTAGGATTAACTTATTCCTTTCCACCCATTCTGAAACTAACTGCAGCTCTTTGTTAAGAGTTACTGTCATTTCAGTCACTGTGGTAGCTGACGTGTATAGTGTTGAGTCATGCGCATGCATGGACACACTGGCTTTCCACAAAGCCAGTGGCATGTTGTTAGTAAAGATTGAAAAAATCAAATGGCCTAGACAGCTGCCCTGGGGAATTCCTGATTCTACCTGGATTTTGTTGGAAAGGCTTCCATTAAAGAACACCTTCTGTGTTGTGTCAGACAGGTAACTCTTTATCCACAATATAGCAGGGGGTGTAAAGCCATAACACATACATTTATCCGGCAACGGACTATGATCTATAATGTCAAAAGCCGCACTGAAGTCAAACAAAACAGCCCCCACAATCTTATATCACCAATTTCTCTCAGCCAATCATCAGTAATTTGTGTAAGTGCTGTGCTTGTTGAATTTCCTTCCCTATAAGCTTGCTGAAAGTCTGTTGTCAATTTGATTACTGTAAAATAGTTTGGGATCCTGTTATAACACACATTTTTGTGTGTTATAACAGTTTACTAAAAATTTACTAAGGGTTGGTAACAGGCTTATTGCGGGGCCAAAAGGGGCCACCTTGGTCCAGGCTGTGCCCAGGCTGTTGATTGACTAGGACATGAAGAGGTAGCTGGAGGGGCATCCACAGCCATGGAGGGAACACCCAAGCCCCCGGCAGAAGACAGCTGGTACAAGGGCTCAAAGCGATTTGAAAGTTTTAAGTCTGGATGCGGGGGAAGAAAGCAGGTATGCCGAGAACGATTATTCTCCTTCTTTCTGGTTTAGATACGCATTTATTTTTCACTCACCTGGAGTCAAATTATGAGCAACCATTTTCTGGTCCAAGCTAGTAAAGGGTTGCAGTGGTGGAAATAGATCACAGTCCAGGAAGGTCCCATTATGATCCTCTTGGGTGTTTTAATAGGAATCATTTAAAGATACCGATAGTCTCAAAGCATCCTTATTCAGTTCAAGGCGCCTGGTCAAATAGTCCTTTCTTTAGCGTTATTAAGTTCTATACATTTTTCACAAATGAAGGTATCCATCAGACCTTTCCTTGTGACAACAACGAACATGTTGCAGATTATATATTTGATAGAACGCGAGTACCCAGCATATTCAAATGAGTTTTCACTGCTGCACGCCAACAGTCCAAGGGAACAAACATTTCCTGGCTCCGCTGGGGACTTAGATGCTCCCTCCGTGGCCGCAGATGCCCACACCAGCCCTCGCACAACTGTGTTAATGTCTGTCTCTCGTTGAATGTGAATGTGAGAGAGAAGCGCAGAGGGGTGGGTGATGTCTGGGTCGGTTGTTAGTGGCAGGTCGCCGACTGTTCCTTGCTATGCACCAGCCCGTCTGAGTGTTCGTTTTTGGTGTAGCCTCTCAGAGCTCTGTCTCCAGATTTCCTGGGACTGCAGCACCTGTCGGTGGAGGGTTCTTTAGATGGTGGATGGATGACTCTCTATGTAGAAAAACACTGGGTGGAGAACAATTACTATTTTTCAGATTTCATAATGAACTCACCACAGTTAGAGCAGCCACGCTGTAACTTGCTTACCTTGGGGAGAGGTTGACCTCCTCCCTATAGGCTGCCTCATCATAATCACTGGTCACTCCTACCACCGACATGTTGTCAGAAACTTGATTATGGGGATGGAGTCATGCGCGGCCATGCAGTTGTGGAGTATAGGTGGGGATTAAGGACACACCCTTGAGTGGCCCACATGTTGATGGTCAGTGTGGCAGATATGTCGTTACCTACGCTCACCGCCTGGGGGCAGCCGTCAGGAAGTACAGGATCTAGTGGCAGAGAGAGGTTTACAGTTCCAGGGCCCTTTGCTTGGAAGGGCTTGGAGGGGACAAGGGTGTTGAATGCTGAGCTGTAGTCAATGAACAGCATTCTTACACAGGTATTCCTTTTTTCCAGTTGGGTGAGGGTAGTGTGAACTGGGATAGAGATTGAATTATCTGTGGATCTGTTAGGGCGGTATGCGAATTGGAATGGGTCCAGCTTTTCATAGCATTGATGTGATGATGTGAGTGCTACAGGGCGATAGTAATTTAGGCAGGTTACCTTGGTGTTCTTGGGCATAGGTACTATGGTGGACTGCTTCGAACAAGTTACTATTATAGACCAGGTCAGGGATAGGTTGTAATATCAGTAAAGATGCTCTGAGTATGCGTCCTGGTATTCCATCTGGCCCTGTGTCCTTGTAAATTTTACCTGTTTAAAGATACTCACATCGGATACAGAGAGCGAGATCACACAGTCGCCTGGAACAGTTATCATGCATGGTCCAGTGCTGCTTGCCTCAAAGTGAGCATAGAAAGCATTTAGCTGGTCTGGTAGGCTCGTGTCGCTGGGCAGCTCACGACTGTGTTTCCCTTTGTATTCCGTGATAGTTTGCAAGCCCTGCCACATCTGTCGAGCATCAGAGCCGTAATAGAAGCTTTGCCTGTTTGATGGCTTGTCGGAGGTCGTAGCGAGATTTCTTATAAGCATCTGGATTGGTGTCCTGCTCCTTGAAAGCGGGAGGTAGCTCTAGCCTTTAGCTCAATGTGGATGTTGCCTGTAAATCATGGCTTCTGGTTGGGATATGTATGGTCACTGTCATCGATGCACTTAATAATGAAGCCGATGACTGATGTGGTAAACTCCTGAATGTTGTCAGATTAATCCCGGAACATATTCCATTCTGTGCTAGCGAAACAATCCTGTAGCTTAGCATCTGCTTCATCAGACCACTTCCATATTGTGCACATCACTAGTACTTCCTGTTTGAGTTTTTGCTTGTGAGCAGGAGGATAGATTTGTGGTCTGATTTGCCAAAGGGAGGGCCTTGCATGTGTTTGTGTGTGTGTGTGGAGTAAAATGTATCTAGAGTTTTGTCATCTCGAGTTGCACAGGTGACATGCTGGTATAAAAATGATCTCAGTTTCCCTGCATTAAAATCACTGGCCATGACAAAACACTGCCTCTGAATGTACATTTTCTGGTTTGCTTATAGTCCTATACAGCTCGTTGAGTGTTGCAAGCATCGGTTTGTGGTGGTAAATAGTCAGCGACAAAAAAATATAGATGAACAATCTCTTGGTAAATAGTATGGTCTGCAGCTTATCATGAGGTACTCTAACTCAGTATTCTAACTCAGGTCAGCAAAAACCAGCTGTTGTTAAAATAGAGAAACACCCTGCCTCACTTTGTCTTAACCGAGTCTGCCGTCCGGTCTTGACCATGCATGGAAAAATCAGAAAGATGTACAGTACATTATTGATGTCCTCATTCGACCACAACTCAGAAACATAGAAATGTACAGTTTTCATGACCTGTTGATAGGATAGTCTCGAACGGAGCTCATCCATCATTTGCTGCACGTTCGGTAATAGAACAGAGGACAATGGTCTATTTGCTCACCGGCATAGTATCAGCAGGATGCTGCCTCGCCTGCCTCTTTCGCCGACACTTCCTCTTTCGATTCCCGGGAATTATGGTCTGGTCCAGTGTAAGCAGAACATCCAGAGCTGTCAACTAGTTGGAGTAGAAATGTTAATCCACATTGAGGTTAGTGACTGCTGTTCTGATGTCATGAAGCTGTTTTCGGTCACAGGATATGATGGTGGTGATATTATGTACAAAAAAACTTCAGATCAGTAAGTAAGAAAAACACGTCTACTATCCACTGCAGGGGCGTCTTTTTCCTTCAAGGCTGACATGCGTAATCACTGTGCGAAACTAGTATTTGGACAGTGACACAATTTGCATAATTTCTGCTTTGTACGCCACTACAATGGATTTGAAAGGAAACAATCAAGATGCGCTTGAAGTGTAGACTTTCGTCTTTAATATAAGGGTTTTGTCAAACTTATTATATGAACCGTGTAGGAATTAAAACTATTTTTAAACACAGCCGCCCAATTGTAGGGGCTCAAAAGTAATTGGATAAACGTAATCGGAAATTAAATTGTGAGTTTGAATACTTGGTTGCAAACCCTTTGCAGTCAATGACTGCCTGAAGTCTGGAATCCATAGACATCACCAGATGCTTGCTTTCTCCCCTGGTGGATGCTATGCCTTCCGTTTTGCCTTCAGCAAGTGAAATGCATGCTCAATTGGATTCAGGTCAGGTGATTGACTTGGCCATTGTAGAACATTACACTTCTTTGCCTTAAAAAAGTATTGGGTTGCTTTCGCAGTATGCTTTGGGTAATTGTCCATCTACACTCTGTAGCGCTATCCAATAGGTTTTGAAGCATTTAGCTGAATCTGAGCAGATAATATAGCCCTAAACACCTCAGAATAAATCCTGCTGCTTTTGTCAGCAGTCACATCATCAATAAATACAAGGGAACCAGTCCCATTGGCAGCCATACATGTCCACGCCATAACACTACCTCCACCATGCTTCACAGATGAGGTGGTATGCTTTGGATCATGAGCAGTTCCTTCCCTTCTCCATACTCTTCTCTTCCCATCATTCTGGTACAAGTTGATGTTTGACTCATCTGTCCATAGGATATTGTTCCAGTACTGTACAGGCTTTTTTACGTGTTTTTGGGCAAATGATAATCTGGTCTTCCTTTTTTTGAGGCTTACCAATGGTTTACATCTTCTGGGAAACCCTCTGCATTTACTCTGGTGACGTCTTCTCTTGATTGTTGACTTTGACACAGGTATACCTACCTCCTGGAGGGTGTTATTGATCTGGCCAACTGTTGTGAAGGTTTTTTCTTCATCTGGGAAAGAATTCTCCTGTCATTCAGCACAGCTGTTTTCTGTGGTCTTCCTGGCCTTTTGGTGTTCCTGAGCTCATCAGTGAGTTTTTTTTAATTTTAAGAATGGAGCAAATAGTTGATTTGGCCAAACCTAATGTTTTTGCTATCTTTCTGTTGGGTTTGTTTAGATTTTTCAGCCTAATGATGGCTTGCTTCACTGGCAGTGACATCTCTTCGGACTTCATACTGAGGGTTAACAGCAACAGATTCCAAATGCAAATGTCACACTTGAAATCAACTCTAGACGTTTCATCTGCTTACTTGTAAATGTAAACTATTGTAATGTAAATGTAAACTAATGAGGGAATAACACAAACCTGGCCATGGAACAGCTGAGCAGCCAATTGTCCAATTACTTTTGGTCCCTTAAAAAGGGGGAGAGCACATATAAAAGGGGTGTAATTCCTACAGCGTTCACCCGATTTGGATGTAAATACCCTCAAATTAGGACACTAGGACACAGGTTCCGCTAACAGAACCCCCTCCCCCAGCATTCCGCTGAAAAGGCAGCGCGGGAAATTCAAAAATATTCTTTTGAAATATTTAACTTTCACACATTAACAAGTCCAATACAGCAAATGAAAGACAAACATCTTGTTAATCTACCCATCGTGTCCGATTTTTTAAATGTTTTACAGCGAAAACACAACATATATTTATGTTAGATCACCACCAAATCCCCAAAAACACACAGCCATTTTTCCCAGCCAAAGACAGTCACAAAAGCAGAATTAGAGATAAAATTAATCACTAACCTTTGATAATCTTCATCAGACGACACTCATATGACATCATGTTACACAATACATTTATGTTTTGTTCGATAATATGCATATTTCTATCCACAAATCTCGGTTTACATTGGCGCCATGTTCAGAAATGCCTCCAAAATATCCAGAGTAATTACAGAGAGCTGTGTCAAATAACAGAAATACTCATCATAAACTTTGACGAAAGATACATGTTTTACATATAATTAAAGATACACTTATATTTACATATAATTAAAGATACGCGTTACGAAAAAAGCATTATTACCATGCAATAATCTGAGACGGCGCTCAGACGTAAATATATTTCTCCGCCATGTTGGAGTCAACAGAAATACGAAATTACATCATAAATATTCCCTTACCTTTGATGATCTTTCATCAGAATGCAGTGCAAGGAATCCTAGTTCTGCAATAAATCGTTGTTTTGTTCCATAATGTCCAATTAGCTACTTTTGCTAGCACTTTTAGTTCACATGTCCAAAAGCTGGCGCTGGTCCAGGCGAACTCGGACGAAAAATTTAAAAAGTTATATTCCAGGTCGAATAAACTGGTCAAACTAAGTAGAGAATCAATCTTCAGGATGTTATTATCATATATATCCTATAACGTTCCAACCGGAGCATTCGTTTTTGTCTACAGAGTTATGGAACGCAAGGCGATATAATAAGTACTGTGCGTAACCAGGAACTGGCATTCTGCCAGACCAGTGACTCAAATAGCTGCCATCCGGTCACACATCACACTAGAGGCTTCATTCCACGTTCTACTGACTGTTGACATCTAGTGGAAGGCATAGGAAGTGCGAACCGATCCATATCTTATTTGGATGTGAATAGGCGATGAGTTGAAAATCAACCAGCCCCAGAATTTCCACTTCCTGTTTGGATGTTTGCCTGCCCTATGAGTTCTGTTATACTCACAGACATAATTCAAACAGTTTTAGAAACGTCAGAGTGTTTTCTATCCAATAGTAATAATAATATGCATATATTAGCATCTGGGACAGAGTAGGAGGCAGTTCACTATGGGCACGCAATTCATCCAGAGTGAAAATGCTGCCCCCTATCCCTAAAGTATGCACTTTCAGCTCATATTCATTATTTCAATATGCTGTGGTAGACACCTAAAATAATAATAACTTGGTCAATGTCCAAATATTTATAGACCTGCTGTATCAACCTTGGAATGCTGATGCTATGTATTGGCCAATAAGAGGCTTTGAAGCCATAAGTTGGCCATGTTGGCACTCCCCAGAAAAACGAATGGAATTCTACAGTTTTGTAATGTATTTAAGTGTTTTTCTTGTTGTAGTTGGGGCAGTAAACATTCAAACTTTTTTTTTTATACTTGAATGAAAATGTTTTATAAATTGTATTCCTTTTTTTGTTATGTTTAGCTCACATAATAGCATTTAAAAGTATGCATTAAGGCAGGGCTGCCCAACCCTCTTCCTGAAGATCTAATTTCCTGTGGGTTTTCAGTTCAACCCTAATTTAACACACCTGATTCTGCTAATTAGCTGCTCAACAAGACCTTAACTAGCTGAATCAGATATGCTAAATTAGGGTTGGACTGAAAACCAACAGGACAGTAGATCTCCAGGAAGAGGGTTGGGTAGCCCTGCATGAAGGTATCTGTAAGAGAATAAACATGTCAAAACAAATGTAGACATTAAAAGGCCAATCAGCAGTTGCTACATCAATGTGTGGATATAAATTAAGTCCACTGATTCTTGAAGAATCTAACGTACACTATACAATGCATTTGGAAAGTATTCAGAACCCTTTTTCCACATTTTGTTACGTTACAGAATTATTTTAAAATGGATGAAATATTTTTTTCCCTCATCAATCTGCTCACCATACCCTACATCATAATGACAAAGCAAACACTGATTTATTTTAACTTTTTGTGAATTTATAAAAAATCAACACTGAAATATGACATGTACATAAGTATTCAGACCCTTTACTCAGTACTTTGTTGAAGCACCGTTGGCAGTGATTACTGTCTCAAATTTAATTGGGTTGGCACATCTGTATAAGGGGAGTTTCACCCATTCTTCTCTGCAAATCCTCTCAAGCTCTGCCAGGTTGGATGGGGAGCATTGCTGCACAGCTACTTTCAGGTCACTCCAGAGATGTTCAATCAGGTTCAAGTCCGGGCTCTGGGTGGGCTACTCAAGGATATTGAGAGACTTGTCCCGAAGCCACTCCTGTGTTGTCTTGGCTGTGTGCTTAGGGCTGTTGTCCTGTTGGAAGGTGAACCTTTGCCCCCAGTCCTGAACTCTCTGGAGCTGGTTTTCATCAAGAATATCTCTGTACTCTCCCAGTCCATGCAGCTGAAAAATATCCCCACAGCATGATGCTGCCACTGTGTCTTTGAGGACCTTCAATGCTAAAGAAATGTTTTGGTACCCTCCCCAAGATCTGTGTCTCGACATAATCCTGTCTCAAAGCTCTATGGATAGTTTCTTCGATCTCATGGCTTGGTTTTTGCTCTGACATGCACTGTCAACTGTGGGACCTTATATAGACAGGAGTGTGCCTTTCCAAATCATGTCCAATCAATTTAATTTACCACAGGTGGACTCCAATCAAGTTGCAGAAACATCTCAAGGATGATTTTTTATTTAACATTTATTTACCCAGGCAAGCCAGTTAAGATCAAATTTTATTTGCAATAACGGCCTACCCCGGCCAAACCCGACCGATGCTGGGCCAATTGTTCGCCACCCTATGGGAGTCCCAATCTGAGATGCAATGCCTTATACCGCTGCGCCACTGGAGACAGGATGCAACTGAGCTCAATTGTGAGTCTCATAGCAAAGGGTCTGAATACTTATGTAAATAAGTATAATTTTTTTATAAATTTGCCAAAAATTCTAAAAGCCGGTTTTTGCTTTGTCATTATGGAGTATTGTGTGTAGATTGATGAGGATTTATTTAATCAATTTTAGAATAAGTCTGAAGCGTAACAAAATTTTGAAAAAGTCAAGGGTTCTGAAAACTTTCCAAAGCCACTGTTTATACAAAAGTATGTGGACACCCCTTTAAATTTGTGGATTTGGCTATTTCAACCACACCCGTTGCTGACCGGTGTATACAATCGAGCACACAGCCATGCAATCGCCATAGACCAACATTGGCATTAGAATTGCCTTACTGAAGAGCTCAGTGACAGTGACTCAGTGACTGGAACTGTCATACTGTAGAATGCCTTCTTTCCAACAAGTTCGTTTGTAAAATGTCTGCCCGGCTAGAGCTGCCCCGGTCAACTGTAAGTGCAGTTATTGTGAAGTGGAAATGTCTAGGAGCAACAACGGCTCAGCCGCGAAGTGGTGGGCAATACAAGTTCACGGAATGGGACCGGTGAGTGCTGAAACGTGTAATGTGTAAAAATCTCAACAGAGTTCCAAACTGCCTCTGGAAGCAACGTCAGCACAAGACCTGTTCGTCGGGAATTCATGAAATGGGTTTCAAAGACTGAACAGTCGCACAAGCCTAGGATCACCATGCACAATTCCAAGCGTCAGCTGGAGTGGTGTAAAGCTCACCGCCATTGGACTCTGGTGCAGTGGAAATACGTTCTCTGAAACACATCTGGCAGTC
This sequence comes from Oncorhynchus keta, assembly GCF_023373465.1. Taxonomy (NCBI): domain Eukaryota; kingdom Metazoa; phylum Chordata; class Actinopteri; order Salmoniformes; family Salmonidae; genus Oncorhynchus; species Oncorhynchus keta. The sequence continues at coordinate 3,383,531 of NC_068453.1, forward strand.
CGATGGACAAATCTGGATTTGGCAGATACCAGGAGAATGATACCTGCCCCAATGTCTAGTGCCAACTGTAAAGTTTGGTGGAGGAGGAATAATGGTGTTGGGCTGTTTTTCCTGGTTTGGGCCTGGCCCCTTAGTTCCAGTGAAGGAAAATCATAACACTACAGCATACAATGACATTCTAGTCGATGTTGTGCTTCCAACTTTGTGGCAACAGTTTGGGGAAGGCCCTTTCCTGTTTCAGCATGACAATGCCCCCTGTGCACTTGACTGGCATGCACAAAGCCCTGATCTCAACTCCATCGAATACCTTTGGGATGAATTGGAACATCGACTGCAAGTCAGTCCCAATCGCCCAACACCAGTGCCCGACCTCACTAATGCTCTTGTGGCTGATTGAAGTCCACGCAGCAATGTTCCAACATCTAGTGGAAAGCCTTCCCAGAATAGTGGAGGCTGTTCTAGTAGCAAAGGGGGTATCAACTCCATATTAATGCCCATGATTTTGGAATTAGATGTTTGACAAACTTTTGGTCATGTAGTTTAAATGCCTCATGAGGTTAGTTTAACTTTCGTACCCTGTCAGAACCCAAATTCTAAGCTTGTTTACTTACAACGTTTGCAAACAAAGTAAATGTAATCAAACACTGTATGGCCTCAAAACATGGTTAAACTTTAATTTTGATATCATGGATTTTCAGTCCTTGCAGTCATTGCTTTGTATAAGAAGTTGATAGTGATTACGTTTTTCCTGCCTCATCCCTCAGGTTTTTACCGAAACAGTGGTGCTTTGTTATTATTGCTGATTGGCCCTTTAATAAATGCATTTCTATACCATCCAACATATGTTTTACAATGGTGGGGAAGTGCCAAGATGGAGGTGTATTTGCTTCAAAACAGATCCCCCTATTAGTCATCTAGTGTATATATAAATAATTGTCAGACACTCACAATAACCACAAAAACCACTAACTGTAAGGCTGCAGCTCAAATGACACCCTATTCCCCACAAAGTGCACACATTTTGATCAGATCACTAGTGTACTGCTTTATTGTGGGAATAAGAGTAAAATTTAAGACACAACTTGTCACGCCTGGTCCCGCTCTCCCTCTCGCTCCCGACTCCCTCCCTTGCCTCAGCCGGCTCGCCAGGCTCCCACGCCTATACTGGCTTGTCGGGCTTCTACGCCCCAGCCGGCTTGTCCTGTGCCCATGCCTCGGCCAGCCTATCAGGCTCGCGCAGGTGGGTCGTCAGGTAGCGCCCCTAGAGGGAGGAGTACTGTCACGCCTGCTCCTGCCCTTCATTACGCAAACCTGTCACCATCATTAAGCGCATCAGCGCTCCCTGGACTCATCTGGACACCTTCACTTTGTTGATTGCCCCATATTTATATGTCTGTTCCTCTGTTGGTTCCCGGTGTCAGCATTCTTGTCGTTTACATTTGCCCTTTCCAGACGCAGTCCGTGATCTGTTTCATGTCCATGTTTCATTAAATGTTCACTCCCCGTACCTGCTTCTCGTCTCCAGCGTCTGTCCTTACACAACTTTGAGAAAGGGTTTATTTTAGGGAAACTTACATTTGCTCGTCACGCCCTCTACGGCTCAACCTGTGTTTCCTTGACCTGCCGCCACTCCCCCAGTGCCCTCTCTCTCTCTCTGTCTCTGTATCTCTGTCTCTGTGTGTGTGTGATTGTGTGGGTGGAGACAGGTGTGCTGGAGTCAGAGCAGATCCCCACCAGCTGCAACCTGTTCCATAATCAAGACCTCTACAAATACTCTGACTCTGGTTCCCGTCTCCAGTCCCACGTCTCCTCATCCTGCTACTCTGCCCTGGATTTCCCACACTGCTGCCTTGGATTCCCTTACAGACCTGCTTACCCTGTCCCAACCCCTCTCACTCCAGCCTCAGCCTCCACACCTGGTTTCCTGCAACCTGCCAGAGCTTCCCCTGGCCTACACTTCATCTTCCCCCTGGGTTTCAATAAATACCTTGGTTACTTCATTCCAGTCTCTTCGTCTGAGTCTGCTCTTGGGTTTCCCTGTTCCACTCCGCTTAACAGAAACTTCATCAGTAGACACTATTTGGGCTGTTTCCAGTCTCCCTACAGACATAATTATGGACTATAGCTGTATTTTAACATTTTCGAGAGTTCAACCAATGACGTCATCAGTTGATTGAGCCTGATCTAAAAATGAGTCATGATTTGTAGCAATTATTGTGGCCTCTGTTCGCCGACTGCACAATCACGCTAGCAGCAGGTAGAGATGGTTTTCCTCTTTCAATATAGCCATTGCATCACAACAATGTTCCAATCTGCCACGACATTGCAGGATATCTAAGTTGACTCATTTTCCCTGGCTTTGTAGAGACTACAATGTGACGGGAGCCCTACTTCCTTGTCCAATTGTGTTTTACTTCCTTGTCCAATTGTGCTGGGGACGTTCTTCAGAACCTCCAAGATCAATTGGTGGCGGCAGCCTTGACCAGCTGGACCAGGAGGGCAAATCACAAACAAGTAAGTTGTTTTGCTGTCGGTAACTAGCTAGCAATATAAGCTATCTTTTTACACAAGGCGGTGTTGTTCAGTACAGTATAATTTTGTGATCAATTCAGCCATAACAGGGCTTGCTGGTACCACTAGCCAAGTTGAGCTGGCTAGCTTTGTTTGCTATACCCAAAATGTACTGTAGGTTGACATTAGCTACCTAGCTTAGCTAGCCTCAGAGCATCTCATTAGGAGCAAAAAAGTAATGACTTTGGCTTTATGACTCATATGAGTCTGAGTAACTACATGTGTGTTGTAGCTAACGAACGTGTTTGTGAGATGTCATATTCTGCACTGTGCTGCTACAATAGGAATACAGACAGTACACCAGGACTGCTCGTGAAAAGCTCATAGCGTTTTTGTCAATCTCTTACAGACAATACCGCTTGTTGGCCTATCGGTTATTTTTGGAGTTGGTTCTATGTGAGGAGAATCTAGGCAGGGGAATCGAATCCCTTTCTCTGCGTGTCAATTACTCTCAAGAGGAGATGTGAAAGGTCCCATAATAACAATCTCCCCTTGTAACACCTCACTACACAGGCCAAACACACCATATCCAGGTATTCCCTTTGTAGAACTGTAGTATTTATTATAGGTGTTAGTAGTATATATTCTCAACAACGGTATATACACTGAGTGTACAAAACATTTCGTTTCGCCCCCTTTTGCCCTCAGAACAGCCAAGATGTTGACAGCGTTTCTGTCACGCCCTGACCTTAGTAGTCTTTGTTTTCTTTATTATTTTGGTTAGGTCAGGGTGTGACATGGGTGATACGTGCGTTTTTGTCTAATCTAGGGTGTTTGTACTATTTCGTTTTTTTTTGTATATTTATGGGGTTGTTTCCATCTAGGTGTTTATGTAGGTCTATGGCTGCCTAGATTGGTTTCTCAATTAGAGGCAGGTGTTTATCGTTGTCTCTGATTGGGAACCACATTTAGGCAGCCATGTTCTTTGGGTATTTTGTGGGTGATTGTTTCCTGTGTCAGTGTTTGTGCCACACTGGACAGTTTCGTTTCCGTTTCACTTTGTTATTTTGTATTTGTGTCATGTTCAGTCTTTTCTATTAAAACATGGACACTTACCACGCTGCGTATTGGTCCAATCCTTGCTACATCTCTTCAGACGAAGAGGAGGAAATCCGTTACAGTTCCACAAGGATTCCGGCCCATTGTTTTCTCCAATGCTTCCCACAGTTGTGTCAAGTTGGCTGGATGTCCTTTGGGTGGTGGACCATTCATGATACACACAGGAAACTGTTGAGCGTGAAAAACTCAGCAGCATTGGAGTTGACACAAACCAGTGCGCCAGGCGCTTACCACCATACCCCGTTCAAAGTAACTTTAAATATTTTGTCTTGCCCATTCATCTTCTGAATGGCACACATACACAATACAGGTCTCAGTTGTCTTAAGGCTAACAAATCCTTCTTTAACCCGTCATCTACACTGATTGAAGTGGATTTAACAAGTGACATCAATAAGGGATCATATCGTTCACCTGGATTCACCTGGTCCGTCTGTCATGGAAAGAGCAGGTGGTCCTAACTGTCCCTGCATACTGCTGTGTAAACTCACAAATAAATGTTGTCTTGCATACAAGCCATGTTTAAACTATTTCCTATATTGACAGACCAATCTAGTTTTATTGAAACGTTTACTTGCAAATGAATGAATGTTGAATGTCCCTTCACCATTTTCTATAGCAGTAAGTGTAAGAATCAATGCTGCTAGAGACGAGAAGAAGGTACAGGGAGTGAACATTTAATGGCAACACACATGATACAGGACAGGACAGCGTCTGGACATGAACACATAACGACAATAATGCAGACACAGGGAACAAACGGGGGGAGCAGACAGTTATAGACGGGGTAATCAACCAATCAACCAAGGGTAGGAGTCCAGGTGAGTCCAATGAGCGCTGCTGTGCGTAATGATGGTGACCGGTATAATGAACACGGTGGGAGACAGAGAGCTGGTTTCAAGAGCAGGGCAGGTAGCTGAGCAGGCAGAAGGTTATACACAGGGGGTCCAAAAGGGCAACAGTACAGGCAGGGAAAAGGCTAGTAATGTAGTCCGGGTGATCAGTTAATAGGTAGATAACAGGAAATTCGACAGGCTAAAGTACAGGCAGGGAAAAGGCTAGTAACGTCGTCCGGGTGATCAGGCAATAGGTAGATAACAGGAAATCCGATAGGCTAAAGACTGGGAATATGCCAAAGGCATCGTTAGTGAGGCAGGCAAAAACTATCATACATGGGAGGAATAAATCACAGGGAAAAACAGAGTTCCGAAAGACGTGTGTCACAAAACAAACAATATCTCACAGTGTTGGGGTGCAAAGAACTGAACTAAATATTGTGTGATAATGACATACAGGTGTGTGAACAGGTGATTATAATTCAGGTGATTGGGATCTGGAGAGTGAGCTGCGTTCAAGGGACCTAGGTGTTTGAGAGTGTGAGCTGGAAAGTGGGCTGGAAAGTGAGCTGCGTTTAATTAAGGGATCTATGTGTTTGAGGGTGTGAGTTGGAAGCAGACGTTATAACAGGTGTGCTAAATGAAGGGCAGACTGTCGCCCTCGAGCGCCAGGGAGGGAGAATAGACGTGACAGTAAGATTGTAACTAGTTACTTCTAGTTAATTCCAAATACATTTGCTGTCAGGATGGGTAATGTACTATATAAGTACACACTAGTTACAAGTAAGTACCCCTGAAGATACACATATATTTTAACTAGCTATATCCTGTGTAACACCTAGTAATTATATTGTCCTTATGAAGACGTGTATGAAGATATGTACTTTGTGATGTACTTGTGGGTTTATCCTCTCACTTGTACAGAAAGGAGGTTCAGGTTGTTGAAATGGGGAACAAACATATTCATAATTTTGTACCTTTTTTCTAAATATTACAAATAATTGTTTATTATAATCTGGGATGATGCCCGTATCGTTGACACCAGCCAGTGAGGATGATTTATGTCTGATTTGTTTTGGTAAACTCAAGAAAGTTGACCCAGATGGTACACGTTTTGGGGGCAAGAGCTAGCAACATTGCGTGGAGATTTTGAAGAGTGCGCATTCACGGGTAGGTAATCAGAGTCTATCGTGCCTTCAACCTTGGGATTTTTTGGACCACCAGATCAAGACCCTGTCATGGCGAGCCCAATCTCTAGACCTGAACCCTATTGAAAACCTCTGGAATGTGATCAAGGGGAAGATGGATGGTCACAAGCCTTCAAACAAAGCAGAGTTGCTTGAACTTTTTTATTTTTGCACCAGGGAGTGGCATAAAGTCACCCAACAACAATGTGAAAGACTGGTGGAGAGCATGCCAAGATGCATGAAAGCTGTGATTGTAAATCAGGGTTATTCCACCAAATATTGATTTCTGAACTCTTCCTAAGTTAAAATATTAGTATTGTGTTGTTTAAAAATGAATATGAAATGTTTTTCTTTGCATTATTCAAGGTCTGACAACACTGCATTGTTTTTGCTATTTTGACCAGTTGTCTGCATGTAAATGCTTTAAAACCTCTTTGGGCTAGGGGGCAGTATTTTGACGTCCAGATGAAAAGCGTGCCTAAAGTAAACTGTTACTCAGGCCCAGAGGCTAGGATATGCATATAATTGGAAGATTTGGATAGGACACATTCTAAAGTTTCTAAAACGGTTAAAATTATGTCTGTGAGTATATAACAGAACTGATATGGCAAGCGAAACTCAGAGGAAAAACCATCCCAAAAAAATTACAATTGGCTGTCATCTTTATTATGAGGCAAGTCCTCCCAGATTGCAGTTAATAGGGCTTCCACTAGCTGTCAGCAGTCTTTAGAAAGAGTTTCAGGCTTGTTTTTGGGAAAAATTTGATAGAATTTGTAGTTTTTCTAATTTGCTCCAATTTTGGCTGTAGTGCTTTCATGCGCATGGATGAGAGTGCGTTCTTTGTTATTTATCTCCAGTAAAGACAATAATGATTCTCTGTCTTAAATTGTATTGTTTATTTAATTATTATGGTACCTGAGGTTTGATTATAAACGTTGTTTGACTTGTTTGGAGAAGTTTATTGGTAACATTTGGGATTCATTTTGTATGCATTTTGAAGGAGGGAATTGGATTATTGACTGAAGCGCGACCAGCTAAACTGAGTTTTTGGGATATAAAGAAGGACATTATCGAACAAAATGACCATTTGTGATGTAGCTGGCACCTTTCGGAGTGCCAACAGAAGAAAATCTTCAAAGGTAAGGCATTTATTATATCATTATTTCTGACTTTCATTGCGCACCTGACTGGTTCAAATATGTTTTTCATGCTTTTGTATGTGGGGCGCTGTCCTCAGATAATCACATGGTGTGCTTTTGCCGTAAAGCCTTTTTGAAATCTGACACAGCGGCTGGATTAACAAGAAGTTAAGCTTTATGTTGATGAATAATTATTGTATTTTCATGAATGTTAATTTGAATTTGGCGCTCTGCAATTTCACCATTTGTCGTCGAGGTGGGTCGCCAGCAGAACGCCTGCGCCAGACAGGAGGTTAAATGATAATATTTTAATTTGGAATTTGAGAGAAATGTTGTCAGTAGTTTATAGAATGAAACAAAAATGTTAATTTTACCCAAACACATACCAATAAATAGTAAAACCAGAGAAACTGATCATTTTGCAGTGGTCTCTTTTAGGTGAGTAAACAGTGGTCTCTTTTAGGTGTGTAAACTTCAATCCAAAACCTTAAAGGACTGGTAACTGGCCCATTTTGACACACGACTCACAACGTGATTCATGTGTAAAAAAAACAACATTGAAAATCAAATTAGAATTATTACTCTTAAAACCTTTTGTGACTAGGGGGCAGTATTTTCATTTTTGGAAAAAAAGTTCCCGTAGTAAACAGGATATTTTGTCAGGACAAGATGCTAGAATATGCATATAATTGACAGCTTAGGATAGAAAACACTCTAAAGTTTCCAAAACTGTAAAAATATTGTCTGTGAGTATAACATAACTGATGTTGCAGGTGAATGCCTGAGAAAAATCCCATCCGGAAGTGCCTCATGTTTTGAAAGCGCTGCGTTCCAATACATCCCTATTGAGCAGTGAATGGGCTATCAACCAGATTACTCTTTCTCCGTATTCCCGAAGGTGTCTATAGCATTGTGACGTAGTTTTACGCATTTTATGTTGAAGAATACCCGTAGGCGGCTACATTGCGCAAGTGGTCACCTGATGCTCCCAGAGAGATTCTCGCGTAAAATAAAGAGGTAGCCATTACTCCAATCGGTCCTACTGAAAAATGTATTGTCCCGATGGATATATTATCAAATAGATATTTGAAAAACACCTTGAGGATTGATTATAAACAACGTTTGCCATGTTTCTGTCGATATTATAGAGCTAATTTTGAATATTTTTCGCAATTTTCGTGACTGCAATTTCCGGGCGATTTCTCAGCCAAACGTGAAGAACAAACGGAGCTATTTCGCCTACAGAAATAATATTTTGGGAAAAAAGGATCATTTGCTATCTAACTGGGAGTCTCGTGAGTGGAAACATCCGAAGCTCATCAAAGGTAAACGATTTAATTTGATTGCTTTTCTGATTTCCGTGACCAAGTTACCTGCTGCTAGCTGGACAAAATGCTATGCTAGGCTATCTAAACCTAACGGTTCCGCCGCTGTCCCCCAAAAGCCCCTGAAATTTAGGGCCAGGCCTCATTTTGAGCCTGCTTTTTTTCCACTGTTGCTGCACTCAGAGTGAGCTATGGTCCATCGGGTGTTTCATTGAACTCGGCACAGTCTGGAGACTATGGTGATGACATTTTTAGTGATGATTTCAGAATGCCATTTTGGCTGATGGTCCCTCTCCGTTTAAACATATTGCAAATGTACAAAGGTTAACAAGCAAGTCAGTGTTCGTCAGTCAATTAGATGTCATTCTGACACCAAACTGATACCATCTGACACCAAACATCACATATATCAGAGCAGGCCCATAATTCACAGCGCCTTCAGTTTAAAACATAATAAAAACGTAAAACACATAGTTACGTTCTAGCTGCGGGTCCAGTTCTGACATTATGTGTAGGCCTATATGAGGCGACCCTGAATCCCGAGTTTCGGCTCAATAGGTCCTTCGGTGCCCGAGCAAGCCCTTAATTGGTGCTGAAAATCCACTTTTTTCCATGCCTTGCTACGGGGTCCATGAATGAGCTATCGGACAGAAACATTGGGGTCCGTCTCTATGGGCCGAGCCGGTTTCAATGCACCTAGTCTTGTGTCTCTGAGACTTTTCTAAATGTCGTCATTTTCGTAATGGTCAAAATGAATTTAAGTCATAGCAAATGTACAAGGCTTTTTCTCGGTCCGAGAACCTTCTAGATCCAAGTAACTCACCACGCACTATCAACCTGAGGTCTAGAACAGGTTTCTAAAGTTTCAGAACTCTAAGTCTGACGGTTATTTTTTAGCTCGAACAAAGGTAACTATTGCAGGCACTGTCTGTCTCTACGCACCACACTGTGTCCCCCTGTCCTAGCTGTGTGTGTGTGTGTGATTTTTTTCTTGGAAATTTTATGGGAGACATGACTGATTTACAGTTCATGGGGGTTGCCTAATCACACATATGAAGTTTTGAAAAGATCTGACCTTTTTAACCCTTTGAATCAGCCCCTATGACACCATTTAAGGCACTTCCGATTGGCACAGGAAGCTATAAGTAAACACATATCCTGATTGGGGAATGCCTTTACAGAATCTTTACAGTGTTTACGTTAAGAACTGACCAATTTACACAGGGTTGAATGCACTATTTATCACAATACCTGCTTGGGTATGGAAAAACATTTTTAGGGTGATTTTAACCACTTCCGGTTGCTCCAGGAAGGCTTAGAATCAACACAGGTAGACCTCATAGTGGCCTGATGGATTGTCATTGAAGACAGGTTCATAAGGCATTCATAACCCACATAGGCTTCAGGTTGACTTTAGAGGAGCAGGCAATGTATTCCTATGGGGAGCGATGTCATTGTAATCTGTGAGATCAAAAAACCCTGATTAACTGTTAAGGGTTAATGCCACGGTCAAGGTTAGGCTTGCACAGATCGGGAGGACCTCAGGAAAGTACCTGAGGTCGAATTGTGCTTCTCACACTAACCCTTCTCTCACTGTCACCCAAAAGCAAATGACATTTAGGGCCAGGCTTAATTTTGGGCCTACTTTTTTCACGGTCGCTGCACTCAGAGCGTGCTATGGTCAAGCGGGGCATCTCGTTGAACTCGGCACAGCCTTGAGAATATGGAAATGCCATTGCAGGCTCTGTGTGTCTTCAAGCACTGCACTTTGTCACTCCATCGTTGCTGTGTGTGTGTGTGTGTGTGTGTGAGAGTTTTTTTTTTTTAACCTTTATTTTACTAGGCAAGTCAGTTAAGAAAATAATCTTATTTTTAATGACAGCCTAGGAACAGTGGGTTAACTGCCTGTACAGGGGCAGAATGACAGCTTTGTACCGTGTCAGCTTGGTGGTTTGCACTTGCAACCTTACGGTTACTAGTCCAACGCTCTAACCACTAGGCTACCCTGCCGCCCTTTGATATCTGTTGGGAGAAATGGCTGACATACAGTTCAAGAGGGTTGCCTAATCACACATATGAAGTTTTAAAACCCTTCGAAACAGCACCTATGACACCATTTTAAGGCACTTCCAGTTTAAACAGGAAGCTGAAAGTGAACACATATCCTCCCTGGGGTAGGCAATTATAGAATATTGAGTTTTAAGTCTACGTTAAGAACTGACTTATTTGCGGAGGGTTTATTGAGTGTTTATTACTTCAGAAAATCACAGAAATCTCGCAGAGCTCCGAAGCACACTTTAAAAAGATTTGTATGAACATGCTGCAACTGGATCGATAACTGTTTAAAAAATAAAAACTATTTTTGAACATCACTAATTTGACATTGTACGATTTCTCTTAAATGACTATAGATAAATGGCTGGTTCTTTTTTTATTGACACCGTAGGTTCCTTTACTTTGATGTGAAGCGGAAAAATTATTGCTCTATTTTCATTTTGGACCTTTTATCCCCGAAAAATGTCCATAACTCAAAAACCTAGACGCCCTCTTGTTCGGGGCCAACTGCCCATTATGCCAAACCTATGCTCACCAAGTTTTGGCTTCGAAATATTTTCCATTAAAGGAGATAAGGTCACGTCGTGATTGGTGATGTTTTGTACATTTGCAATATGATTCCATTTGCCCTCTTGTGGGATTTACCGGGACAGCGGAAAAATGACCAAAATTAGATTATTTTATAAAACAGAAACCGAATGTCCGAGAGAGTTCGTTTAATGACTTCCTGGAAGATCCGGCCCTGCCGCACGACCCGACGCCGTCTGCGAATTTTAGAAACGTATTTGGACGTCTATTAAGGGACCGTACATTTGCAATGTGGACTTTCTCACTAACCATATGGCAAATGTCAAAATGTTCCTTAAGCCCACCCGACACGCAGGCGTCCCATCTAGCCATCTGGAAATGCAAATGCACTACGCTAAATGCTAATAGCACTCGTTAAAACTCAAACGTTCATTAAAACACACATGCAGAGTACTGAATTAAAGCTACACTCGTTGTGAATCTAGCCAACAAGTCAGATTTTTAAAATGCTTTTCGGCGAAAGCATGAGAAGATATTATCTGATAGCATGCAACACCCCGAAATACCTGAAGGGGACGTAAACAAAAAAATTAGCATAGCCGGCGCTACACAAAACGCAGAAATAAAATATAAAACATTCATTACCTTTGACGAGCTTCTTTGTTGGCACTCCTATATGTCCCATAAACATCACTATTGGGTCTTTTTTTTTTAGATTAAATCGGTCCATATATACCCAAAATATCCATCTATGAAAAGTGTGTGATCCAGAAAAAAACTGTTTTAAAATGCAACGTAATTTTTTTAAATTAAAAAAGTCGACGATAAACTTTCACGAAACACTTCGAAATACTTTTGTAATCCAACTTTAGGTATTAGTAAACATTAATAATCTATCAAATTGATCACGGGGCGATGTGTATTCAATAGCTCCACGTCTTCAAATCATGGTCGGAAATCTCTCTTCCAAAACATCCTGTCGGAGACCGGATTACTCGTTTGACCAAGATACAACGCCCAGGCAATTGACAAGACTGGCGACATCGTGTGGAAGCTGTAAGACTTGCAATCTCGGCCCCATCTAATTTGCTGTCCCATAGATAATACATGCAAGTGGCGCATTGATATTTTTTCCAGTTTTCGGTGATCAGTATTCCTTGCGCTTTTCGATGAAACACACGTTCTGTTATAGTCACAGCCGTGATTGAACCAGTTTCAGAAACGTCAGAGCGTTTTCTATCCACACATACTAATCATATGCATATACTATATTCCTGGCATGAGTAGCAGGACGCTGAAATGTTGAGCAATTTTTTAACAGAATGTTCGAAAAAGTAAGGGGTAGGCTTAAGTGGTTTTAAGGTATGTTATGGCATTGAATAGAAAACTACAAAACCCCCCAAAAAAGTACTTCCTGAATGGATTTTTCTCAGGTTTCAGCCTGCCAAATCAGTTATGTTATACTCACAGACACTATTTTAACAGTTTTGGAATCTAGTGATGGTGTTTTCTATCCAAACCTACCAGTTATATGCATATCATATCTTCTGGGCCCGAGTAGCAGGCCGTTTAATTCTGGCATGCTTTTCATCCAAAATTCCGAATGCTGCCCCCTAACCTAGAGAGTCTAAGGTCAGGGCGTGACACTTTGTCAGCGATTACAGCGGTGAATCTTTCTGGGTAAGTCTCTAACAGCTTTGCTCACCTGGATTGTAAAATATTTGCCCATTATTATTTGACAAATTCTTCAAGCTGGTTGTTGATCATTGCTAGACAGCAATGGTCAAGTTTTGCCATAGATCTTCAAGCCAATTTAAATCAAAACGGTAACTAGACCACTCAGAAACATTCCATGTCAAATCAAATCAAATGTAGTTTGATCAGCAGATGTCACAAAGTGCTTATACAGAAACACAGCCTAAAACCCCAAACAGAAAGCAATGCAGATGTAGAAGCATGGTGGCTGTAACGGTGTTCGTCTGTTGAAAGAGGAGCGGACCAAAATGTGGCGTGGTGGTTACTCATGTTCTTTAATGAAACAATGAACGATACATGAAATAACTAAATCTACAAAACGAGAAAACCTATACAGCCTATCTTGTGACAACAAAGACAGGAACAATCACCCACAAACACACAGTGAAACCCAGGCTACCTAAATATGGTTCCCGATCAGAGACAACGAGAATCACCTGACTCCATCACCATAGACTATGCTAGACAACCCTACTCAACCACAATCCCAATACCTACTAAACCCCAATACAAAAACACACCACAAAATAAACCCATGTCACACCCTGGCCTGACCAAATAAATAACGAAAACACAAAATACTAAGACCAAGGCGTGACAGTGGCTTGGAAAACCCCTCTAGAAAAGAAAGGAACCTAGGAAGAAATCTAGGGAGGAAGGCTCTGAGGGGTGGCCAGTTCTCTTCTGGCTGTGCCGGGTGGAGATTATAAGAGTACATGGCCATTAAGGCCAGATTGTTCTTCAACATGTTCAAACATTCATAGATGACCAGCAGGGTCAAATAATAATCACAGTGGTTGTAGAGGGTGCAACAGGCCAGCACCTCAGGAGTAAATGTCAAATGGATTTTCATAGCCGAGCATTCAGAGACAGCAGGTGCAGTAGAGAGGTAGAAAGAAGGAGAGAGAGAAACAGAGAGAGAGCCAGAGGTAGACCGAGAGAGAAAGAGAGAGAGAGAGAGATAACCCCACCCACTTTGCCACGGAATAGCCCCCAACCACTAAAGCGATATCAATAGACCACTAACTTACTACAAGGAGACAAGACTGAGTGTAGCCCATGAATATCTCCTCCACCGCGTGAGCCCAATGGGGCACAAAACCGGACAGGAAGATCATGTCAATGACTCAACCCACTCTAGTCCATCGCCCTTCCTAGGGATGGAATAGAAAAGCACTAGTAAACCAGTGGCTCAGCCCCCATAATAGCGTCAGAGGCAGATAATCCCAATGAAGAGAGGGGAGCATGCCAGGCAGAGACAGCAAGGACGGTTTGTCACTCCAGTGCCTTGCTGTTCACCTTCGCACCACTTGGCCAGACTACACTCAATCATAGGACCTACTGAAGAGATGAATCTTTAGTAAAGACTTAAAGGTTGAGACGTCTCCCACATAAATAGGCAGACCATCCCATTAAAATGTACCTCTATAGGAGAAAGCCCTGCCTCCAGCTGTTTGCTTAGAAATTCTAGGGTCAATAAAGAGTCCTGTGTCTTGTGACATAGAGTACATGTAAATATGTAAGGCAGGGCCAAATTGGAGAGATAGGTAGGAGCAAGTTAATTTATTGCTGTTTAGGTTAGCAGTAAAACCTTGAAATCAGCCTTAGCCTTAACAGGAAACCAATATAGAGGGGACTGTGCAGTCTCTATGATGGGGTCTAAAACCAGCCTTGAGTGTTTCATATACATTATTTGTCCTCAGCAAGGCTGTGAGTAGCTGCTAAACAACTTTTTCAAAAAATGTTGACAGGAAAGGAAGATTCAATATAGGCAGATATAAACTCAGCAAAAAAATAAATGTCCTCTCACTGTCAACTGTGTTTAGATTCAACAACTGAAACATAAACTGAACAAGTTCCACAGACATGTGACTAACATAAATGAAATAATGTGTCTCTGAACAAAGGGGGGTTCAAAATCAAAAGTAACAGTCAGTATCTGGTGTGGCCACCAGCTGCATAAAGTCCTACAGTGCATCCCCTCCTCATGGACTGCACCCGATAAGCCAGTTCTTACTGTGAGATGTTACCCCACTCTTCCACCAAGGCTCTTGCAAGTTCCAGAACATTTCTGGAGGGAATGGCCCTAGCCCTCACCCTCACAGGTCCCAGACGTGCTCAATGGGATTGAGATCCGGGCTCTTCGCTGGCCATGGCAGAACACTGACATTCCTGTCTTGCAGGAAATCACACACAGAACGAGCTGTATGGCTGGTGGAATGCTGGAGGGTCATGTCAGGATGAGCCTGCAGGATGGGTAGCACATGAGGGAGGAGGATGTCTTCCCTGTAACGCATAGAGGTGAGATTGCCTGCAATGACAACAAGCTCAGTCCGATGATGCTGTGACACACCACCCCAGACCATGACGGATCCTCCACCTCAAAATCGATCCCGCTCCAGAGTTCAAGCCTCGGTGCAACGAAGAAGTGAAGAGCACTTTTTTTGCCAGTCCTGTCTGGTCCAGCGATGGTGGATTTGTGCCCATAGGCGACATTGTTGCCGTTGGTGTCTGGTGAGGACCTGCCTTACCTGACTTGATTTAAATAGGAGTCCGTAATTTGCTTTCTAATAATCATAATCTTTTAATCTAAGAAGTTCATGAATTCATCATTGCTGAGGTGAAGGCCATCCTCACTTGGGGATTGCTGCTTTTTAGTTAGCTTTGCAACAGTATCAACAATATGTTTTGGATTGTTTTATTCTCCTTACTCAGGTTGGATAAGTAGACTGATCGAGGAGCAGTGAGGGCTCTTCAATCTTGCACTTTACTGTATTTCCAAGCTCGTCAGAAGACTTCGTTTAGTGGAGCGTAATTTCCGTTCCAATTTTCTGGAAGCTTGCCCCAGGGGTCGGGTATTTTCTGTATTTCAGGGAGCTCATTTATTTTGAAAAATGTTTTTTTTGAAGTGTGACTGCATCTAGGGTATTATGCAAAGCCTAAATGTAGGTGGTTAACTGATTGTTGTACTCCGGTGTCATTGGGTAGGTGGTGGGAGTCTTTGGGTTGTCCGATAATTATTTTTCGCAGGTTTTAATAACAGTTTGTTGGGGTTTTAGCAGATTTTTTTTTAGAGATTTCAATTGTAATAAAAGGGAGGTCCGATACTCCAGGATTATCAGGAAAAACATTTAGATTCACAAATTGTATTCCACGAGACAAACCTAGATCCAGGGTATGACTGTGGCAATGCGTAGGTCCTTAGACATGCTGGACAAACCCCACTGAACCCCACTGAACCATGTTTCAGTCAGGCCAATCACATCAATGTTATGATCAGTTATTAGTTGACTGACTGACTGCCTTGGAAGTGACTAGCTCTATTTTGAGTTGTGAGAAATCACGATCTCTTACAATAATGACAGGAACGGAGGAGGTCTTTATTGCAGTGAGATTGCTAAGGCGAAGAGCGCCATGTTTAGTTTTTTAAGTTAAAATCAATTGAATGGATTCCTTCCTCTCCGGCAACTGAGTTAGGAAAGCCGCTTGTATCTTTGTCGTGACCGGGTGTATTGAGACAGCATCCAAAGTATAATTAATAACTGCACCATGCGCAAAGGGATATTCAATTTCTGATTTTTATTTTATTTTACCAATCTACCAATTGGTGCCCTTCTTTGAGAACCATTGGAATGCCTCCCTATTCTTTGTGGTTGAATCTGTGCTTGAAATTCACTGCTCGAATGTGGGACCTTACAGATAATTATATGTGTGGGGTACAGAGCTGAGATAGTTATGTAAAAATCATGTTAAACACTATTATTAAAACACAGAGTCTATGCAACTTATTAAGCACATCTTTAATCCTAAATTCACTGCATGAATTACAAACCGGTTGGCCATTAAACCGGTTGACTCAAGACAGCTTTTAATTTTTTATTAATTTGTTAAACATTTCTTAAAACACAATCCCACTGACATTATGGGGTATTTTGTGTAAAACAGTGACATACAATCTCCATTTAAACTATTTTAAATTCAGGCCGTAAGACAACAAAATGTGGAAAAAGTAAAGGGGCGGGAAAAAATTCTGAAGGCACTGTACTATAAGCATCCAACTCCCTCGTATCAATAGATCATGCACACTGACCTTCCCTCACAATACCTACCCCCAACAGACACCCGTCAGTCACCCAAACTAAAATACAAATCATGAAGATCTATTTTATAGACAATACACAGACAGCGCATTGCGCAAACAAAACAACCCTCGCAATATCAACTGAATTACATGGGTCTATTACTGAACTGTTTGTTGAAACAAATAATTGAACGGGAAGAGACTGTTGAGATGTACAAACTATGGCAAAAGCGAAAGATTAGCAGACAAGAGGCAATCCGTAATTTCGATTAAGACATTAATGACCAAGCCAATATGGACTTAGTCAATATAACTATTTGTTCAGAACTTTTGAAATGTACAGAGACAGAATTCAGAACATGGGCCATTTGTACAGTGTTCTCTATGTACACCAAGTCAGAAACATAGGATAAATAAAGGGGGCATATAAGCAGACAAAGAAAGCTCTTACAATGTTTGATGATGACATTTCTCTAAAACAGGCTATAGGCTACATGTGCACCACCAAGTGCTGAGGGGGAAAAAGGGACACAATTATTAGGGTGAAGCACATGGTATAGTAACAGCTTACTACACAACATACACTTAGTATTACTTTCTTATCTACAGTATACATATCTCCCTGGCATATTACATCATTGATGCAGCAGCATACAATACATTTTTGGACTACCTTCGTTGTGCTGTGCCCACTTGAACAGGAAGGTGGCGCAGCGGTCCTTTATCATCAAACTTTGTCATAAAAGTCTGACATTCTCTGGATTTATGATGCTTTCAAGACAACTGGGAACTCGAATCATGACATGGTCAAAACATGACTTCAGTGATCTTCAGGTCAGAGCTCTAGAAAGAGGCTGAGTTCTCGACTTGGAATTCTGAGTTGGCTGACCATTCAAGATGTATTTTCACCTTCACCTTTCACTTTCTGAGCTAATTTTTTTCCAGAGTTCCCAGTTGTCTTGAACTTAGTGAAGTATGAGATTTCCCAGTTCTGAGTTTCCAGTTGTTTTGAAATTGGCAGAAGTCACGCTGGAGTCACAGCATGGCCAATGTATTCAAACTTATAGCAGGCAGGGTAAGTGCTTTGCAACTCTTGCAGTGCGCCACTTATTCCTTCCAAACCACTCATTGTTGAATTTGTAATATTCGGTCCAATGGCCGATGAGCACCAATACCTTTTATCTATCATTTCTCTTCATACGATAAGGATTAGAAAGGATTTGCCAGTAGATTGTTGAGGTGATTCATGATGTCTTGTTAAGATTTTGAAAGTATGATGTTGACACGATCAGTCCAATCAAAACTACAGCACACATAACGTGATTTAAAGTCATTTTATCTGTGGCCTATGACCTCGAGCCTTCTTGGATGAGCACTTCTAATGTAAATCTATGGCAACACCCAAGGGGGCTTCAACTGCCTAGCTCTCCCTGTAGATTATGTGTCCCCATGAATGACAGAACACTGAGCCTATCACAGCGCAACTAGAGAAGATTACCAACACCTACGCTCTGTATTTTCCACTGGCTGCCCCCCACCATAGAAAGCACTGGTCTAGGCTGAAACACCTGCATTTTGGAGCTGCCTTACTCAAGAATCCAAGAAAAATAGCATGTGGCTTTATTCACTCAATACATTTGTTTTTACATTATTTGCAAATTGATATGACACAAATTACTGCAAAAAAATTATGTTTTACAGGTGGGGCTCAAAACAGGTGAACATCTGCCCTGAATGACGGGTCGCCACTGGCTAGCTAGTTAACTACATTACTGCTGCTTGACGTATTTTCTGCTGCGCTGATGTTGGCTGATCGGAATGCTTCCTCTTTGAAGTGAAGGTGCAAATCGATGGAATAGCTTCACATTTCAATGTTCTACGACCTGGCAACCCCATCAGTTAAGACTTCAGGTCTGTTTCGAAATTCTCTGTCTGAAAGTGCTGGCAACCAACATACACACTTGGATATTTCTCCACAGGAGGTTTCACATCATAGGCAGCGTTCTCTACTGCCGCCAGCCAGTGCTTAATTTGTAAATCGGGAGGTGATGGAACATAAAGTGAGCGTGAGACGGGGGGTGGGATCGGAAAACATGAGAATGATTTTTTACCTTGGTAGTAAAGCATTGCATGCATATCATCACATTTGCAAAGTGGTATAATTTAATTTAATTTTACCTTTATTTAACCAGGCAAGTCAGTTAAGAACACATTCTTATTTTCAATGACGGCCTGGGAACAGTGGGTTAACTGCCTGTTCAGGGGCAGAACGACAGATTTGTACCTTGTCAGCTCGGGGGTTTGAACTCGCAACCTTCCGGTTACTCGTCCAACGCGTATAGAGCAGTAGAGTAGAGGCACTTACAGAAGTTGCACTCATGGGATTTTTTTGTTGCCTTTAATAAAAGTATTTTTTGCAATTCTGCGTCATTTTACATGATTGGAGACATAGGCATAATCTTTTTAATGTCACGTTCAAAACTGGGAACTCAGAGCTGGGAAATCTCTGACTTCCAACTTCAGTGCGTTCAACAACTGGGAAATCGGGAAAAAACGATCTCCGACTGGGAAAATATGTTTGAATGGTCAGCCAACTCAGAATTTCAAGTGGGGAACCCTGGCCTCTTTCTAAATGCCCAAAGTTCCCGACCTGAAGATCACTGACGTCATGATTCGACCTCATTTTTTTCAGTTCCCAGTTGTCTTGAATGCACAAATTATCAAAAAGTCAGGCTACATTGACACTGACGAACTGATGATCTGAAATCAATGAAAACAACGTTGTATTGAATCCATCAATGGCCTAGGTGTGTGGAGACACATATTGTATGCTACAATACGAGGAGTAAATCATAGTCCTAATAGTGAGGACAATTAACAGAGGCAACTCGAATGAACTTTCACCGCGTTTATTGACATTTTTGACAATTATTTTCCATGCCATGAGAGGTACCTGCCGGCCAAATGGGTTCCCGGAACGACACAATCCAAAACGGAGAAGTGCCGGATCCTGTTCCGGCAGGCTTTTGCTTAAATTAAGCACTGCCGCCAGCCACTATCGGCTCAAAGGAATATTTCCGGCAGGTAACCAATGAAATGTTACCCCAGCAGCCTGCACTTGCTTGAAGTTTGCACATCCAGCTATTGAGCACTACAACATGACTAAACTTTACAGTTGTTGTTGACAGAAAAATAAAAAGTTCTTCGCAATCTCAAAAGGCCAAATAGGGAGTGTTTATATTTGTCCTGGAAGTGTGAGGTGTGTAAGCACAAGTGTGAGGTGTAAATGGAAATGTCTTTTTTTTTGCATATCCCGACTCCCCTGAGACACCCTCTGATGTTCTATGAACGAGTGGCTGGTTCCGTAATTAACGTTAGCTATCTGTTGACACCAATTCTCAACTGGATCAACTCCGACAGGTGCGGCACTACATCCTGAAATCGCCATGAATTCCACATATTATGGTTTGCTTTACAACCAGGAAATGTAGATGGCCCTTCCCTTCCGGCGAGATGCAGAAACACTGGTATTTCTGTGTAGTGAGGCAATTCTCTACTTTTTTAAAATAACAAATTAATGGACATTTACACCGAAAGCGCAGCGATGAAACATCACTTTTAGCAGAAGCCGCTGAACATTACTTCTAAATAATAGCTCCTAATTCAATTAAGTTTGACATTAATTGATTCTTTGAGGTCTCACTCCTTGTCCGTGTGTGTCGTTGACAGCATGAAGAAGTCATTTGGCTGCGGGAAGAAGAACGAGGGAGACAAGGAGGCGTTCGCAGTGATGAAGGAGGAGTACAGGAAGCTGGGGAGCATGACCTTCGCCGAGGGGGCTGTGCTGACCATCTTTGTCCTGCTGGTGGTGATGTGGTTCACCAGAGAACCAGGCTTCATGCCAGGCTGGGCCACTGTACTGTTTAACATGGATGGAGCGTGAGTAGCACACACATACAGATACATTCATGCACACAGGCTGGCAGATGCATGCACACACACACAAACACACACCAATAAAATGTGAATGTCTGTTCTTCTAACTGAATTCTAAACTCTTTCGCTGTGTTTTTTCCTTCAGGTTTGTGACAGACGGGACTGTTGCCATCTTCATGTCCACGCTCTTCTTCATTATCCCCTCACGGCCGTTCTGCTGTGGGAGTGCTGAGGAAGAGGAGGGAGAGGCTGGGGAGGAAGGTGAGGGGGGTTCAATGAAAGAGACACAATTACAAATACAGTTGAAGTCTGAATATTACATACACTTAGGTTGGAGTCATTTAAACTCGTTTTTCAACCACACAAATTTCTTGTTAACAAACTATAGTTTTGGCAAGTTGGTTAGGACATCTACTTTGTGCATGACACAAGTTTTTCCAACAATTGTTTACAGACAGATGATTTACATTATAATTCACTGAAAACAATTCCAGTGGGTCAGAAGTTTACATACACTAAGTTGACTGCCAATGGAAAATTCCAGAAAATGATGCCATGGCTTTAGAAGCTTCTGAGGCTAATTTGAGTCAATTGGAGGTGAACCTGTGGATGTATTCCAAGGCCTACCTTCAAACTCAGTGCCTCTTTGCTTGACATCATGGGCAATTATGAGCCAAGACCTGGATGAACCCCCACAAGTCTGGTTCATCCTTAGGAGAAATTTCCAAACACCTGAAGGTACCACGTTCATCTGCACAAACAATAGTATAAACAAGTATAAACACCATGGGACTATGCAGCCGTCATACTGCTCAGGAAGGAGACGCGTTCTGTCTCCTAGAGATGAACGTACTTTGGTGCGAAAAGTGTAAATCAATCCCAGAACAACAGCAAAGGACATTGTGAAGATGCTGGAGGAAACAGGTACAAAAGTATCTATATCCACAGTAAAACGAGTCCTATATCGACATAACCCGAAAGGCCGCTCAGCAAGGAAGAAGCCACTGCTCCAATACCGACATAAAAAAGCCAGACTATGGTTTGCAAATGCACATGGGGACAAAGATTGTACTTTTTGGAGAAATGTCTTCTGGTCTGATGATACAAAAATATAACTGTTTGGCCATAAAAATATAACTGTTTGGCCATTGTTATGTTTGGAGGAAGAAGGGAGAGGCTTACAAGCCGAAGAACACCATCCCAACCGTGAAGCACGGGGTGGCAGCATCATGTTGTGGAGGGTAGGAGGGACGGGTGCACTTCACAAAATAGATGGCATCATGAGTGCAGGAAAATTATGTGGATATATTGAAGCAACATCTCAAGACATCAGTCAGGAAGTTAAAGTTTGGTCGCAAATGGGTCTCCCAAATGGACAATGACCTCAAGCACACTTCCAAAGTTGTGACAAAACGCCTTAAGGACAACAAAGTCAAGGTATTGGAGTGGCCATCACAAAGCCCTGACCTCAATTTCATTGAAAATATGTGGGCAGAACTGAAAAAGCGTGTGCGAGCAAGGAGGCCTACAAACCTGACTCAGTTACACCAGCTGTCAGGAGGAATGGGCCAAAATTCACCCAATTTATTGTGGGAGGCTTGTGGAAGGCTACCAGAAAAGTTTGATCCAAGTTAAACAATTATAGGCAATGCTACCAAATACTAATTGAGTGTTTGTAAACTTATGACCCACTGGGAATGTGATCAAAGAAATAAAAGATGAAATAAATCAATCTACACTATTTTTCTGACTTTTCACATCCTTAAAAAAAGTGGTGATCCTAACTGACGTAAAACATGGAATTTTTACTTAAATGTCAGGAATTGTGAAAAACTGAGTTTAAATGTAAATGTATTTGGCTAAGGTGTATGTAAACGACTTCAACTGTATCTTTGTCTGCAGATTCTGTTCAGTTAAGAAGACTCAATGAGACAAAGTTCAGTTTCACTCTCTAATGAAGAGATAGGCCTTTAATGTGCATTGTTAATGTTCATTTCACTTATTCCTTCTCTTACTCCCCTCCTCACTCTCCAGGCAAGAAGAAGCAAAAGGCCCCAGCTGCTCTGTTGAACTGGCATGTGGTCCACGAACGCATGCCCTGGAATATCATCCTATTGCTGGGAGGAGGTTTTGCTTTGGCCAGCGGTAGCGAGGTTTGTATGCAGGCATCTAGTTCATAATGCCCTGTATCTTGTCTCTCTCGCTCTCACCTCCACTCACCCCCCTCATCTCGCCCACCCCATCTGTTTCTCTAGGCATCTGGTCTGTCTCAATGGCTGGGTGAGAGTCTAGCTCCTCTACAGTCCATTCCTCCCTTCGGTATCTCTCTGCTACTCTGTCTGTTGGTGGGGACCTTCACTGAGTGCTCCAGCAACACAGCTACTACCACACTGTTCCTGCCCATACTGGCCTCTATGGTAACCACACACAAACAGACACATGCGCACTCATGCACGAACGAACGCACACACACAATAACGCACGTATGCATGCATGCATGCACATTTGCATACACACACACACTCCCTCTCTCTGTCTCTCTCATACACATGTCCAAGTGTGTTGACTGACTCGGTGTGTTCCTTTCTACTTCCCACCAGGCCACAGCTATTAGGCTGCATCCTCTGTACGTGATGCTGCCCTGCACCATCTGTGCCTCGTTGGCATTCATGTTGCCTGTGGCAACACCTCCCAATGCCATCGTCTTCTCCTATGGAAATCTCAAAGTCATGGACATGGTGAGACCCAACACATGCACACACACAGGTGCATAAGTGCACACACACGAATGGATAGACACAGACACACAACCACAGTAGTGGTCTTGTGTTGTTCAGATGGTAACATAGTGTTGCAACACCAAAATAGTAGGTTCAATTCCCACTGGGGTCACATACACTGAAATGTATGCACCGACTACTGTAAATCGCTTTGGATTAAAGTGTCAGCTAAAAGGCATATATTATGTTATTACACATTCAGATACAACAGTGTTTACTGTATACCCTGAATTTGTGTTGTTGTTGTGTTGTCCAGGTGAAGGCAGGCTTCATGCTGAACATGATCGGGATCGTGACCATCAACATGGGCATCAACACCTGGGGAGACGCAATGTTCCAGCTCAGCACTTTCCCTGACTGGGCCAACATCACACATGGGACCAAGCCCTGAGAGGGGGAGGAGAGAGAGGCAGGAGGAAGGAGGAGGATGGAGGGAGGATTTTGATATGAGCAACAAAGAGAGCAAGGGAGAGAGAGAGAGAGGGAGAGGCAGGCAGGCAGGCAGACATACAGTACCAGTCAAAAGTTTGGACACACCTACTCATTCAAGGGTTTTTCTTAATTTTTACTATTTTCTGCATTGTAGAATAATAGTGAAGACATCAAAAATGTGAATGGACTCGTGTAGTGTTAAACAAATAAAAATATATTTTATATGAGATTTTTCAAAGTAGCCACCAGTTACCTTGGTATTCTCATTTGCCTTGGCATTCTCTCAACCAGCTTCAAGAGGTAGTCACCTCGAATGCACTTCAATTAACAGGTGTGCCTTGTTAAGTTATTTTGTGGAATTTCTTTCCTGCTTAATGCTTTTAAGCCAATCAGTTGTGTTGTGACAAGGTAGTGGGGGCATACAGAAGATAGCCCTATTTGGGAAAAGACCAAGTCAAATAAGCAAAGTAAAATGACAGTCCATCATTACTTTAAGACATGAAGGTCAGTCATTATGGAACACTTCAAAAACGTTGAAAGTTTCTTAAAGCGGAGTCGCAAAAACCATAAAGCACTATGATGAATCTGGCTATCATGAGGACCGCCACAGGAAAGGAAGACCCAGAGTTACCTTTGCCACAGAGAATACGTTCATTACAGTTACCAGCCTAAGAAAATGCAGCACAAATAAATGCTTCACAGAGTTCAAGTAACAGATACATCTCAACATCAACTGTTCAGAGGAGACTTTGTGAATCAGGCCTTCATGGTCAAATTGCTGCAAAGAAACCACTACTAAAGGACAACAATAAGAAGAGACTTGCTTGGTTCAAGAAACACGAGCAATGGACATTAGACGGGTGGAAATCTGTCCTTTGGTCTGATGGTCCAAATTTGTCATTTTTGGTTCCAACCGCCATCTCTTTGTGAAACGCAGAGTAGGTGAATGGATGATCTCATGTGTGGTTCCGACCATGAAGCATGGAAGAGGAGGTGTGATGCTGTGGGGGTGCTTTGCTGGTGATACTTAATTCCAGGTACACTTAACCAACATGTCTACCATAGCATTCTGCAGCGATACGCCATCCCATCTGCTTTGCGCTTAGTGGGACTATCATTGGTTTTTCAACAGGTCAATGACCCAAAACACCTCCAGGCTGTGTAAGGGCTATTTGACCAAGGAGAAAAGTGATGGAGTGCTGTATCAGATGACCTGGCCTCCAAAATCACCCAACCTCAACCCAATTGAGATAGTTTTCGGATGAGTTGGACTGCAGAATGAAGGAAAAGCAGCCATCAAGTGCTCAGCATTTATGGGAACTCCTTCAAGACTGTTGGAAAAGCATTCCAGGTGAAGCTGGTTGAGAGGATGCCTAGAGTGTGCAAAGTTGTCATCAAGGCTACTTGAAGAATCTCAAACATAAAATATATTTTGATTTGTTTAACACTTTTTTGGTTACTACTTGATTCCATAGATGTTATTTCATAGTTTTGATTTCTTCACTATTATTCTACAATGTAGAAAATAGTAAAAAATTAAGAAAAACCCTTGAAGGAGTAGGTGTGTCCAAACTTTTGACTGGTACTGTAAATGTGGACTGACAGGCAAACAGAAAGTCAGACATAGACAGAGAAAGACAAAGCGAATGGGAAAGGGAGATTAAGCACACACACATAATGTTGAAGTGACAATGAACAAGTACACCAGCTGCAGTATTTTCTCCTTAATTTTTTTTACCTTTATTTAACCAGGCAAGTCAGTTAAGAACATATTCTTATTTTCAATGACGGCCTGGGAACAGTGGGTTAACTGCCTGTTCAGGGGCAGAACGACAGATTTGTCAGCTCAGGGGTTTGAACTCACAACCTTCCGCAACTATTCCAACGCTCTAACCACTAGGCTACGCTGCCGCCCCATTTTAGAAATAAGATACCATATACCTTGCCCTCTGATAGGCTAGGTCTGATGTTAAAAGTGCCTAGGTGGTCAGGGCAAGGGGCTAGCGAACTAGGGTCTTGGTGGTTCCTGGACTGGGCCATACATTACAATACAGTTCCATTGCCCCCTAGTGTTCATTACATGTAATTGTAAATCTGGTGAAGCGGAATAGGGTTGAATGGTGCTTCAACACAGTAGTGCACTCCTTTGAATCGAATCTGTCCCAGTTCCAGACAAGGATATCCTTAAAACGAGACTACATCTTCAAAGCAAGCATTGTGCAGGAATGTGTATGTATATATATCTTGAAATATAGCATATAAGTAGGAATGGGGTGGCGCAGTGGTTCAATCCCGGGCTTTGTCACAACCGGCTGTGATCGGGAGTCCCATATGGAGGCGTACAATTGGCCCAGCTTCGTCTGGGTTAGCGGAGGGTTTGGCCTGGGGTAGGCTGTCATTTTAAATAAGAATTTGTTCTTAACTGACTTACCTAACTGTAAAAAAATATATATTTTGTTTCAACTTATTATTTCCAGTGGCCTTTTTCAAGCTCAGAGTACTACACATTTCACGGTATCCTAGCTTTGATTACATTTATTGTGACTAACAATAGACTGTTAATTTGATGTTTGTAAATTGTTAATTTAATATTATTATTTTAATCAACTTAAACCTTTGTTATGTTAACAATAAATGTGGAATTCTAATAACTAAAGCTATATTATTGTTGCTAAATAAGACAGCTAAGTACCCTGCTTCATTTCAGTGTAACTTACTATTCGAATTCGAGTCAACTTAAACGTTTATTATGTCAACAATAAATGTTGTGTTATCATAGCAACATAAAGCAACATTTGTTGACAAATTAAAAACACCTAAGTCCACATCATCATGTCAGTATAACCAACCGTTTTTTGTTGAGTTAATTTCACATTTTGTTAAGTCAACTTTCAATTAAGTTACTGTAACTAGTAATAATTATCGAAACTACATTTAAAGTTTACATAACAAAATGGTCTATGCAAGGATAACGTGACATGTTAAGTGCTCTGAGCTTGAAAAAGGCCACGCAACTAGATGACTGGAAATAACAAGTTGAAACAACATTAAAGTGTGAGTTATCTGATTTAATGTCACATTTAAAAAAAAAAGAGTCAAGCCTACGTCATATTGAGTTATTGTAACACATAGTTCTCAACCTGTTTGGCTGGTGGCGCTACACTGTGGCTACGAGCAAGTCAAGCAGGCCACACACAAATAAATAACTATACTATTAATGACATAACAGAA
This sequence comes from Oncorhynchus keta, assembly GCF_023373465.1. Lineage (NCBI taxonomy): Eukaryota > Metazoa > Chordata > Actinopteri > Salmoniformes > Salmonidae > Oncorhynchus > Oncorhynchus keta. The sequence goes on from NC_068453.1 coordinate 3,410,444, forward strand.
AAGATTGCCATAGGCTGCAGGTTGAGAACCACTGTTTTAACTCAACAAAATGACTGACTAATAAAAATTGTAAACTTAATATAACCCCGTATGTACAGTTGAACAAAGTTCAGATTCAGTAAAGCTTATCTCCATTTTAAAATGACTTTATATTTACAATGATTGTTTTACTATCAAGAGGACATTGATCGATTCAACAACTTACATTGAAATCAATTAATTCTATCCAGCTTGTAATGACAAAATAGTCCTTTTGTGTATTTCAGAACATTTATTACACTATGTATTAACAAATACATTTGCAACAATGTATCGTTCCCTAGAATGCATTTTTATTGTCATTAAAAAAAATCTAACAACGCATATTTTTAGATTAATGTCTTTGGGTGCATTTAAACGGGCAGCCAAATTCTGCTGTCACTAATTGATATTTTAACCAATATCAGGGAAGATTTTTTTAAATTAAGATAAAATGTTTTGTCTAAGTTTGATTTATTCAACCGTCCAATGAACCCATACACATTTGTAAATGGCACCATTAAAACATGGTTTTATGGCACGGTAATTAATAATTCAAACACTGAGCAAAGACAGCCTTCACAATGATTTCGAAGACAAGTGGGTGTTGAGTGTGAAAAGAAATTCTATAACATGCTGTAAACATTTTCAGAATGCACTGTAGTTAATGGGAAGAGATGATAGCAAATCAATGGTCTCTAACAAAAGACAGTTGTACTTTGTAGACTGAAGTTCACACGTAAAAATACGGTAACTTAAGTCTTCCCAAAATTGAGATTTGTAAGATTTAGGCAAATAACAGCATCATTGTCCTCGGAATTAACTCAACTACTGCGAAAAGAAAAAAAACACACACCAATTAGTTGAATTAACGAAGACGGTTCTTCAGCCCATGCACTTCTGCTGTAGTTTTCTGCACCAAAATCTTCAAGAATATTTTCTGAACTACCTCAAACATTTTTGGGTAACCCATGTTCAGACAATAAAGAAGTCCAATCAAAGTGGCAAAGGCATTTGGGACGTTGTGAAGCTCATGTATGATCACCTGCTCTTCTATCACAAGGGCAACGTCCACATTGTCAGCTGGCATTGGGTCATCTGCTGCAGCTCCATCCACAACGACAAGTGTATTTTCAATCCATGGGTGACTTCCTCAGAATCAGTTGTCTTCTGAAAAGCAGAACAAAAAGAGGCAAAGAATAAAGCCATTGCCCTACAAAACATCCTACAATACATTTTCTTTCTGTGAAAATGTCAGCAAATGTACTGTTGCATATTGATGCAGGCAAGTGGGGTGGCAGGTAGCCTAGTGGTCAAGAGGGCGTTGCGCCAGTAAACAAGCATGGTCCTCAAGCACGTCAGTTAACCATGATTGCTCCCAGGTCTAGAAATAATGTGTTCTTCGTTGAGGTAAAACATGTCTGTTATTTTCCTATTTGCTAAAAATGATTGATTGTCTGCTATAACGCCACAAAGGCCTACGTTCATCCAACACTGAATTTATTTACATTTTACCTTTATTTAACTAGGCAAGTCAGTTAAGAACAAATTCTTATTTTTAATGACGGCCTAGGAGCAGTGGGTTAACTGCCTGTTCAGGGGCAGAATGACAGGTTTGTACCTTGTCAGTTCGGGGGTTTGAACTTCCGGTTACTAGTCCAACGCTCTAACCACTAGGCTACCCTAAGGGGAAAAACCATGTAAAGCATCATTCAGTGCTGTTTTAGCAATCTACAACATTCATTATATTAAAAGGTGCACTGTGTAGAATTCCACCTCTGCTTTCTTTTTAAATGACCAGCTTACAAAAGCTGCAAAAACTATCTCTCTAGAAATTTTAAAAATAGGACAATGATTCCCTACATTAAGCAATTAGTTTGTTACACAAAAGTATAGCCTAAAATGCTAAGTTTATATTGAAGACGGACCGGAGCGAGCCCACTGACAAACAATGTTGAAGCAAAACGGATTGCAATTCCTGTTCAAATGGCAAAATCAGCACTGCATGGTGTAGGGATTAATTGTCCCATCAATAATACATATTTTTACAGCTTTGGTATAGAATTTGGAATTCCTCACAGTGCCACTTTAATTCTGTTAATTGTCTAATGGGGAATTTGACATATCACTAAGGGCACAGCAGTATTGTGTGCTGCCATACACCAGGGACGTGTGATACATTAAAAAATAGCCAAAAACCTGCGCATACTTACATTTCACAACCGTTGACAACAGCTATCAATAGTAGTTTACATGGTAGATAGGTATTATCGCCCAAACCTCGTATTGTGTTTAATGTATGGTCCTGATTTTTGCTTTGCAGTCCAAGATGAAGTTGTCCAAGATAAAGACTTAGTTTCTTCTGGACAAAAAGCATGCTAAATCACTATTCTCAATTGAATGTCTAGCAAGGGAGTAAAAGTAAAACATCTAAAACATTGCTAAGAGAGATGCCCTTATATACTGTAGTTGGTTCACATTTGATTTGGCCTGTGTGCTACAATCACTTCAGATGGTGACAGACATTCAACTTGACCCCATTGAACGTTACAGTTGTATGCCTCACATCTTTTAAAAAATTGATAGGGTGTTCTCGCAGGAAGTATGGCAATCCTCGAAGCACAGCCTCTCTCTTCCTTTGATTGGATGTTTTACAACATTGTTAATGTAGTTGTCAATATTAAGGTCTCACCAATATTGATGTGTATTTAAAAAAGTAGCAATTATCAATACAGCAAAATGTAGGTAATAAATGTACAAAATACTTTAATGTGAATATAATGGAACCTATGTCTTTGTCAAGACTTTCCATAAGGTGTTTTAGCTCCATCCCTCCATCGGTCTTGGCCCGGTAGAATTCAAGGAGCTTGGAAAGATGACTGTCCAGGCCTTCATAAAATATCTTCTTGAAGTCCACAGATACCAGTCTCATGAATTCCAGAGCAACCTGTTTGAAGAGCATAACATACCAGGAAATGAATTTTAGGGACAAGGCCACTCACTATGTCTTAAGGGGTGATTAATCTGCCAGTGCACCAAAACAATCAGCCTGGGCACTAAAGGCCATCAAGCAAAATAGCCAATTAGCCAATAGCCAATAAACTTAAAAAACCCTATAAACTTAACTTAAAAAACCCTATAAATCTTCTTTGGGATCGGTGTCCCTTCCATGGAACGATTGATCTAATGTAGGCTAATGCGATTAGCATGAGGTTGTAAGTAACAAGAACATTTTCCAGGACATAGACATATCTGATACTGGCAAAAAGCTTAAATTCTTGTTAATCTTACTGCACTGTCCAATTTATAGTAGCTATTAGAGTGAAATAATACCATTATTCTGCCCTTGAATTGCTTTCCCATGCTAAACTAGACAGATAGCTAAAAACTAAGTCTTCAATAACACTCCCAAGGCGTGACTTTTCTTGAATGAATATGTTGAAAAAGTTTGTTGTGAAACTGCAAAATACAGAAAAGAATATACATTAGTATTCAATTCACACCAACATACTATAGCTGTACATTATACATTTGAAGTTGCATAAATACAAAGCACGTGCTAAGGTACCATGCATCTGGCATGATGCCAAACCATATAGCTAATTGTTACTTATATGGTAATTGGCTAACTCCTTTCATTACTCTAATAATGTACAACCATCTCTGTAGAATAACAAAGCATGTTACACTAGAAAACAGTAACAAAACTACAGTATTGCATATTTTACAATTAGTTTGCATGACGCATGAGCAAAGTAATACAGCTAATGGCATACATGAAAGGCATTGCAATTTGTGTGAGTAAATGCAACCAACCAACATTGATATGTAAGCAACTCTATCAATAACAAGATTATCATCACTAGCTAAATGCTTGAATCGAACTTACAAATATTTTCAGAGGCTGAAGAGTGACAAGAAATAACTACACTAAAAGACCTGCACCGTAGCGTTGTTTTTAGCCGCTTCTAAGCGTGCAGAACGAATTCTCTACCCATTGTTTGCGTACAGTCTTTCTAAGTATCAGAAAGCTCCAATAGGGGGCGAATAACACCATGGATCACAATCACAATCAAAATCCACCTTAACCATTGTAATAAAATAATCTATTACCTTCTAACTGGATGGCAGCACAACCATGCTATTGTTTGATGTTTGATATCTGATTTTTGACTAGCTTGACTTTTCGATTTTTGACGAGCAAGTCACCGAATATAACCACAATAGTAAAATTAACTGATAACAGGGCATTACCACCCAATCTAATAGTAATTATAACTATAAGCATAGCTACAGTAGCAACAGTTGGCTTTTGTAGCTAGCTACTGTTATGCAGGTTATCAAACAAATGACAAGTTAGTTAGTTAGTCAGTTGGCGCCATGCTCGCTAGAGAGGTGCTATTTAACAGCACGATAACAGCAAGCTTAGCTGCAATTATACTACAGTACACATAGCAGAATTGCACAAGTAATCTGATTTTAACTGATATAGTCAAATACTATTTGCCAAACATCTGATTTTCTTTCTTAATTTAACCAAATTATCATTTTAACATGGTGTGTGTGTGTGTGGTGCTAACCAGCTAGCTAGCATGTAACACAGTGGCTAATGTCCTTGCTATTCTCGTGCTGAAAAGTTGTCATTATTTTTATAAACACATGTTGCCAAGCTACTCACTCCTGCTTGGAAAGACGTTGAATGCAGTATAGGAGTTGACGAAGCGTGGTCTTGATCAATCCGCTTCCTGAAATGCGCCGCTGCCTATAAATTACCGCTGAAAATTAAGTTTGATCAATATCCCCTATCAATCAACACCCTTATCCAGAGCGACTAACAGTTAGTCTGACAGGAATAAGCAATATGCCTACTTACTAAGCAAGCAGCTTGGCCTTACACGTGTAGACCTTCATGCAGTAAAAACCTGTAACTCTCAGCTAACACAATAGGAACCCATAACCCATACAATTGCCACAGTTCATGCTATGTGGCTCCATATTCTTTAGCATTAGCTGCAGTGGTGTCAGAAATGAGAAAATGAGATATTACATGTGACTTTTGCCCTCAGAGACAAAAAATGAATTTATTGGCTGCAAGGAATATGGGGGAAGTCACTCCAGCAAAGTTGCACCAATCAAATTCGATTTAAAACAAACCATCCACAAAATGACAATTGGAACAATTGTTGGCACCCAATATTGATTCTTACGTATGAAAAAAGGAACTGTATTGTGGCCTTCCATGGCTCCCTTTAACTGGGATTTAAAAATAAGCCATTTTTCATCAATCACAATGTGGAAACGCAAAAACACACAAAAAAATAGCTTCCACTAGCAATGGGTACACTATTTGGGCTATAATTAAGAAGTTCAAACCCAGACTCCAACCCACACACCAGTACATGTGCACCGGAGGCAGTTGCACAGACCACTGATTTTACTTCTTGATTCTTGGTTCTGACTTAGAAGTTAAATAAGCACATATTCATTTTAAGTTAGTTAATGTACTGATTTGTAGTTATCCTGACTTGACATTTTAAAGACATGACAACTTTTGTCTTCATTTAGTTAATTTGACTTATTGGATATAATTTGAAAGTTGAGGGAACACATAGTTCATAACTTAGTTCATAACATAGTTCATAATAAACCAAGTTGAATCAGCAAAGACAATGTAATGACTTAATATAACATGTCATTTTTTGTCAACACAACAGGGATCTTGTTTTAGTTTATTTAATAATATATATATATATATATAATAATATATGCTATTATTAGTATTGCATAAACACTCTGAAGTTTCTAAAACCGTTTGAATGATGTATGTGAGTATAACAGAAATCCAACCAGGAAGTGGGACATCTGAGGTTTGTAGTTTTTCAAAGCTTGGCCTACCAAATACACATTGAGATATGGATAAAGTTGCACTTCCTACGGCTTCCACTAGATGTCAACCGTCTTTAGAAACTTGAATGAGGATTCTACTATAAAGCAGGGGCTCATGAGATCTGAGTAAGTGGTCTGGCAGAGAGCCTTGGTCTCATGACGCGCGCTCCCGACAGAATTACCTCTCGTTCCAGTGCTTTTCTGAAGACAAAGGAATTCTCCGGTTGGAATATTATTGATGTTTTATGTTAACATCCTAAAGATTGATTCCATACATCGTTTGACGTGTTTCTAACGGACTGTAACGGAACTTTTCCAGTTTGTCTGGATGAAGTGCCTGCGCCTCATGAAGATGGATTACTGGGCTGAACACGCTAAAAAGTGGCTAGTTGGACATAAATGATGGAACTTTATGGAACAAATCAGTCATTTATTGTCGAACTGGGAATTCCTGGGAGTGCATTCGGATGAAGTTCATCAAAGGTAAGTGAACATTTAAGGTGTTGTTGATTCCAAAATGGTGGCTATTCCTCTGGCTGTTTTGGGATCTCAGCTCCGTTCTCAGATTATGCTTTTTTCGCTAAGTTATTTTTAAATCTGACACAACGGTTGCATTAAGGAGAAGTCTATCTTTTAATTCTGTGAATAACACTTGTATCTTTTATCAATGTTTGAGTATTTCTGCAAAATCACCAGATGTTTTGGAATCAAAACATTACTGCACGTAAGGCGCCAATGTAAACTTGAGATTTTGGGATATAAATATGCACATTATCGAACAAAACATACATGTATTGTCTAACATGATGTCCTATAAAGATCATCAAAGTTTAGTGATTTAATTTGAACTATTTCTGCATTTTGTTACTCTATCTTTGGCAGGAATAATTGCTGTTTTTTTTTTACTTCGCTATGACAACATAATCATATGTTGTGCTTTCGCTGTAACTCATTTTTGAAATCGGACACCATGGATAGATTAACAAGATGTTTATCCTTCATTTGCTGTTAATGTGAAGTTACATATTTCAAAAAAATATTTTTACATTTCGCTCGCTGCCTTTTCAGCGGCATGTTGTCGAGGGGTTCCGCTAGCGCAACGCCCCTTCACCTCAGCTCCTGTCCTTCACCAACCAGGGTGATGGATGCCTCCGAAGTAGGCCACATACTCTCTGTGGGTGGGAACACTTCCCAAATCACATCCCTGTGCCTTCTCCAGGAAGTTATCCCCGCTGAGAGGAATTACGAATTACGTGGGGAACAGAACTCCTTCGCGTCAAGATGGCCCTCAAGGACGGGCGCCACTGGTTGGAGGGCGCACAACATCCCTTTCTCATCCTAACAGATCATCGTAATCTGGAATATATCAGAGGGGCCAACAGGTTAAACTCCAGACAAGTCCGCTGGGCTCACCTGCACACGCTTCCATTTTCATGTTACTTACAGTGCCTTTGCGAAAGCATTTGGCCCCCTTGAACTTTGCGACCTTTTGCCACATTTCAGGCTTCAAACCTAAAGATATAAAACTGTATTTTTTTGTGAAGATTCAACAACAAGTGGGACACAATCATGAAGTGGAACGACATTTATTGGATATTTCAAACTTTTTTTAACAAATCAAAAACTGAAAAATTGGGCATACAAAATTATTCAGCCCCCTTAAGTTAATACTTTGTAGCGCCACCTTTTGCTGCGATTACAGCTGTAAGGCGCTTGGGGTTTGTCTCTATCAGTTTTACACATCGAGAGACTGAATTTTTTCCCCATTCCTCCTTGCAAAACAGCTCGAGCTCAGTGAGGTTGGATGGAGAGCATTTGTGAACAACAGTTTTCAGTTCTTTCCACAGATTCTCGATTGGATTCAGGTCTGGACTTTGACTTGGCCCTTCTAACACCTGGATACATTTATTTTTGAACCATTCCATTGAAGATTTTGATTTATGTTTTGGATCATTTTCTTGTTGGAAGACAAATCTCCGTCCCAGTCTCAGGTCTTTTGCAGACTCCATCAGGTTTTCTTCCAGAATGGTCCTGTATTTGGCTCCATCCATCTTCCCATAAATTTTAACCATCTTCCCTGTCCCCGCTGAAGAAAAGCAGGCCCAAACCATGATGCTGCCTCCACCATGTTTGACAGTGGGGATGGTGCGTTCAGGGTGATGAGCTGTGTTGCTTTTACGCCAAACATAATGTTTTGCATTGTTGCCAAAAAGTTCCATTTTGGTTTCATCTGACCAGAGCACCTTCTTCCACATGTTTGGTGTGTCTCCCAGGTGGCTTGTGGCAAACTTTAAACGACACTTTTTATGGATATCTTTAAGAAATGGCTTTCTTCTTGCCACTCTTCTATAAAGTCCAGATTTGTGCAATATACGACTGATTGTTGTCCTATGGACAGAGTCTCCCACCTCAGCTGTAGATCTCTGCAGTTCATCCAGAGTGATCATGGGCCTCTTGGCTGCATCTCTGATCAGTCTTCTCCTTGTATGAGCTGAAAGTTTAGAGGGACGGCCAGGTCTTGGTAGATTTGCAGTGGTCTGATACTCCTTCCATTTCAATAGTATCGCTTGCACAGTGCTCTTTGGGATCTTTAAAGCTTGGGAAATCTTTCTGTATCAAAATCCGGCTTTAAACTTCTTCACAACAGTATTTCGGACCTGCCTGGTGTGTTCCTTGTTCTTCATGATGCTCTCTGCGCTTTTAACGGACCTCTGAGACTATCACAGTGCAGGTGCATTTATACGGAGACTTGATTACACACAGGTGGATTGTATTTATCATCATTAGTCATTTAAGTCATTTAAGTCAACATTGGATCATTCAGAGATCCTCACTGAACTTCTGGAGAGTTTGCTGCACTGAAAGTAAAGGGGCTGAATAATTTTGCACGCCCAATTTTTCAGTTTTTGATTTGTTAAAGTTTGGATATTTCAATAAATGTCGTTCCACTTCATGATTGTGTCCCACTTGTTGTTGATTCTTCACAAAAAAATACAGTTTTACATCTTTATGTTTGAAGCCTGAAATGTGGCAAAAGGTCGCAAAGTTCAAGGGGGCCGAATACTTTCGCAAGGCACTGTATTCACTTAACGTTGATGCTCTTAATCAGAATGCACTCCCAGGAATCCCAGTTCCACAAATGTTTGATTTGTTCGATTATGTCCAAATTCCTCCTTGTTGTTCGCGTGATCAGTACAGAATCTAAGTCCAGCGGAAAGTATGGACAAAGTGACATCTAGTGGAAGCATTAGGAAGTGCAACATGACCCCATTTCCACTATCTTGGATAAGCAAAGGGTTAACCTACAAACCTCAGATTTCCCACTTCCTGGTTGGATTTTTTTTTTTCCTCAGGTTGTTGCCTGTCATATGAGTTCTGTTATACTCACATATATCAATCAAACAGTTTTAGAAACTTCAGAGTGTGTTCTATCCAAATCTACTAATCATATGCATATCCTAGGATCTGGGCCTGAGTAGCAGGCAGTTTACTCTGGGCAAGCTTTTCATCCGGACGTGAAAATACTGCCCACTACCCCAAGGAAGTTAACATTGTCATAGTTAGCAAATCTGTTTGTAATACTAGTTCATTAAAGCTTGCTGTTAGCTACAGTAGCTAACATTCCCTGTCTGAACTGTGTGTAGGGATAAAGCAGAATGCCATTTTTTTGCATTTATTGTCAAATAATTCTAAAATATTTGTATCTGGAGTTATTTTGTCAGCATCAATCAGTAGAACCCACCTGACTCTAATCCACCAGTCATCAAAAAGAGAGCTGGCCCAAGCAAGCAAAGGCAGCAGCACTGTCATAAACTACAGGCACCATTTCTTCAAATACGGAGTTGGGAAAACACGTGTGGACCTGAATTGTGATAACTGCAGTGGCCAAAACAAGAACAAGTTTGTGCAATGGTATTCACAACCTCAACCACAATCTGGACCTTCACTTCCTGATCACAGGCCACACCAAATTTGCCCATGGCTGGTGCTTCGACTTCTTCAAGCAGCGCTTCAGAAAGAACAGAGTGAACACTTTGTCTGAGATTGCTGGTGTTGTGAAGGACAGCACTGTGACAGGTCAACATCCCAGAGCTGGTTGGACTGGAGGCTGGTACGGTGCTGGTGGAAAGCTATGGCTGGCAACAACAAACTGACTCCATACTTCAGGAAGCCGCCACAGATTAAGCAGTACCAGCACTTCAGATAAAACAATTTTCATTGTATGAGGTTATTCTTATCTAAACTTGGGAGGTGAATTAATGTTGTGCAGGGATGTAGTGTCTTCTGATCTTTTTTTTTTTTTTTTTTTTTTTTTTTGTTATTACAGGTTTGAAGCTCTGGAGCCTGGTGTTGTCGCCAAGGAGCGTCCCGACTTTCGGGACCAGGTTTCAGCTGCTTAGCGTCCTTCTTCCCGTTGATGGTCTGCCTGTACAAGCACCACCTGGACTGGACACAGCAAGACAAACTGAGTTTTTTGAGAAGATCAGGGAGTTTTGCAATGAAGCGGCTATGGACATTACATGCCCTGCACCAAAGTCAAGGGCAGGACAGAAACAGTCTTTCTGAATATTGATTCCCTTGTTCATGCGTGGTTCTGACGGACCAGTCATCAGCACGATCTGCAGTGCCTCTATTCACATGACTCTCTACTAAAATGCAACAAAATCATGTGACCGTATCAAGTGTCCAACACATGAATATATTGCGCATGCATCTGTTTATGTACATGTGCACCTCACTCAGGTTTCAACTCAGGTTGCATGACCTTTAATTTATGTATGGAATACTATGTGATAAGTGCATGTGTAACAGTATATACAGTGGGGCAAAAGAGTACTTAGTCAGCCACCAATTGTGCATGTTCTCCCACTTAATGATGAGAGGCCTGTAATTTTCATCATAGGTACACATCAACTATGACAGACAATTAGAAAATAAATCCAGAAAATCACATTTGTAGGATTTTTTATGAATTTATTTGAAAAATATGGTGGAAAATAAGTATTTGGTCAATAACAAAAGTTTATCTCAATACTTTATTGGCAGTGACAGAGGTCAAACGTTTTCTGTATGTCTTCACAAGGTTTTCACAAACTGTTGCTGGTATTTTGGCCCATTCCTCCATGCAGATCTCCTCTAGAGCAGTGATGGTTTGTGGCTGTTGCTGGGCAACACAGACTTTCAACTCCCTCCAAAGATTTTCTATGGGGTTGAGATCTGGAGACTGGCTAGGCCACTCCAGGACCTTGAAATGCTTCTTACAAAGCCACTCCTTCGTTGCCCGGGCGGTGTGTTTGGGATCATTGTCATGCTGAAAGACGCAGTAATGTTTCATCATCAATGCCCTTGCTGATGGAAGGTTTTCACTCAAATACTCACGATACATGGCCTCATTCTTTCCTTTACACGGATCAGTTGTCCTGGTCCCTTTGCAGAAAAACAGCCCCAAATAATGATGTTTCCACCCCCATGCTTTACAGTAGGTATGGTGTTCTTTGGATGCAACTCAGCATTCTTTGTACTCCAAACACGACGAATTGAGTTTTTACCAAAAAGTTATATTTTGGTTTCATCTGACCATATGACATTCTCCCATCTTCTTCTGGATCATCCAAATGCTCTCTAGCAAACTTCAGATGGGCCTGGACATGTACTGGCTTAAGCAGGGGGACACGTCTGGCACTGCATGATTTTGAGTCCCAGGTGTAGTATGTTACTGATGGTAGGCTTTGTTACTTTGTTCCCAGCTCTCTGCAGGTCATTCACTAGGTCCCCCTGTGTGGTTCTGGGATTTTTGCTCACCGTTCTTGTGATCATTTTGACCCCACGGGGTGAGATCTTGCGTGGAGCCCCAGATCGAGGGGGATTATCAGTGGTCTGGAATGTCTTCCATTTCCTAATAATTGCTCCCACAGTTGAGTTCTTCAAACTAAGATGCTTACCTATTGCAGATTCTTCCCAGCCTGGTGCAGGTCTACAATTTTGTTTCTGGTGTCCTTTGACAGCTCTTTGGTCTTGGCCATAGTGGAGTTTGGAGTGTGACTGTTTGAGGTTGTGGACAGGTGTCTTTTCTACTGATAACAAGTTCAAACAGGTGCCATTAATACAGGTAACGAATGGAGGACAGAGGAGCCTCTTAAGCCTAGCATTCAGCAGGCAACATTTTCACAAAAACAAGAAAAGCATTCAAATAAAATCATTTACCTTTGAAGAACTTCGGATGTTTTCAACGAGGAGACTCTCAGTTAGATAGCAAATGTTCATTTCTTTCCAAAAATATTATTTGTGTAGGAGAAATTGCTCCGTTTTGTTCATCACGTTTGGCTAAGAAAAAAAACTGAAAATTTAGTCATTACAACGCCAAACTTTTTTCCAAATTAACTCCATAATATCGACAGAAACATGGCAAACATTGTTTAGAATCAATTCTCAAGGTGTTTTTCACATATCTATTCGATGATAAATCATTTGTGGCAGTTGGGTTTCTCCTCGGAAGCAAATGGAAAAATACACGCAGCTGGAGATTACGCAATAATTGCGACGGAGGACACCAAGAGAGCACCTGGTAGATGTATTGTAAAATGGTCAATCTTCCAATGATATGCCTACAAATACGTCACAATGCTGCAGATACATTGGGGAAACGACAGAAAGTGTAAGCCCATTCCTGGCGCATTCACAGCCATATAAGGAGACATTGGAACACAGCGCCTTCAAAATCTGGGGCACGTCCTCTTTGAAATTTCATCTTGGTTTCGCCTGTAGCATCAGTTCTGTGGCACTCACAGATAATATCTTTGCCGTTTTGGAAACGTCAGTGTTTTCTTTCCAAAGCTGTCAATTATATTCAGGTATTGAAGAATAGCTTCACCAAGGGCAACCTCAAGGGTGGGATTTGAACCGACACCTCAACACACTTAATCAAGCACTTGATACCACTCGGCCTGACAACACGTTTGTTAAATGTCTCGATGGGATCGA